>NC_069715.1:17795975-18143475 GCF_027358585.1 Pangasianodon hypophthalmus | reverse complement strand
TCACTTGGACAAGGATTAAGAAGAAGGCAGCAGGGGTTTGGATGAGTGTCAGCTGTGGACAGAGAGGAGGTTGATCAAACTGGATAAACACGAGCCCAGAGCATGGGGAGACATTAGAGAGGCAGGGGAGAAAAAGTGAGATGAGAATCAAGTCTGGGGTGCTGGTACCGGGAGATAAGAGGGGAGAAGAGAGAGAGCGAGAAAGACCAGGGATGCCCAGATGAGGAACCACCACCAAATGATCCTCCACCAGCTGCATGGCTTCATCCAGGGATGTGGGCCGGTGGCACTGGACCTACTCAGCCGTTCCTGTTGGGAGTCGAGCAACGAATTGCTCCTGTACCACCTGCTTGATCATCTGTTCTGCATACTGCTCCTCTCCCATCAACCACCGGCGACAGAAGTCCCTCAGCTGCTATCCACAGATGAAGGGGTGGCCGACCTCGGAGTGCTGTAGTGACCAGAAGTGTCAGCAGTGCTCCTCAGGTGTCTGGCTGACTCACTGCAGGACCGCCCTCTTGATACTGGAATACTCCAGCTGTGTCCATGGCAGCAGCTCCTGGGTGGCAAGCTTTGACCCCTGATAACAAGGGGAGGAGTCCCAGAGCCCATTCCTCCTCCGGCCATTTCCATGCAGGTGCAGCACTCTTGAAGAGCTCCAGGAAGGCCTCCGGACCATCCGTGGAGGCCACCTTGGTTAGCATCACAGGTGGCATGGTGGCAGGGGACACAGCTGGAGATATGCTGGGCTGCAGCAGCTTCTGGAGAGCCCCCCGGCTCTCGGCCTGCTCCTGCACGAGGGCTTCAAAGCACAGCTCCTGCTCATTGAGCAGGATGATGAGCTCTTGGTGTTCGGTTTGGTGGAGGAGGGCAAGAGATTTGACGATGTTGCCGAGTGGGGAAGCTTCCATGGCATAGAAGTCTTCCGTGATCCTGGGTTTTGGCACCACTGTAAAACGCCAGTGTGTGAGAGTGTGGAGGAAGACTCGGTAGGCCGGAGGAACTTTAGCCGAGCTGTGGGCTCACATTTATTCATTCCCCACATTTCAGTGCACTTTCAAAAAACTCAACAACAGAAGCAACAACAGAAGACAGGTCTGTCCCGGACTCACAGCTTTCATTCCGTCAGGTTCAAGTGCATGCACTTTGGCATGTGTATGTGTGTGTGTGTGTGTGTGTGTGTGTGTGTGTGTGTGCGCGCGCATGTCTTGCAAGCTTTGTCAAGTGGTATCACACTCACTCTCTCTCTCGCCAGTTACGGGAGTCACTGAAAGCACAAAGAGACACAAATAAGTAGACTGGCGGTAATAAGACACAGGTGAGAATCATCATGCATTACTTGCTGGTTCAACCCGCCTCCTCTCCGTCCACAGCTGATGCTTGACCATGTCCCCGCTGGCACATAGTCATTTTATATTATTTCCATTAATGAACAACCCTTGATTGATCACTTCGTGCTCACATCTGTCTGTGCACTTAAACTTTTATGGAGTTTTGTGGGAATCACTACATGCAAATGAGCTGTGCCATGCATGACTTGGTAATTTATTGTTAATTCATGAGTCCTTCTTTATGCATTTACCATATGGTTTAGTTTTGGCTGACATATATTCCATCATATTGAATTTTCTGAAAAACTTACTTTTTCCAACTCATTGTTCACCTGATCAGCATGAAATAGCAAATGTATCATGTAGAGAGTTTGATGACAAAAACCCAACCAATGAAATTTTAGTCAATGAAATTCAATGAAATTTTAGCCTATTGCAAGTATGTAGTAAAAAAGCGGTAAGCCTCTGAGTACAAACTATAAACTTTAGTAGTAAAATAGTAAAAGTATTGGAGAGTCCATCACAAAGCCCTGACCTGAATCCCATAGAAAAAGCATGTCTGAGCAAGGAGGCCCACAAAACCTGACTCAGATACACCAGTTCTGTCAGGAGGAATGGGCAGAAATATTGTAAGAAGCATGTGGAAGTCTACCCTCAGCATCTGATTCAAGTACAAGCAATTAAAAGGCAATGCCACCAAATACTAATCAAGTGTATGTAACCTTTTTGAAGATCAGCAATGCCAAATGTGACAAATCCTTGGTTTTGTATTCAAAAATATGAATACCATCCCCCAGTGGCCGATTTGCAAAAACTGCACCTGGTTGTAGTGGGTCACTATCCGAACCTATGATAGTTCAGTGTTAACCCTGCCAAATGTCTGCTGATTGGCTGATCAAATAGCTAATTATAGATTCCAGTCTCATCATCAAATACCCAATTATGGATTAGCACAGAGATGCTGCATACAAAATTCCAGCTCAATCGGAGAGAAACAGTCATCTGACCTTAGCTCTGCCCCTATGTATGACCACACCCAAAACTTAGCATATGACCTCAGAATTTTGGCTTGTATATGCCTTTCAAGTTCCGTGCAAATCACTGGAAGCTATCATGATTTACAGCTGTTTGAGCAAATTAGATAAATTAGTAAATTAATTGGAATTGATTGACGTGTGGCGCCATATTGTTTACAAATCTCAAGATGTTTTTGATAATTATTGAGTTTCAAAAAAAGAAAAAAGAATTTTGAGAGTAGGACGTATGGTCCTCGAGATATAGATAGAGAATCAGGAAGAAGAAATATAGCTGCAAGCCACAATCTGTGAGGTCCAAAAAGTCCTAGAAAATATAATCCTCAGTAGCCAGTTCTTGCCAATACATAGAACAATAGAGAGAGCATACATGAACATACCCATCAAGTTTTGTGACAATAGCTCAATGCTAGTTGTGGGAAATACCAGCTGAAACTGATTGGCTGAAGATGGCCATGCTTTTTAAGCAATTAGGATATCATTAAAAATCTACTTACAGATTAGCTGCACCCTACCCAATTTCAGCTCAATCGGACTTGCAGTTCCTGAGAAACAGTTATCTGGTCTGCTCCTGTGTATGACCACATGCCAAATTTTCCCAGTGACCTCCAACTCCAATTTTCATGTGAATCCATGCAAGCAATCACGAGTTACAGCTGTTTAAGAAAATTTGGCTCTGCCTCAATGTGTGGCAGCTATGTTCTTTATAAAGGTTACTTTGAACCTGCCTAATCCATTCTGATGCCCTACTTCTGGTTGGAGTTCTCATCACCTGAAAACCACTCACTGCAGCTGAGGATGGCCCCACTTTAGGACAGCCTAAAATCAATGAGGGTGGTTCAATGATATATTAATGCGTGCGACTTTTTTTTTTAGCCGGGCAGTGTATAATCTTATAATTCACAATTATTAAAACTGCCCATGACCTTTTGAACCTGCTCAAACTGTTATCATGATTGTTCTTTCTCTTCATTCCCTAGAAAGGGCAGATAGTTAGTCATGTAAGGAATTTATTATTTGCCAAACAAGAAGTTGTAATTATTGGAAGCTGTAAGGAATTTATTATCTGCCAAACAAGAAGTTGGTCCAAGTACAAAGTGGTGGAACCCTATTGTTTTTGTTCATGTTTTCTTATTCATATTCTTTTCATTCTATAAAATGAATGCTGCAGACCAAACTGTATGTTTTAGAGGCAAAATATGTTTGGGAGCGGAGCACGCAAAGTCGGCTCTCGAGGGAGCCGACTGCCGGCATTGCATGCGTTTGCCGTTGTGTGTGCTTCGCTCCCGGAAGGCTCTCTTTGAGAAGGGAGCCTTCACCAGCGTTGCTGGCCCAACTTCTGCCGAGGCAGAGCAGCGGCCACACTCATGGGGATTGCAAATGGATTTGGTGGAGGGAATGGAGACGGGCGAGCCCCTATCTTCTTCCTCACCCACCAGATCCACTGCCCGCTCTCTGGTATCGGAAGCCCGCTCCGTGGCTTGACGCTCCTCCTGTCTTCCTCCGAGGAGATTGACGTGGAGGGTGTCGATGAGGATTCACCCCCTCAATCTTCCCAGTATGAGGAGCTGTTGGAGGTGGCTACTCGTGCTGTGGCCCAACTGGCCCGCCGAAAAACAGGCTGAACCGCAGGAAAGCAGGCTGGGTGAACGCTTTCTGTGGAGTAGGCCGCCACCTTCACTTTGGAGCCTACCTTTCTTCCCTGACCTCCACACCGAGGTGTCGAGGTCGTGGGGGAGGCCTTTCTTGGCCTGTATCTTCAGTCCCGTCTCCAGTCATTATGCTAATGTGGCGGGGCTGAGTGAGCATGCCCCGGGTTGAACAGATGCTGGCTAGCTATCTGTCCCCTGGCAAGGCATCATCCCTGAAGGCTGCGGAATTGCCCTCCAAGCCACTGTGGACCACCTCAGCGCTGGTGGTAAAGGGGTACACGGCAGCAGGCCAGGCTGGCGCTTGCCTGCACACCATGGGGGTGTTGCAGGCCTACCAAGCCAATCTGCTGGAATATTTGGCAGCATGGAAACTTCTGCCAAATGTGTCTCAATGGGTCCTGCATGCTGTAGAGAGAGGCTACCGAATCCAATCCGGTTCTCTACCACCTCATTTCTGTGGGATTCTTCTGGTGGGCCCCGAGCAGGCTCTGGTAATACAACAAGAAGTAAACACTCTCCCGGGGAGGGAGGCCATCAACGTGGTCCCTCCTCACGACAGAGAGTCCGGGTTCTACAGACGGTACTTCATCATTCCAATGAAGGATGGAGGTTTGCGTCCCATTTTAGAATTGCATCATTTGAACCACTCAGTCATGCCACTGAAGTTCAGGATGCTTACAATCAAACAGGTCGTGAAGTCAGAGGACTGGTTTGTTACGATCTATCTAAAAGATGCATATTTCCATATCTCCATCCTTCCCCAAGACAGGAAGTTCCTGAGGTTTGCTTTCGGGGGCGAAGCTTACCAATATTGGGTTTTTCCGTTCGGCCTGGCACTCTCACACCGCACTTTCACAAAGCGTGTGGAAGCTGCTCTGGCTCCTCTGCGGCTCTAGGGCATCCGCATACTGAATTATATCGATGATTGGTTGATATTAGCTCAATCGGAGCAGGCGGTGGTTCGGGAGCCCAACCACCAGAGGCTTAACTGTATGGACGCATACGTCCACAGAGCTGGCCTGTGGAGAAAGGCGGACCAATTGTTTGTGTGCTATGGTCCCCCTAAGAGAGGTCTCCCTGCTACTAAGCAGACCCTCAGCCGGTGGATCGTGGATGACTGGCCTATGAGTCCTCTGATCTTCCCTCGCCTTTGGGAGTCAAGGCTCATTCCACTAGAAGTGTGGCGGCCTCCAAGGCCTTTCTGGCAGGTGTCCCCATGCAGGGCATCTTCAACGCTGTGGGTTGGTCCATGTATCTGACTTTTGTCAGGTTCTATGGCCGCGACATGCAAGCCACCCCAGGCTGTTTTGTTCTCTCGCCCTAGCTGTGCTCTTCCACACTGGGCAGGGATTTGTAAGTCTGGTGGCGTAGGCATACTCGTTCCTATAGCGTTTCGATGCAGCTCGAGTTCCTGAAGGGGAATGTCTCCAGGTTACATATGTAACCGGGGTTTCCTGAGGGAACGAGACGCTGCGTCTCAATGCCATACTTCCAGCATCCCTGCGAGTGCTCACTTCATTCTCGAAGCTGCCGCTTTATCCACCGCACAAGCTTTTAAGCTTCCTGGTTGCTACATCACCCAGCCCGTGATGTCTCACCCATCCATTGGACTGATTACACACGTGATTCAGAGCGTGGTCATGTTGAAGGCGTTCCCATAGCATTTCGACGCAGCGTCTCATTCCCTCGGGGAACCACGGTTACATACGTAACCTGGAGACGTTTTTTTTTCTTTAGTACAACATTTTGTTACACAAACTGCATGCCATACAGTCACATATTTTTCCCTATTCTTGGCCTCAGCTAGGCCCCGCCAATAAGGTCATGAGGGATTTTTATAATTTGCATAATATGCCAAACATAATTTTGTGAACTAGTCATAGGATGTCTAAAAAGATTAGACTGTGGCAGAGTTAAGTTCAAATACTTATTTCTCAGGAACTGAAAGTACAATTTGCTGAAATTCAGGATGCTGCATTGTTCTGTCAATTTGTAACTGAATTTTTAATAATTACTAGATTTCTTCAAAAACACGAAAACATGTCTGCCTTCATCCAATCAGATTTCACCAGGCATTTTAAATAATTTTGTATGTTCATTTGTGGTCTCTTTGTTGTTCTATGTAACTTGGTGGGGGGGAGGGTACTTGGACCCCACAGATTACTGCTTGCTACTATATTTAGGGGTGCAAGCTCAAAGTGCTGGAACCCTATTGATTTTGTTTAGAATTTTTAGGAGTCCAAGCACTGAAGGTGAAGGAACCCTATTGTAATTGTTAGGATTTTTCTTTCTTTCTTCCTTTCTTCTTTATTATTATTATTATTATTATTATTATTAGGGGTCCAAGCAACAATGGGGCTGGAAACCTATTGTTTTGTTAGGATTTTTCAGGGTCCAAGCATGGGGTCCAAGGTGCTGGAACTCTATTGTTTTTGTTAATATTTTTTAGGGGACCATAAGTGCTGGAACCCTAGCCCAAGCACTAAATATGCTGGAACTCTACTGTTTTTATTAATGTTTTTATTATTTTTCTTATTATTAGGGGTCCAAGCATGAAGTGCGAGAACCCTATTGATTTTTTTCCTTCTTCTTCTTATTATTATTATGGGGCCAAATGAGATGAGCCTGATCAGCCTAATGGTGTCGCTATTTCAAAGCATTTTACATTTTGCTTCATATTTTGAATACCCTAAATTCTACATCTGTAGGGTGCTATTCATGTTTTTTCACATAAAAGCAAGCATATCTTTTGTAAATAAGTGGTAAAGTGTATTGTATTGTATTTACTTCTTAAATCACTTTGTCAAAGCTTTGTCAAAGCTTTGCCACTCCCTAAAAAACTTGCCTTTTGGACCATTTAGCTCCATCCACTCACAAATTTTAGATAATTTGCTTAAAATGCAAAACCTACTTTTGAGAACATGTCCTAGGTTCACAGTTTTACTCAGCAGAGTGTGAAACTCAATTTTACTCAGCAGAGTGTAAAACTCAATAAATATAAAAAACATTTTGATATTTGTAACCAATATGGTCACCACATGACAATCAATTCTAATGAGGTGGAGCCCAATTTATTTAAAACAGCTATAAGACAGGGTTATCATTGACATATATTAAGAAAAGTTAGAGGCACGTAAAGCAGAGATGGAGCTTAGGATAGCTGCAGGCAAGATGGAACTTGAGATAGACCAGGAAGTTCAATTATGGCAGTTGGACTTGGAAGCGATGAAGACCACTTAGACTGCTGCCCACTCTGCTAACCTGTCTTCCACTCCTCTGCCACTGTCCTCTCCACCTGTACCTTCTGCAAGACCTGTCCTTATGCCTCATTCTGCTCGTGCTGCCACTACCACTTTTGACACTGGTAAGAACATTATGTTGGTTCCCCATTTCCGGGAAACTGAGGTGGACACTTATTTTAGTGTATTTGAGAGGTTAGCTATAGCTTTAAATTGCCCTAAAGATGTCTGGTCTTTCTTGCTCCAGTGTAAGTTAGCAGGAAAAGCTCAGGAAGTGTGCTCTTCGTTATCCTTGCAGGATGTGTTCAAACAGACCAAGGTAGAACCTCCTTTACTGACTGATCGACCATCTAAGACAGTTCAGCCTAGTTGGTCAAATTCCCCTTCTAGCTCCTCAGTATGTTTCTATTGCTATAAGCCTGGCCATGCAATTGCAAATTGTGCAATTTTAAAAAAGCAAACAGGAAAAGCAAGAGCAAAGCCCCAGTCAGTCTCAGAGCATTGCTTTAGTTAAAACTCTTGCTCCTGCTCCTGTTTCTGTTAGGCGTGATAATGCTAAAGAGTCACTTGATTCCAGTTACCAGACATTTGTAACATATGGTGCTGTTAGGTAAAGAGCAGATCCCAGTCCCTGTTAAAATCCTGATATTTAGAGTAGCAGTATGTCAGTCTTTACCTGCGAAAGGCATTATGTTCATTCTGGGGAATGACATAGCTGGAGGTAAAGTTCTTCCAGTCTTAGAAGTTCTGGATAGCCCTGCTGACTGTCCCTTACTGGATGAACTCTCATGTGACCACCCCACAGCCTTTTCACAAATGGTCTCCTCGCAGTGATGTACATTTTAGACAGTGTTTTTCAGCTTGTGGTACCTTCTGTTTACAGGCAACATGTACTTCAGGTAGCCATGATCACCCTTGGTCAGGGCACTTAGGCATCAGGAAAACTTATTCTCACATTCTTGAACATGTCTTTTGGCCTGCTCTTAGGAAAGATGCAGTGCAATACTGTTGGTTTTGCCATGTTTGTCAGTGTACTGGAAAGCCAAACCAAGTCATTCCTCCAGCTCCCCTTTGCCCTATCCCTATACTTGGGGAGCCCTTCAACCATGTCCTTATTGACATTGCTGGCCCTCTGCCTAGAACCAACGTGGGAATCAATACTTACTAACAATAATGTGTGCAACTACTCATTTTCCAGAAGCTGTTCCCTTATGCAGAATTACTACTCCTGTTGGGGTTAAAGCACTTATAAAATTTTTCACCACTTTTGGTTTGCCTAAGGTTGTTCAGACTGATCGAGGAAATAACTTTTTATCCAAGTTGTTTCTACATAGCTCACCTGGTGTCCAGTCCTTATCACCCTGAGTCTCAAGGTGCCCTGGAGAGATTTCACCAGTCTTTGCTTCAGACATACTGCCTAGACACTGAGAAAGACTGGGATGAAGGTGTCCAAGAATCACTTGGATTTAGTTCTGCAGAACTTGTTTTTGGTTATTCAGTTCAAGGTCCTCTGAAAGCTCCGAGAGATTCTTAGTAGATGGTAGTAAACAGCATAATGTTTTAGACTATGCGAGCACTTTTGTAAGCATCATCACAAAGCCTGCACCTTAGCCCATGATGCCCTATGGGGTGTCCCAAACTCGAATGAAGCAGTTTTGACAGGAAAACAGTTCCCAGGAAATTCCATCCTGGTGATCAAGTAATAATTTTATTTCCGATTCCTGGTTCATCTCTGTCTGCCAAATTTTCTGGTCAATATCTAGTCAAGAAAAAAACTTAGTGGCGCTGACTGTTATCTGTACTCCTAGACATGTCTGTCATATTAACATGCTAAAAGCTTATCATACTTGGGAAGACCTCTCTGGTTCTGTATCCAATAATGTGCAATAATAAAGTCTTTTCTGTTGGGTTGATGGCTGTACCTGATAGCAGTGATGAGCATACTGTTGAGGATTCAGATGGGTTAATGCTACAACATTTGCCTCAAAACTTTTGCAGACTTTCAAATTCTGAAATGTTGTCCAACCTTTCTTCCATCCTAGGTCATTTGCCTGACCACCAGAAAGCAGATGTTGAAAGTCTTATTTGTAAGTTCCCTAGCATTTTCCAAGATGTTCCTTCCCACACAACAGTCTTGCAACATGAAGTACAAGTTACCACAACTACACCCATTAAACAGTGTGCTTACTGTATCAGTGCATCTAAGTAAGCATTCATGAAAGAAGTAAAACATTTGTTGGAGCATGGTTTAGCCAAATACAGTTGTACCCCATGGAGATCACCTTATTTACTGGTCCCTAAGGCTGATTACTCATATAAGCTGTGTACTAAGTACAGGAATGTTAATGCTGTTACAGTCCATTATTCATATCCTTTGGCTAGGATAGAAGACTGTATAGACAATGTTAGTTCAGCTAGTTTTGTGTCAAATTTGGATTTGCCTAAGGGTTATTGGCAGGTCCCACTGACCACCTGTGCATTGAAATTTCTGCTTTGGTCACACCTGACAGTTTCCTGCAATACACAGTTATGTCATTTGGACTTCAAAATACTCCCGCAACCTTCCAGCAACTAGTTAACATTGTGTTGTCAGATGTTTCAAACTGCTCAGCTTAGTGTAAATGACAAGGTTATCTAAATACGGAGTGGCCCATTCATTTGCATGTGCTAGAGATGGTTTTTGAAAGACTAGAACAAGCATCCCTGACACTAAACTTGGTGTGAGTTCGCTCACGGTATTAACTAGTGTTACCCACTTTTGCCTACCTTGGCAAGCAAGTAGGTCATGAACAGGTACATTCAGGAGGTGCTAATGTAACTGCCATTTTAAATTTCTCTACGCCATCAATTCACCATAAGTTATGACTATTTCTGGGTATGGCAGGGTACTACTGCAGTTTCTGTAATAAATTTTCTACAGTTGTTTCTTCCCTCACATCTTTGCTTAGCCTATCCAAACCCTTTGTTTGGAGTCTAGAATGCTAACATCTAGATTACCATCTGGGGCTGTACTTGCAGCCCCAGATTTTTCCAGGCCTTTTAAACTTGAAGCTGACACTAGTGCAGTAGGGGCTGGAGCTGTTTTGCTGCAAGAGGATGCATGTGGACTTGACTAGCCTGTGAGTTATTTTTCAAGCAGATTTAATAAGCACCAGGTAAAATACTATATACTATAGAACAGGAAGCTCTACCGTTGCTATTAGCTATACAGTTCATTGAAGTCTTTGTTGGTTCCTTTTGTTGGTTCCCTATCTATCATTGTGTACACAGATCATAACCCACTGGTATTTTTTGTCCCATATGTACAATCAAAGGCTCTCGAAATGGTCCCTACCAGTACAAAATTATTACATAGAAATAAAGCACAAGAAAGGTTCTGAAAATGTTGCTGAACTTTCACATGTCTAAGATGAACAGAAGAGTTTGTATGGTAACCTTATGTTGTATTTGCATTTTTCTTTTCTTCCCCAAATGTTTGTTCTTTGGCGAGGGTGTTATGTGTCAGTGTGTTTGCATTTGTGTGCTCCCTCTCTGCTCCTTTTTCCACTGTTTGCTCTTCTGTCTCTGGCTGTCCTCCTATAGGTGGATCCCTGTGGCAATCAGCATTAACTGGGTGACAGGATTTGACCAATGGGAAGGCAAGAACCCAGCCAAAAGTAGCAGAGCTATCAGTTTAAAAGCAGCACATTGAAGCCCTTGTGTCAGCCACTTGGCTCACTGTTAGCCTGTTGGCCTGTTACTCAATTGTTTTGATTGTGGGTTTGTTTGTGTTTTGTTCTCCCTTTCACCCTTATACTAGCTCCCTTGGTTTGAGAACAGGTAAGAATGTCTGTGCACCTACATCCCATCATGTAGGTTGTTTTGAATGTTTAGATGCACTAGGTTAGAGGGCAGGTGGCACCCCTTGTATTTCTTGCTAGCTGAGCCTATTGTAGTTAATTAGTTTTTGTTTGCTGTTTTTGGCAGTCAGATTAGCTCCTTTAAATACAGCCTAGTGTAGTTGATTTTTGCTCTGTTCATTCCTTTGGCACCATCCACATTCTCTCTTCTAGATGAGACTAGACATTGACAATTCCCTGTCATTGTCATTTGTTCAAGGTTGTCCTGCTCCTAGTGTCTGTAAATGCCAGTCCTTTCTTTTGTGATGGAAATAAACACTATAACCATAACTCCAACCTCCTGTCCCACTCATATCCACCATCACTATTATCCAACCAACCTACAATCTTAAATTGTTATCATTTGCACTCACCCCAGGTCTAGCCTTCTTAAAAATTATCCAAAATATCCAAAATAAAATAAGTCACATCAAACTGAAATTTGGTATTCTGTGGCTGAAAGCACACAAATTTACATTTTGGACTATTTAACTCCTGCTCACTCCAATTTAAGATAATTTGCATAACATGCAAAATCTACTTTTCTTCTCTCCTCCTAGGTCTTTAGCCAAATCAGCAAAAAAAAATTATTTGGAACAATGTAAACCTTAAAAGGTATCCAAAACATTTCGAAATTTACAAACAAGATGGCCACCACCCTTCAATGAATTCTAAGAATGCTGAGCCTAATTGTGACCCTCTCTTGTGTTTGCATGGGAATGAGGACACGAGAGGCAGGCTTGGGACAGCTCCAAAAGGCCTTTATTGTTGCTTTTCTTTCTGGCTGCGCTTTACAGCATTTTCTGTCTTACAGACTCACCCCAAGACACACCAACATAAATGCACACAATACAGTTTAGCTCAGCTCTCTTGTGTATCTCTCATCTCCCTCCTTTATCTCCTTGCCACCGCTCACTTAAACATGGAGCCCTCTTTAGTCAATCATCCACAGGTGCAGGCTCATCCTTACCACTCATGCTCCTGATTCCCCCATATATTCACAAACCGGCGCTCAATCATGCCCCCGCCACCACATACCCCCACAGCCCAATTCAGGCCAGGGTGCAGTCCAGCCTGCAGCTGACTCCCCCCTGCAGAGACGGGAAATCCACCACGGCCAACTGTGCCCCCGCCCTACAGGGCATCTTGAACATAAATGATTGAAGTGCCAAATACCAATGAGTGAGCCGCGTGTTGTCATCATGCAGTGGAGCCACTGGAGTAGGGCATGGTCCGAACAGAGGGCAAAGGCTCATCCCAGCAGATAGAATCAGAGGGTGAGGACCACTCACTTAATGGCCAGACACTCTTTACTGATCGTGCGGTATTTGCTTTCCCACACTGAGAGCTTGCGACTGATATACAGTCCTCCAACTCCACCACTTGAGACAAACACCCCCAGCCCTCATTATGATATATCAATCTGCAAAACAAAGGGGAGAGAGAAATCAGGAGAATGTAAGAGTAGTCAGCCACAAAGTGCAGCTTTTACCCAAATAAAAGCCCACTGGCACGGCTCTCTTCACTGGCCTGCATCTGGTACTCCCTTTTCAGTGAAATTGGTCAGCTGGTGACATCTCTATAATTTGGCACAAACCTACGATAATAGCCACCTAGCCCCAGAAACTGTGGCACCTCCTTTCTGGCCTTGGGCCATGGCAATCACTGCAGTTTTATCAATTTGGGGATGCACCTGCCCATAGCCCAAGTAGAAACCCAGATACTATACTTCCACCCATCCAGTTGCACACTTCTTTGGGTTTGCCATGAGTCCTGCCCATCTCAAGGATCTAAGGATAGCCCTCAGTTGTTGAACATCCCACATAGGCAGCATGTGTGTGGAGGATTCTGTACATGAGTTGTTGGAACATGGCTGGGGCTCAGAATAACCTGAAGGGAAGATGACAAATTGGTGCAAACCAAACAGAGTGGAAAATGCTGTTTTCTCCGTAGACATTGGAATGAAGGGGATCTCTTCAATCCCTTAATCAAATCCAGTGTTTAGTAGGGAGGCATGCCTAACCAATTGAGCAGTTTGTCAATGCATGGCACTGAATACGCATCAAATTTATACACTGTGTTGACTTTCCTAAAATCCACACAGAACCAGACTGACCCATCTGCCTTGGGAACCAGGACCACAGGGCTGGACCAGTCACTGTAGGATTCCTTGATTACATCCATATCGAGCATGGCTGTGAGCTCTTCCTGTACCACTTGTTTTTTGTGTTCGGGCAAATGGTAGGGGTGGCTGCGTAACACTACCCCACGGGTGTCTCAATGTGGTGTTTTGTAAGATTAGGGTGACCAGGTAGAGGCAAGAACATGTCGGAAAATCCCCACAAAAGGTGGAGGAGCAGAGCCCTCCCTACCCTCTGTGTCTCCCTGACATGGAACTGACATCGATGAACCTGGCATCACCTCCCCAGCCAACATTGCTCATATCCCACATCTGGCTTAGCTACTGCAGGACCCATCCACAAACATCTCTTTAACAATATATGAAACCCTGGCCAATTCATCAACAGATGACTGAGGCGAGGACTAACCTCTGCCTCCGCGCTATGCTATTGTATAGCATAAATAAATTGTGATGGGCACCAGTGGACTTTCGTGAATGTCCCCGTGCACGCATCTCACCTTCACCCTTCATGGTCTATTCAATGTCATGCCTTGAATCAGGCCTTGGTAGATTAAGGTTTGATTACAACCCGAATCCACCAATGCATGATATGTACACCCTTGTATACTCACAGGTATTCTGTACCTCCCTGCTTGATCAGGGGAAGCCTGTGGCACATCAGGGAGACCAGGGCTCCCTCTCCAATGACTGAACACTGATCCTGGAAATGCCCAGGCTCCCCGCAGCACCAGCATGACTGCCCAGGACTTACCGCGCACCTATGTGTCCCTGAGTGTCCACCTGTGGAGGGAGAGAAAGAGTGTGAGAATGAGAAAATGAAGTAGAGAGTTTAGGAGGGTTAGACAGGGCTGAGAGGGGGGTTAGGAGAAAGGTGGGATCAAGGAATGGGTTTAGGGTGAAAGGAATCCCATTTCTGATGAGCAGATTTGAAGAAAGAGCAGGGAGTAGATGAAGGAAAAAGGGGGCTGCTTGCCCCAAATATGTCACAACTGGTCCTCAGCCAGTTGAACCACCTCCTCCAGCGATGCTGGCTGGTAGCACTGTGCACATTCCATCCAGCAGTCTGGCGACGAGCTGCTCCAGTACCATGCGCAACTCAAGGAGGGTCTGGAGTTGAGTCCAGTGGATGTCAGCGAGGGTTTGGATGATTCTTGGTGAGGGCTTAGGGCTCCATGGCAACCTATCTTCCTTGCTGGTTTCTGCAACCAGTGTGACACCCTAATCTGTTATGTGGGAATGAAGACATTAGAGGCAGGCTTGCAACAACTCAAAAGGGCTTTTATTGTCGCTTTTCTTCCTGGCTGTGTTTTTTAGCAATTTTGTCTAACAGTTTCACCCCGAGACACACCAACATAAACACACACAGTACAATACCATTCAGCTCAGCTTAGCTCTCTTGTTTGGCTCTCGTCTCTCCTTTATCTCCTCGCTGCTGTTCACTGAAACACAGATCCTTCATTAGTCAATCAGCCACAGGTACAGGCTCACCTTTACCACTCACGCTCCTTCATTCACAAACCAGTGCTTGATTACGCCCCCGTTCCCACACTAATTTACTCAGACAGCTATAACTCATAAGCGGTTAGGTGCATTTGCACGAAATTTGAAAGGCATGTACAGGACAAGATTCTGAGTTCATCTACAAAGTCTGGGGTGTGGACATACAAAGCAGGTGGCACTATGGTCAGATAGCTCTTACTCAGGAACCATAAGTCCAATTGAGCTAATATTTTGTATGATGAATCTGTGTTAATGTGTAAGTGGATTTTTGATAATGAATTTATTGCTTGAAAAACATGACCAGCATTGGCTAATTAGTGTTCAGCAGGCATTTGACTGGATTACCATTGATGTGTCATCACGAAACTTGAATGGTAAGTTTGGGTCAGAAGCCACTACTCAATCAAATTGGTCAGTGGTGGGCACTATTCATCTTTGTGCACACAAAAACAAGCATACATGTATCTCTTGGGAAATAAAGTGTACAATGAAATTTCTTCTTTAGGTTAAGGCATTTGCTCACACTCTAAAAAAAAAGCTTTTTGGAACCTTTAGCTCCACCCACATAAAATTTGTGATAACTTGCATAATATGCGAAACCTACTTTTCTGGAATAGTCCTAGGATTTTTGGTCTTTCTTCACATTTGTGGTGCCAAACAACTCAGCAGATTGTGAAGCTCAATAATTATATAATTTAATAATTAAATAATGATTGGTGATATGGATTTTAACCAAATTTAAAGACATGTTCAATACAGAGATGTGAGGATGTCTGCAATGATTGGCATACGGTCAATGATTGGGGGCAGTCCTAGTAGCTGTTTCTCAGGAACCAAAAGTCCAACTGAGCTGAAATTTGGTGTGCTGCTTCGAATTGTCAATCAGCAAGCATTGAGCAAAACCTGATATGTATGTTCATCTATGGTTTCTTTATTGTTCTTTTTCTTCCTCTTTGTCTTTTTTGGCAAGAACTGGCCACTGACCACAGGGGGTGTGGAGTGCTTGGACCCCAAAGGTGCTAGAACACTTTGTAATTCTTAGGATTTTTCTTCCTCTTCTTATTTCCTGCCTTAAAACAAATCATGCAGACCAAACTGTCAGTACTACAGACATGAAACTTGGTCAACAGGTAGTACTTTCTCCCTCTACTCAGGCAAGAGAGACTACTAGGCCAGATAGATAGATAGATAGATAGATAGATAGATAGATAGATAGACTTTATTGATCCCGTGAGGGAAATTCTTGTGTTACAGCAGCATGGTCAGTAGCAAGATACAACATGTACACATACAAAATATGAAATACAATAAGTTAAATTAAATGTAGTAGTGCAGATATGGAACACAGTTGTAGATTTGACCAGATTTACATCAGTATTTACATAAGTACACTTGTGAAAAACTGGCAGTGAATAATGAATATGAAGAACCTTGAGAATGTAGAATATAATGACAGCTTTCTAAATGATAGCTTTCTTGTAGTAATGTAATGTGAAAGTGTTATCATCTGTCACACACAGGTGAGCTATTGTACAATGTTATTGCGAATGGTAAGAATGAACTCCTGTAATGTTCTCTGTGACAACGAATTTGAATGAGTCTTTTGGAGAATGAGCTCGGCTGACTCTGTAGTGTGTTGTAGAGTGGGTGAGACGGATTGTCCATGATGGAGAGCAGTTTGTTCAGTTTGTTGTGACGTGTTCCTCACTGACTCAAATGTTTCCAGTTTGTGTCCAATGATAGATCCAGCCTTGTGAATAAGCTTGTTAATCCTGCTGGTATCCCTGGCACTGATGCTGCCCCCCCAGCAGACCACAGCACAGTAAATGGCACTCGCCACCACAGACTGGTAGAAGATCTCCAGCATCTTGTTGCATACACTGAAAGATCTGAGCTTCCTCAGAAAGTAGAGTCTGCTCATTCCCTTCTTGTACACAGCATCAGTGTTGGTCCTCCAGTCCACTCTGTCATTTAAGTGTACACCCAAATACTTTTTGGGTGTCCACAAAGTTATCCAGTAGTCCCCTGTACTCAGACTCCTGTCCATCTCTAATACACCCCACCACTGCAGAGTCGTCAGTAAACTTCTGCAGGTGGCATGATTCAGAGTTGTACTGAAAGTCTGAGGTGTACAAAGTGAACAAAAATGGAGACAGGACAGTCCCCTGAGGTGCTTCTCTGTTACTGACCACCGTGTCAGACAGAGAGGCCCCCAATCACACAAACTGGGGCCTATCTGATGGGTAGTCAGCAATCCAGGAGATGGTGGATGTGCTAACACCCATTCTGAGCAGCTTCTCACTCAGCATGAATGGTTGGATGGTGTTGAAGGCACTGGAAAAGTCATGATCCTCACAGTACCACCACTTCCATCCAGGTAAGAGTGAGTATGCTGCAGCAGATAGATGACCGCATCATTCACACCCACATGAGGCTGGTAAGCAAACTGGAGTGGGCACCAGATGGGCTAAAACTAGTCTCTCCAACACTTTCATGACATGTGACATCAGGGCAACCGGTCTGAAGTCATTGAGGCCAGATGGGGTGGCTTTCTTAGGTATCGGTTGGCCACAAGTCATTTCACTTCCTGGAGGAACTTCACTTCCTGGTACTAGACAAGATGTTTTCCATAGCACCGGTACTTTTTCCTGCATCAGACTTAGATTGTAGATGTGCTTCAGGATACCAGACAGCTGAGTAGCACAGGACTTAAGAACCATGGGACTAATACCATCAGGGCCTGCAGCCTTGCCTTGATCAAGTCTCTCCAGCTGTCTTCTCCCCTGGTTGGTCGTCACAGTCAAGTGTGGTCGGTCCAGTTGAGGATGGCAGTGGGGGGTTGTGGTCAGGGATACTCAGCAGGGTGTGGCGTTGCTGTAGATGTGTATTAGGTGTCTGCAAGGGTGTCAGGACTGTTCCTGTGTGGGATGGCCCAGCAGGGGGTCCTGTGCTGAACCTGTTAAAAAACACTTTCAGTTCGTTGGCACTGTCCAAGCTGCCCCCCTGCTGGCGGTCTTTCATGCTGAAGCCTGTGATCTTTGATGTTATTTTGCTGAAGTTTCCTCTCCAGCTTCTGCCGGTATGAGTCTTTTCACTCCCTCAGTCTCATTTTTAGTTGCCACTGTATCCTTTTTAGTTCTTTCTTGTCACCTGAAGGCCCTCTTCTTCTTGTTCAACAGATCTTTCAGGTCACTGGTGATCCAAGGTTTACTGTTCGGATAACAGTGTACGGTTTGAGTAGGGATGATGGTACTGTGGCAAAAGTTAATATAGTCTGTGACACAGTCAGTGATACTATTAATGTCATCTCCATGATACTATTAATGTCACCCCCCACAAAGCACATTCCAGTCTGTGGTCTCGAAGGAGTCTTCCAGGGTCTCACTGGCTTCCTGTGTCCACCCCCCTCACTGTCCTTGTGGATACAGGCTGCCTTTGAACTGTAGGAACATAGTGAGGTGTTAAAGAGATGAGATTGTGATCTGAATTACTGAGTGGGGGTAGTGCAGTGGCTCTGTAAGCATCTCTGACATTTGCATATAGACGGCCCAGTGTTCTATTTTCCCGCGTGAAACAATCAACAAACTGGTGAAAGTTTGGGGGAGTAGAATCCAGATTTACATAGTTAAAATCTCCGGTTATGGTCACAAATGCCTCAGGATGTTGACACTGTAGCCTAGCAACAGTGCTGTGTATGGCGTCGCACGCTGCTGTCTGATCAGCTGACAGCGGGATGTAAACACCGATTATCATGGCGCAGGAGAATTCACGTGGTAAATAATATGGGCGCATACTCACGGCTAAAAGTTCAGTGTCCGGGGAGCAGAGACGTTCCTTCACGGTAACATGCCTGGAATTGCACCACCTTTCCTTTAAGGAAACAGCAATCCCTCCACCTTTCCTCTTACCACTGAATGTCGCATCTCTGTCTGCCCGAATGAGCTTAAAGCCTGGTACGGAGGCACTGTGATCAGGAAAGTCCGTATGCAGCAAGTTTCCATAAAGCACATTAAACTGCTATCCCGGTACTCCCTCTGGGTCTGAATCAGTGCACACAGTTCGTCCATCTTCTTTCCCAAGGACCTCACGTTCCCCATGATAACAGACAGAACCGTGGGTTTAAATCTTCTCTTTTTCGCTCTCAGCTTCACACCGGCTCTGCAACCCCGGCGTCTCTTCCTGAGCTCTGCTGAGATCTTATGCCTGTCTCCTGGAAGAAGCGTTGCTTTGGAGAGCGCTAACAGCTGGTCGCGTGTGTACCTAAACACAATGCCGCTCTGCTGAGCCCAGCTCCTAACCACAAAAAGTGATGAGAACAGCAAAAAGACCATCAAAACGGGAAAATGGTTTATGTGAAACATGATGAGTGTTATCTAAAACAGAAATAAAAAGAGAAAAAATCTAGGAAAAAAAGACACAGACAAGTTAAAAAAGTTAAAAAAGCCAAAACTTCACATTTGGCTAGGAGCTGCTGTAACAGGCTGCTGCTCTCACAGCACCAGGTGAAAGAGTCTAATAGTGGCACTATAGCATATGGTTTTATGTTTTGGTCTATATCTCCATGAGTCCTATTTTTTCCAATAATTCCTTGGGTTCTCCCAAACAAAAAAGCTTCCGGAACCATGTAGCTTGGCCCACGCAAGCCTAAGGCCTAATTTGCATAATATGCAAAGCTTACTTTTGCAAACTAGACCTAGGATTTTTGGTCTATCTTCACAAATTTTTCTTTCTCTGAAACTACTCATCAGAATGTGAAACAATAATTTTCAAAAACATGTTGACCCTTTTAAACATTATGGCCAGCACAAGGGGGAGCATTATGTAATGAAACAGCTGTAACCTGAATTGTAGGTTCAGGTAGAGACCCAATAGGATCTGATGCAATCTGGCCACTGGAGGAGTGATATTCGTATCTTTTCATATGTCAAATATTTGCCTGGAGATTCTTGCCTATGTCACCATTTAAACTAAACATTTTTATCATCACTAATTTCAGCTCTTTTGTTTTCATCTGTTTTTTTACTTTTCCATTTTAATGCTTCTTAATTTTTCCGAAGAATGCTTTTTGTTTTGTTTTTGTTTGCTGTCTAAAGCATGGTGGAGGTAGTGTCATGGCTTGGGCTTACATGGCTGTTTCTGGAATGGGCTCACTAATCATGAAATATCAGCAGAATGAATTCAGACGTTTACAGAAAGATTCTGTCTGCAAATCTTCAGAGAATTGCATCCAATCTAATTGGGAGGAACTTCATCATGCAGCAAAACAATGACCCAAAACACATTGCCAACAAAAAAGGAATTCATCACAATTAAACATGCATTTCACCTCCTGAAGAGGAAACTGAAGGAAGAAACCTCTCAAAACAAACAATAACTGAAAGAAGCTGCTGTACAAGCCTGGAAAAGCATTGGAAAAGAAGAATGCAACAGTTTTGTGATGTCAGTGGGTCACCAGCTTGATGGAGTTATTGCAAGCAAGGGATGTGCAACCAAATATTAAGTGTTATTTACTTTAATTTACTTAAGACTATCTGTTCCTATACTTTTGCTCACCTACAAAGGGGATAGTCTGCCACCAAAGGTGCCATGTTCTAAGTTGTATGACATCTAGATGTAACTATCAGGATACGAAAGCTGAAAATTTTATCTATTGTATCATATTCATTTTTGGATCCCAAACCCAAATGTCTCCAGTGTGTGGAATTATTTGACTTTTGTTTACTTTCTCTTATGCTTAAAATCTATTTCATTCTCTTTATGCTGAATCCTATTATTTGTGAGTGTATTCTGTACCAGGGTATTCTGACCTAATATGTCTCGCAGTAAGATAAGTGAAGGGAATGTATATAAGGAGATAGATAAGTGGTACATGCCGTCATGTGAAGACCCTTTTATCATACAATGAGCTAAGCCTCTCTGAATATGTTATTGCATAAATTACCTAAAAACCTGTTATATGTTGGGTAGTTTTTTAGACATTTAGTTATACAAGAGGGGAGACAAGTTGCGAGACAAGACCAAAACAGAACTCCTATTTATCCTTCCACCCTTTGCATTTGACTGAAGCATTATTCTGGCATAAAAGACAACATGGTGACTGTGAACCCGGATCGATCTGGATGACCACAACCACAGTAACAACACCTGTGCCAGAAGAACAGCCACCTGAGCTCTTTCAGACCTTCTGCTCCTCAAAAGGGTGTGTGAGTAACTCATCTTCATTTTCATTAGTTGCTGTGCACATATTAAACAAAGTTAAATTAAACTTACTTAGCCATGGCGAGTGACCTTAAGGATGAGAACATCAGTGATAACGATATCATCGATGGAGTTCATTTACGATCAGTATAGTTGAGACACTTGCTGAAAAAGGGGGAGGAGAAAACAGCCACAACTCCTCAAAAAAAACACCCAGAAAAAATGATTTTCCATACTTCCGTTGCTGACAGCCCAGCCACCAAAGGCTGCCAGTGTTTGAAGGGAGTCAAAAGACTGAGAGAAGTATACAATATGGATGTGAGAGATAATTATCAATTGCTTTTAGCTGGGGCAAAATCCAAGGAGAGAAAGGAACTGGGTAATCTAAAAGATAAAAAAGTGACCCCATTGTTATACTAGACTCTTATATGTTGTATTAGTCTTACTCACAAACACACACAAACAAGCACAATTAACTCCAGACTACAGAGTTATCTGTCTAATTACACATCTGTCTAATCAAAATATCCTTTATATAAATATCTATCGATCGATCTGTCTATCTATCTACTTACCTACCCATCTATCTAGCCATCCAACCATTAACCACCTATTATCAAAAAGCACTTTTCCAATAATCTTTGAACATATCTATCTATCGATCTATATTGTTATCGATCAATATATCAATATTATTTGCAAATATCTATCTATCTATCTAATAATATTTCTAGATATCTTCCTATCTATCTAGCTACTTAACAGGCTCTGCTCTATCACACACTCACATGTCATGATGGTTTACCTACATAAAATAGCCCCCTTGATCTCTCCCAACCACTTTAAGAGCTCACATGCCCAAAGTCTTATATAAGAAAAATGAAAGTACTGAAAATGAAATTAGAGAGACCAACCCCACAGAAAGCACAGAAAAGGAATTAAGGAAACTCAAACTAGAATACAATGACCTCATAAATGGAAAAAACACAATTCCTACTACAATAACTCAGGCATGAAAACTCTGACTCTGACTCATTAAATGAAATAAAGAAAGAACAACAATCCCAATTATCAAGAACTCAGGAAAGATCATACAAACCCCAGAGGGAATTAATAATAATATATAATATTAATAATAATTAATAATAATTTAGATAATTCTTTCAAGACCTATACTCATCTCTTGAAGATCTGGATACAGAAGACATCAATAACTTTCTAAATAATATCAAACTACCAAAATTAACTGAAGAACAAGCAAATTCCATAGATTAACTGATAGAACCAGTAGAGATCTATAAAGCCCATAACAATATGACAGTTTCCCTGCTCAATTCTATAAATGGTTCTGGGCTATTTTGGCACAGATTAGTAACCGAAATTAAACAGAATATGACACTACCGACAGAAATGAATACTGACAGTATCTCACTTCACCTAAAACCCAACAAAGACCTCACTTTACCCCTCAGTTACCGTCCATTATCACTGATCAACACAGATACACAAAAATAATAAGTAAGACTCAAGCTTTGAATTGAAACAGTTATTCATTAAATAATCAACCCAGATCAAACCGGATTCGTTAAAAGCAGACAGTCAGCCACCAACATGCATAGAGTCCTCAACCTGATTCATTACGCATCACATAAAAATCACCAATAGTAACATTTTATGCGGAGAAAGCCTTTGACAAATCCACACTTTATAAATTAGGTTTTGGAGAATCATTTATTCAATGGATAACAATTCTCTACACATCACCAAAGGCCACAGTTATCACTAATGGATTAATATCACAAGTTTCACACTGCACAGAGGCACTAGACAAGGATGGCCACTCTTCCTATCCCTAATCACCATTTTTATAGAACCATAACAACAGCAATAAGACATAATGTAAACATTAATGGGATCCAGGCAGCAAACATGGAACACAAAATCAGTTTATATACTGGCAACAATTTACTCTTCTTGCGAAAACCTTCAGATTCAATACAAGAAACTATCCACACATTCAAAAAATATTCCAAACGTTCCAATTACTCAATTAACTGGAGCAAATCCACTATGCTTCCTCTCAACATGAAACTCACAGAAACAACAGTACAATCTCTACCCAGCACTGACTACATCACTTATCTTGGTATCAAAGTCTCAGACGCCAGACCTCAGATGTCAGACCTGCATAAACTCAATTTTAACCCATTACTGAACACCATAAATAATGAAATCCAACACTGGATAAACCTTCCCCTTTCTCTCACTGGCAGTATAGCACCCATAAAAATGATGAAACTAAAAAAAATATATTGCTTATTTTCAATGATCCCGTCTCAATCTCCCCCTTCCTGAATAAATCACTCAATTCCAGTATCACTAAATTTTATTGGAAAAACAAACCACCCCAAATCAAATTAACCACCTACAAAGTCTAAACTTTCAATAATATTACCTGACTAATCAACTTCAATATATAATAAAATACATAAAACCCAGTCAGAGAAATGAGATATGGCTAGATACTGAACAAGCACTATGCAAAGAAATCAAAATCTCAGATCTACCATTCATCAGCACAGCTATCAAATGCCACCCCTGCTTCAAAAGCCCAATGATTGCAGTGACTTTAACAGCTTGCTGGAAATTTTATAAACCTATAAATACACCACACCAACTAATTGAACACACTCCCATATGGCACAACCCCGAATTCTCAAACACTGTGAAGATAAAAAAACATCTCCACATTCATAGAAAATTATGCACCTTAAACACATACATCAAGACAGCACCTTTACATCATTTCCATATCTAGCCAAGAAGCATGGATTAGAAAGTAAACATTTCTTTGAATTTCTACAACTCAGTTCCATTATATACTCTAAAATCAACCTAAAAAAAACACATTAGACCTCCCCCCTTTAGTATCAGAGCTTCTGAATATCTCACCTCCAAGTCCTATCCAAAATATATAAAATAATATCCAAATCCAACTCTACAATTACCATACCGTGTAAAAAATTGGGAGGATGACCTAGTAATCACAGTCAGGGAAGTTATATCTGGGATCAACATCACAAAGGAAAATACAACAGTTCTTACAGTTCTAAACATCGCCAAGAAAACCATACTAACAAACTAGAAATCAAAGATTAACATTAATACCACACAGTAGAGAAACATAATAATTGATTACATAACAATGGAAAAACTCCCTACCTCAATCAAAAATAAAACTATCAAATTTAACTCTATTTGGACACCACTCATCACCTACATACACCAGGGAATAACTTCACAATAGCTAACAGTACAGACCCTACAGACAAATGACATAACCAAAGCCATACCACACAGCTCAAGCATAATACTCACAAACACACAAAACTAAATTACAAACACACGTACAACTTTCATAATGTCTGTCTGGCTGCACAGAAACCAAAGTTGGTGGTAAACATGTTAATTAACTCAACTGACATTCCAACAACTACTCTTTGCACATCCTCCCCATCCTCCCCCACCCCATGCAGATCATGAGAGTCAATAGGAAGAACCACTCCTTCTAGTGGGTTGGGGGTTGCCCTCATGGTGAAGAACAACTCTATCGACACACTCATGAACTGATTTAGCCCTATTTGACCAGCTCACACAGCACCTTAACAACTAATGGACAATCAAGATGGAGGTGAACAAACACTAACATATGTAGTTGACATCTTTACTGCTTAGACATTATTTTTGTGTTACAGGATTGTAGCTGGCAGACAGGAGAGGGCAAAAAACTGACCTTGATCATCTTGTTGTGTTCATGGCAGAAGAAGATCTGCATCCTATTACAATCATCAAACCCAGAGACAGCGTTATTGCAAGAAATGTATACACACACACACACACACACACACACACACTCACACACACACACACTTCCCTGTCTAAGAGACTGAGTGACCATATATTGCCAGTATGTTTTGGTTCTTGTTTTATATTATGTTCTTTTGGAAAGGTACTACTGCATAAGATCAAGTTCAAGTTCAAGTGGCTTTATTGTCATTTCAACCATATACAGCTGGTACAGTGCACAGTGAAATGAAACAATGTTCCTCAAGGACTGTGGTCCTACATAAAAAAACACAGATCTACATTAGACTACACAGAACTAAATAAGACTACAAAGACATACACAGGACTACATAAGAAACTGTTGCAGCGTCTGGCCTTGAGGGCCAGAATGCTTCGCTACCTTTTGCCAGACAGCAGGATGGTGAAAAGTTTGTGTGAGGGGTGCGTGGGGTCATCCACAATGCTGGTGGCTTGGCAGATGCAGCTTGTGGTGTAAATGTCTGTGAAGGGATGAGAGACCCCAATGATCTTCTCAGCTGTCCTCACTATCCATTGCAAGGTCTTGTGATCTGAAACAATTTCCAAACTAAGCAGTGTTGTAGCAGTACAAGATACTCTTGATAGTCCCTCTGTAGAATGAGGTGATGATGAGGGGTAGGAAATGGGCTTTTCTTTGTCTTTGCAGAAAGTAGAGACTCTGCTGGGCTTTCTTGGCTATGGAGCTGGTGTTGAGTGACCAAGTGAGGTTCTCCACCAGGAGAACACCACGAAGTTTGGTGCTCTTGACGATCTCCATGGAGGAGACATCGTTCTTGCTGAAGAGACCCACCACGGTCGTGTCTTTGGCAAACTTGATGATGTATTGCTGCACAGTCATGAGTCAGCAGAGTGAACAGCAGGGATCTGAGCACACAGCCCTGGGGGGCCCCAGTGTTAAGTGTGGTGGTGCTGGAGATGCTGCTCCCGATCTAGACTGACTGAGGTCTCTCAGTCAGGAAGTCTAGAATCCAGTTACAGATGGAGGTGTTCAGTCCCAGCAGGTTTAGCTATCCAATCAGCTGCTGAGGAATGGTTGTGTTGAACTTAAGTCTATGAAGAGCATTTGAACGTAAGTGTCTTTTTTGTCCAGGTTGGTGAGGGCCAGGTGGAGGGTGGGGGCAATGGCACCATCTGTTAAGTGCTTAGGATGATACACGAACTGCAAAGGGTCTAGTGAGGGGGGTGGCAGGGTCTTGATGTGCCTCATGACAAGATGGGAGTATGTGCGACAGGATGGTAATCATTGTGGCAAGATACTGAAGACTTCTTTGGCACGGGGACGATGGTGGTGGCCTTGAAGCATGCTGGAATGGAGATATTGAAGATGTCAGTGACAAAATCCACCAGCTGGTCTGCACATCCTCTGAGCACTCTGACAGAAATGTTGTCTGGTCCAGCAGCCTTCCATGGGTTAACTATGCATAAAGTATTCCTCACATCAGTTGTGGTAAGACACAGCACCTTATCATTGGGAAGACGGGTGGTCTTCCATGCTGCCATGTCATTCTGTGCCTCAGACTGTGCATAGAATTTTTTCAGCACATCTGGAAGGGAGGCATCACTGTCACAGGCAGGTGGAGTCCTGTAGTTGATGATGACCTGGATACTCTGGATGCCTTGTTGCCACTATCCTTGAAGTGGCTATGAATTTTCTGTGTGTGTGTGCTCTTTACCTCTTTGATGGCCTGGGAAAGTTTGGCCCTCTCTGTTCTTAGGGCTATCTTCCACCTGCTCTGAAGGTGGAGTCTTGGGTCCTCAGCAGTGCGCACACCTTCGCAGTCATCCACGGCTTCTGGTTGGAGCGTGTGGTGATGGTCTTGGAGACAGTGACATCATCGATGCACTTGCTGATATAGCTGGTATCTGATGCCGTGTATTCCTCCAAGTTGGTGGAATCTGCAGCTGCAGCCTCCTTGAACGTGTGCCAGTCAGTGTGATCAAAACAGTCCTGAAGAGCAGAGATGGTTCCTGCTGGCCAGGTTTTCGCCTGCTTCAGAACTGATTTGGAGCATCTGCCAAGCAGTCTGTTTTCTGGGATTAGCATAATAGAGATGTGGTCTGAGAACTCAGCCTGGTGTATGCTAGGAATGTTTGTGTAGACAAGATATAGAGTGTTTGCCTCTCTCGTTGCAAAGTCCACATGCTGATGGAAGTTAGGTAGCATTAATTTGAGATTCATATGATTGAAATCTCCGGCAACAATAAACAGTCCATTGGGGTGTGCGTTCTGCAGTTCGCTCACAGCCCCATACAGTTCACAGAGCACCTCCTTAGCATTAGCGCTGGGGGAGATGTACACTCCGACTATAAGGACAATGGTGAATTCCTGTGTTAAATAAAATGGTCTGCATCTAACAGTCACAAACTCCACCAGTGATGAGCAGTAACTAGAAACTAGCTCAGAGTTCTTTCACCATTCCTTGTTCATGTAAACCCACGAGCCACCACCACGAGCTTTACTGCATAGAGCTGCATTTCTGTTGGCACAAAATGAGACGAGCCCATCTAGCTGAAAGGCAGCATCCAGAACTCTGCCTCTGAGCCAAGGCTCCATGAAAACAAAGACAAAGCAGTCTCTAAACTCACATAGCATAGTCTGCTGGAGTAGGATGTATTCTAATCTATTGTCCAGGGAGCATACATTGGAGAGCAGGATGGACGGGACACCTGGCTGGCTAAGGTTTGTTTTTAGCCTAGCACCCTGCTTATGACCCGGCCACCGGCATCAGGCAATGCTGAGGACTGGAGGCCTGGTCCCTGCAGCAAGCCAAGATCATGTGTCTTCTCCAGCAGATCATCATGCAGGTTGGGTATTGCATGAGTTAGACACAAACACCAGTTGCTCCAATTTCCTGTGCTGTAAAAAAAATTAAAAAGAAAGTCGGGCGAAGAAACAAAAATAGCACCATTTTGGATCCAGAGTGGCCACTGCATGCTATTGCCGAGCTCTAGGTCAACTGCGTCAGTGTGCAGTCCATGTTTATACAGTGGTATCCCATTGAGGTATCCCATGGGTGGCATGTCAGGTAAGTGATTGCAACATGTGAGTAGGGTTAACATCACAACTTAATAATCTCATGGAGACACATGCATCCGAGTGTTGTGATCCAGGTACTCTCACATGTAATTTAACTGATGCCCCTACATTAAACATCACTGATCTTCTATTGATTGACATCCCACACTGGTGTAGAAGGAAAGTTGGTGGGAATTGGCCAGATAAAGGGATGAGTAGTGTATCAGAATGCTTCCATTCCTCTAAAGCCTAGGAAAACTTGCTGGGTATCAATCAATGGTACCATCAAAAAGTCCTAACTCCTACATGGTGGTTTTGTGATCAGACCATATAGAGTGAGGTCCTGTTCAGTTTAATGGCTGCTGCACATTGGTATGCTATAACTGTTTCTGGCCATGCATCATGTGTCAGGCATCTAATGATAGTTCTGTCAATCCACTTGACTCACCACCACAAACAAATCACTGTGTACACCCTAATCCTAGGGACTACACAACAGTAGTTAATACAAACACATGCAAACCAGAGACTCAGGAACAGAGAAAATCAATAGAAGCTTTATTTACCATATAAAAGTTACTATGACACATCACCCCTACAATGTAGTGAATACACTAATTCTTACTTGTGGAGAGAACTGCACTGAGACACACATTAATATAATATTCCCTACTCGTGTTCATGACATAATTTGGAAAAAAAAAACTATAGTTCGAATCAATATTGAGTGGATATCATCAACAGTGCATATTATTAGAGATGTTTCTAGTGACAGTAAGCAAGCACATGCACATATACAACTTTTTATATGTACTCAAACATGGTGGTCCAGGAATTTGGGTGCAATAATTCCTAATTATGGTGTCATGATAACCTTAGAGCAAATTAGAACACTATCTTAGGGGATTGAGAAACTCGCTAATGACACCTATCACATTAAAGTTACACAAGATGATGATCTTGCAAAATCATGCAGCACTAGACTATTTATTAGCATCACAGGGAGGGACCTGTTGTCAAGGGTCCTGAGTGCTGTACTCATCTTTTTGTTCCAACTGATATCCTGAACCTATGACTATTGTAGGACTAAAATATAAAATAATATTATCTTAGTCTAGAGCTTTTCTGCTCGCCATGGTTGTAAAGATTGCTTATTTGAGTTACTATAGACTTCCTGTCAGCTCAGACCAGTCTGGTCATTCTCCTCTGATCTCTCTCATCAGCAAGGTGTTTCAGTCTGCAGACCCTCTGCTCACAGGATATTTTTTGTTTTTTGCCCCATTCTGTGTAAACTGTTATGTGTGAAATTCATTTCTGAAATACTCAAACCAGCCCACCTGGCACCAACACCCATGCCATGGTTAAAGTCACATAGATCACATTTTTCCCCATTCTGATGTGAACATTAACTGAAGCTCTTGACCTGTATCTGCATCATTTTATGCATTGTGCTGCTGCCACATGATTGGCTGATTGGATAACTGCATAAAATGTGTACCTCAGACTACTGATGAATTTGTAAAAAGAACAAAAGGGTTGTCACACTAAATATTGAATTTCTTTATATCTGTTATATCTGTGACTGTGTATACTGTATATTTGGACACTTACACTATACAGCCACAGGTAGAGAATCTTAGGTTCAGGCCCAACACTAATCTCTGTCTCTCTGTTCCTTATAGACGAGGAGGAAGTGACTCAACCCGCCTGCTCACTGACCACAGCGCCCCCTGGGTCCCGTTGCTGTTGCCCAGATAGCACCACAGCTCACCCCAGCGAAGGCAGTCTACACCTTCACTCCAGAGCACCAAGAGCACGGCATCACCATCCACCCCACCTTCCCCACCCTTTAACACAAATAAAGAGCACAATGACACCTTACCCTTCTCCTGTGGTTCATGCTTGCCCACACACTCAAGTGCAAAGCATCACAATGTTCAGAAAGTTGTCATGTTTAGTTGTACTCATGACTCTCAGACAACAACTTGCTGGCAAGCTAGAACCCTAAGGCCCTGGACACACATCTCCGTGGACTTCATTATAGACCTCAGCATGCTGGTTGGTGTCCATTGTCTGATCCCTCTTACAGGTCTCCCTTCTGCCTATCAGATTTCAGAAGACTTGTTCCACAGTGTGCTCCACCAATGCAGTCTCCTGAAAGACACTCTTTCCAAGCACGGCCCTCATTTCACATCCCAAGTCTGGAGGGCACCTAGAGAGAAAGGTGGGTGCCAATATCAGTCTCACTTCTGGGCAGTTACTCAGAGTCCAATGGAACTAAACAAAGATCATGCATGGTAGCACGCAATGGCCACTTCAGGTCCAGAAATATGGTACCATGTTACGTGTAGTCCAAACCAGTTGGAAAACATTTACCAGATATACACCAGAAACACTGGTGAACATGTCTGTCATTGCCAACTTTTGCTGAACATTGGAAAACAAAGCTCAGGAGAAATAAAAGATAAACTGCATAAACAGCTCTGAGACCTCTACACAAACCAGGCCATGGGACTGTCGTAGTGTCTGATGCTGCTGGCCGGGATAGAGGGCACTGGAAATGGTGTGTGAGGAAGCAGAAGCATGATAAGCAAACAAGCATCTGTGCTAGGCCAAAGGCTAATCTTAGCTGGTCTGTGTGCTAATGAATGGTGCAAGAATGCTGTTGTGATCTCGAGCTACTATTCATTGCTGGTGGAGTTTATGACTGTAAAGTGCCGGCCATACTACCTCCCCAGAGAGTTTGCCAACATGCTCAATGTCATGGTGTACATTCCACCTGGAAGTACTAAGTGAACTCTGCATCAGGCTATCAGAGAGGTGAAGCACAACTTTGCAGAAAGAATTTACAGTCACTTCAAAAACACCAAGGGCACACAGCATATGTGGCAAGGCATTCAGGTCATCACAAACTACAAAGCTGTGATGGAGATGCCTCACTCCCAGATGCAATGAACAAATTCTATGCATGGTTTAAAGCACAGAATAAAATGCCAGCAGGGAAGACCACCCCGACTCCCACCGACCAAGTTCGTTGTCTGCAGTAGATGTCAGGAAGACTCTGTCCAGAGTTATCCCACAGAAAGCTGATGGTCCTGAAACATACCTAGCCAGGTGCTCAGGGAACATGCTGATCAGCTCCCAGATGTCCTTATAGACATCTTCAACATTTCCCTGAACCAATCTGTCATCCTTGTCTGCTTCAAAATGACCACCATCAGCCCCGTGCCAAAAAAAGTGTCCTGCCTGAATGACTACTGGATCGTTACATTCACACCTATCATCACGAAGTGCTTCGAGCAGCTTGTCATGAAACACATAAAGAGCAGTCATCCCAATACATTGGACACATTTCAGTATGCCTACCACTCCAACTGATGCCATATGTGCTCCAGGGAGGCTGAAGAGGGCCAAACCTCACTCCCAAACTCAACACCTTTAACAGAGGGACATTAGAGAGCATCCTGACCAGCTGTCACCATGTGGTATGTGTCTCCAACCGCAAGACCCTACAGTGGATTATGAGTACAGCCGAAAAGATCGTCGGGGTCTCCACTGACACCTCATTCAACAATGGCTGCATCCGCAAAGCCACCAGCATTGCGGATGACCCCTCTCATCCATCCAATGGACTCTTCACCTTCCTGCCATCTGGCAGAAGGTACAGGAGCATCTGTGCCACCACCAGCACACACTGCAACAGTTTCTTCCCAGAGGCAGTCAGATTACTCAACACTCTGCTGCCTCCCAATGCTCACCTGGGCTAATCAAACACCTAGGTGGTATGACTCAATACCACTGCACACTGCACATTACAAAGCTGCATCAGACAATTTATGGAATGCTATATTTATTGCTGCTACAGATACATGTTTTACTGCTACACTGCCAAATATAGTTTACAGTTTTCGGTGTATTTATTGTCTTGTGTATTTATTATTCTGGGTGTTTTGTGTCCTGCACTCATCTCACACTGTTGTGTATTTACACTTTATTTAGTTTTGTGTACTGTGTTGCAACATGATCCTGGAGAAATGATGTTTCCTTCCAAAGTATAAAGGCTATATAGAGAAATGACAATAAAAACCCACTTGACTTGACTTATTCACTCCTGCTTCCACCTTACTCCTTTCCTATGTTACCCTGCCTTCCAACCACCCTCATTTGTTGGAACCTGGTGAATGTAGATGTACTCATCATAATGAGGCAGTCAGTATATATTGGAGTCCAGCTCCATCAAGCTGAAAAGGGCCATCAAGCAAGAGAATACCCAATTTTATATGTCCCTCTCCTTGGGCCTATAGTTTCAGGGTTCTTCCAGGATGCAGTCCTATCAGAAATGCCACCACCTTCTCTCTCATGATTGATGAACCCCCAGTCTATGCTGTAAGAGCACTACTGTAGTTTGTGTGCAAGAAGTTTGAGATTTTAACCTATACAAATGACTATGTAAAAGCTTGAATGACATACATTGACCAAATATATTTACACACACTCACCATGTTTTTTGATGGAGAGGAAGGGTAATTCTTTTCCAAGTAATGAACTCAGAAGGATGGTAGACACTGGGGGCAGTGAACTCAGGGCAGCTAGGCATGCCTGGAAGACATATCTGTGGGTAACACATTAAAGATATACAACTTAGCCTTAACCTCTGATCATAGTTTAGTAAAATAAGCACAGTTTGCTGTATACAAGATCTGAATTATCAGGTCCTTAATACAGGCTATTATATGGGGGGAAAAAAACAAACAAACAAAAAAAAAATGCTGTAACTGTTTGTATTCTTAGTTAATTGAGAATTGTACATTTATACATACACAAGTTTCTGCTTAAGTTGCAAGTTCTAAACTGTGTTTCAAGAAAGTATCACTATTACAGCTGATGTAATGGAATAATCAATTAACATAAATTATGGTTATAAAACAGACTTACAGTGACTTACATAAATATTCACCCCTTGAACTTTTACATATGTTGTAGTTACAATGAATACACTTTAACTATTTTCATAGTTAGTTTGCATTTAAGCTGGAAAGAAAATAGAATAAATCTATTTATGTAAGCGGAGGCATGGTTGAGCGCCGGTTTGTGAGTGGAAGGCAGAGCCAGAGAAGGTGAGTGGTAAGGATTGCACACCTGTGGGGAATTGTACTAATAAATGTTCTGTGCTGCAGTGAGCTGTGGCACGGATAAAAAGGGGAGAGATGAACACCATGGGAGAGAGAGCCAACTGGCACAGAGCCATGTGTGTGGGAAATAAAACCCCTGAAAAGCAAAAGTTAAAGAAAAAAGGGCCTTTTGAGTTGTTCCAAGCCTGCCTGCTGTATCCTCATTCATTCAGCCCTGTACCAGAGCAAGTGTCACACTGGTGCCAAAACCCGGGACAGAGTAAGATCGATTCACCATCATGGAGTCCTCGTCGTTAGCTGAGATTGTCAAGACCCTTGCTGGCATCCACTAAACCAACAACAGGCCCTCCTCAAGCTGTGGACGAAGCAGGAGCAGCACTTCCAGGCCCATCTCTAAGCCCAGGCAGAGGACGAGCAGGTTCTCCGGAGCCTGTTACAGCCGGCTGGTACTCCAGCAGTGGCCCCAGAAGGCATGTGTGGTGAAGCTGAGGTGTGTGCACAGGGATGATCACGAATATCCACTAGTGCCTTTCATCATCAAATTCCAGGGGCAAAAACACATAGTGGAGGCAGCAGTTAGTCCTTGCCTCACCCATCCACTAATCCTGGGGACAAATTGGCCAGGGTTCTGATGATCAGCAAAAGAAATGTTTGTGGATCGGTTCGAGTAGTGAAAGACAATGTGGGATGTGTGAAGCATTGGCTGGGGAGGCGGTGCCAATGTCAGCTCCATGTCAGGGGGACACAGAGATTGGGGAGGGTCCCGCTACTCCCCTCTTGGTGGGGATTTACCCCGGGGATTTTCCCCCGGGAACAGTAACGCGACAAAACCCTGAGGCACGCCTTCAACCAAATGAGAGTAACTGATGGTCAGCAAATTCAGCCTAATGTTGTGCTCTCCCACCCCTTTTTTCGATTATTAAGGATATGTTATATTGAGTGACGCAGGACACTCAAACGCAGGAAGAGATCCCACTGTTGGTCCCAAAAAGCTGTAGGGAACTTTTATTCCATGAGGCTCATCTTAATCCCATGGCTGGGCATTTAGGCCAGGATAAGATAGTGAACCGTCTAATGGCTCGGGCATTTGCGGTGATGATCGCAGGTGGCGTGCGGCATGTCACGAATGTCAGTTGGTGAATCTGCTGGCCACCCCAAAAGTGCCATTGCGCCTGCTTCCAATAATTGAGGTTCCCTTCGAAAGAATTGGCATGGACCTCGTCGGGCCATTAGAACTACGCAATGTAATACCCAGAAGCAGTGCCTTTCTGCAACATCTCAGCACATAATTTTGAGGAGGCACTCTTCCTTGTTATCTCCCGAGTCGGGATCCCAAAAGAGATCCTGACTAACCAGGGCATGTCTTTCATGTCACGAACACTACAAAAGCTTTATGAATGGCCGGGGATTCAATTGATGGCTAGACCCCCTGTTATTTGCAGTATGAGAGGTCCCGCAAGCCTCCACAGGGTTTTCCCCCCATTTGAATTGTTGTATGGGCAGAAGCCTTGTGGCATGCTCAAGGCCATTCCAGAAAATTGGGAGGAGGGACCTTCTAACAGTAAAAGTGAAATTCAGTATGTTATTGACCTGAGAGCAAAACTCCACACCTTGAGTGATGTAACAGGAGTATTTGCATCAGGTGCAAGAACATCAATTTTGGCTGGATAACAGGGGTACTTTGCTATGGGGGTTCACACCTGGAGATAAAGTGCTTGTTTTGCTACCCATGTCAAACACTAAATTACTCGCCAAGTGGCAAGGACCCTTTGATGTCACACGGTGAGTCAGGGATGTCAACTATGAGGTATGAGGTTCACATGGTTTTGGTGATGGTTGTTCCGGAGAGGGAGGAGCTAGGAAAGAAGGTGATTCTAACAGCAGCTGAATCAACCCCGGTCCCTTATAGAGACCACCTCTCTTCATGCCAACTCACGGACACTGCCAAGTTGCAGGTGGAAATTTCCAACATGTTCTTGCCTCTACCTGGTCGCACTAATCTTGTAGAGCATCATATAGAGGTGGCCCCAGGGATGGTGGTATGCGGCCGCCCCATTGTCTACCCAAGCATAAAAAACAGGTGGTTCAGGAGGAGCTCAAGGGCATGCTCGATATGGGAGTAATCAGGGAGTCCCACAATGACTGTTCCAGCCTGGTAGTTTTGGGTCCCAAAGTGGACGGATCGGTCAGGTTTTGTATGGACTATATAAAAGTCAACGAGGTGTCTAAATTCAATGCATACTTAATGGCTCGCACTAATGAACCACTCGATCAGTTATGTACGGCTCGCTTTTATTTGACACTAGATTTAACAAAGGAAATGGGAAGATCCCCTTAACTCCAATATCTTGAAAAAAATGGGCTTTTCCACTCCATTTGGGTTACACCAATTGGTAACCCTTCCTTTTGGGTTTTTAAGGGCCCTCACGACATTCCAGCAACTCATGGACAGAATCCTCCGTCCACACACTGCTTATGCCACTGCCTATCTTGATTATTATCTACAGCAATGATTGGCAGCAGCACATGCAGCATCTGAGGGCTGTTCTGAGATCACTGAGATGAGCAGGACTCAAGGTGAACCCAAGGAAGTGTGTGATTGGGCAGGTGGAAGTACAGTATCTGGGTTTCCACTTGGGTCATGGACAGGTGCGTCCACAAATTGATAAGACAGCAGTGATTGCAGCCCGCCTGAGGCCCAAGACCAAAAAAGAGGTGACATCATTTCTGGTGCTGCCTGGCTATTATCGTAGGTTTATGTCCAATTATTTGGATGTCACCAGCGCTCTGACTGATCTCACTAAAAAGGGAGCACCAGATCCGGTCCAGATCCGGTCCAGTGGATGGAGCCCTGCCAACAGTCTCGGGTCAACAGTCCAACAGTCAACAGTCCATTAAATGGGAGGTCCTTATCCTCTGGTACTATCTCTTGGTACGGGTCTTCACCCTCTGTTTGGACCACGCCCCAATCCAGTGGCTCCACTGCATGAAAGATGCCAACGTGTGGATCACCCGTTGGTATCTGGCACTTCAGCCATTTAAGTTCTAGGTGGTCCACAGGCCGGGGGTACAGATGACTATGGCAGATGTGGGGGGTCAGGACAGGCTGGACGGCTCCCTGGCCTGAGATGAGTGGTGGTTTTAGGTGGAAGCAGAGCCGCATTCGAGCGCCAGTTTGCGAATGGAGGGCAGAGCCGGAGGAGGTGAGTAGTAAGGATTGCACACCTGTGGGGTATTGTACTAATGAGTGTTCTGTGTTGCTGTGAGCTGGGGCAAGGATAAAAAGGGAATAGATGAGAGCCTTGGGAGAGAGAGCCAACCAGCACAGAGCAGTGTATGTGTGTGTGTGGGAAATAAAACCTCTGAAAAGCGAAAGTAAAAGATAAAGATTAAAGTGCTTTTTGAGCTGTTCCAAGCCTGACTCTTGTATCCTCATTCTCATTCCGTACCAGAGCAAGTGTCACTATTTTTGTCTAGCTAATCTACACACAACAATTAACGATGTGAAAAAGTGAAAAGCTAACAATAAAACATGTCTAACATTATTTAAATATTAACAACTACAATATCTTGGTTTGATAAGTACACACCCCCTTCACTATAACATCCCTATAACAATCTCAGGAATAACCAATTGCCTTCAAAGTCACATAATCACTTAATTTTCCAATGCCTGTGTGGAATCAAAGCAAATGACTTGATAGCTTGAATAAAAACAGCTGTTTACTATGGCCCCTTGTCAAGCACAAATTCACACAAAGGCAGCAGCATGGGCTCCAAAGACCTTCCAAAACAACTCTGTGACAAAGTTTTGGAAAGGTACATATCAGGTAAGGGATATACAAAAATTTGCAAGATTTTGAAGATACCCTGGAGCACTGTTAAGTCCATCAGTAGGAGAATACATAGCACCATGAGTGTGTATAAATTTGGGCATCCATCAAAACTAGATGACCGGGAAAGGCACTTAGAGAGGCCACCAGGAACCAAATGACAACTTTGAAAGACCTACAGGATTTTACGGCCAACACAGGAAATAAAGGTGCATCATACAACAATATCAAAGATATTGCACACATATTGCCTGTATAGGAGGGTGGCAAGAAGAAACCCATTTCTCAAAAGGGCCCATCTGTATTCCTGTTTGAAGTTTTCACAGACACCTGAAGAATCCTACAACAAACTTGCAGAAGGTTTTGTGGTCAAATGAAACCAAGATAGAACTTTTTGGCCCATTATCAAAACAACACCATCCCAACTTTGAAGCATGGTGCTAGAAGCATGATGTTATGGGGATGTTTCTCATATGCAGGGACTGGGGAACAACTCAATATTGAGGGGAAGATGGAGCCAAGAACTTGGAGATGCTGGGGAAGAAACTGAAGACATCTGAAAATGGGTCAGAAATTCATATTCCAACAGGACAATGACCGCAAGCATAAGGCCAGAGCTACCATGGAGTTACCTTGCTAGGAACAAAGTGGATGATTTAGAGTGGCCTAGTCAAAACCCTGACCTAAATCCAATTGATTATCTATGAATTGACTTCCAACACTGGCTTTCGTTTGCTGTCCATCTGCAAAAGCCAACTGACCTCTCCCAGCTTGAACAATTCTACAAAGAGGAGTAGGAGGAGATGTCCAAATCCAGGTATGCCAAACTTGTGAAGAGCTAAAGACTGGTACCTGTATTTGCTGCCAAAGGTGAGTCTAACATGCATTGACTCTAGGGGGTGTATACTTAAGAAATGAAGAAATTTAATTTCTGTCAATTAAATGCTCTTTTTTTTATTAAAATGAACATTCACTGCATTCACGTATGCTTTATTGTTTGGATCAGGGAAAACAAGTCCCATTTAAATCCACGAGGTTTACCAAAACTGACACAACAAAATCTAAAAATTTTGAAAGTATTACACACCTGCAAATCCCAACCCAGTCTGAATAATGAGAGAGAGAAGATGAGGAGAGGAGCTTTTTATGATGACACATTCATTTTCTATGCACAAGAAAATCTCTTAACAGAAGCATTCAAATCCGTCAGGCCCATTCATCAAAAAATATGGTAATAGCAGTTCAAGCAGCCCAATCTGCCAGAAGCAGCTATAAAAGTCGTCTGCTGCTAAATCTTATCCCCCCTCCCTGAGAGTCAACATCAGCCTTTTTAAAGGCTCTCAACACACACTGTGCACAGGTGTACCCTCTTAGAGTTTCACAATGTTGGTGAACAGCAATTCAAGTGTTGAAACAGATGCTCAGGTTTGCATGTTGACTGGGACATTCTAACACATTCTTGGTTTTGATCCAATCCAGTGTAGATTTGCCAGTATGGTTATGGTCACTGTCCTTATGGGAGGGAAACCTCCATTCCAGTCTCAAGTCTCTTCTGTAGTCTGCAGACTGGAACAGGATTGCCCGATTTGTCCAGTTTCCTAGTCCCTGCTGATGAAAAGCATCAACACAGTATAATGCTACCACACCCATGCTTGACTGTGAGGATGTTTGCAGGGTAATGTCCAATGTTGGGTTTGCTGTAAATCTAGTGCTTTATACCAAGGCCAACAATTAAGATTTTGGTCTCAGCAGACCAGAGAATATTTTTCCGCATGTCTTTTTAGCAAACTCTAAGCAGGATTTCATGTTGTCTGTTTCTTCCAACACTGGCTTTCTTCTTACCAGTCTTCCACACAGCTCAGCTTTGTAGAATGTCCAGGTCACAGTTGCCCCATGAACAGCTTCTCCAATCTGAGGGTGGATCTCTCACAATTCTTTAGAATTACCCTTAGTCTCTCTGTTTCGTCTCTCACTAATGCCTTCCTTACCCAGTCACTGACCTGATGTATGGCCTCTTCTGGGCAGAGTCAAGTTCAACGTCCATTCAACATCTATTCAAATAATTATGTGACTTCTGATTGCAACTGTTTAAATGGGAGCTAATTTAGGGGCTTCACAGCAACAGGGGTGAATACTTTTGAATTATTTTGTTTATAATAATATTAATAATATTGTATAAAATGAGCTAAATTATATAAATGTTTTTTTTGCTGAGTGTGTATGTGTGTTTTGGTTAAAACTCATATTTCTCACCTGTTTTACTAGGTGCCAGGTCAAACCATGATTGGTAGAGAACTCCAGTCGAACCCGTGTGTCAATGTGGGGTGAAGGCTTGTGACCACAGCCCATTATCAGGGAAAACTGTAATGTGTAGGAAGCCCCGATCTGCATGGATTGAGTCTCCACATAGCGAATACTGGAACCAAGGGTACTTTCTCCAGAGAAACTGTGGAAATATGAGCAATAAGTATTTTATATACATACATATACATATATACAAGAAAATGTGTGTGCGTATATATATATATATATATATATATGATGTGTATATATGTGTATATGTTTTGCTTTTTTGAACACAATAAAACAATCCGAGCTTGATTTAAACGATTGACAGTAACAAATCTGACTTATTATAACACTTAACAATGACATTCGGAGATGTGACACTATGACATATGAAAATGACATTTAACAATTGACACCCCCCCCCCCAAACACACACACACACACACACACACACACACACACCCACCCCTTTTTTATGACTAATTGTGACAAAGACGTGTTGTATATCCGTTGGTGGGTCAGGGCCACCAAGGAGACAATGTCTTATTTGCAGGTATTTCCAAAAGTCATTATTCGGCAGGTTATACTTTTGTTTCAAATGATTAAATGACACCACATGTTCTCCTTTATAAACATTATCCAAGAACCATATCCCTTTATTGGCCCACTGTGTCCAGCAGAAAGGCTTCTTATCTATTTGTAATTTAGTATTATACCAGATCGAGGCTCTAGATGTCAACCATGGGGTTTGTTTGAAGTTTTAGTGATACAATTTCCAACTTTCTCTATCTAATCTAAGAACAGGATTCTGGTCAGGTATTGGTCGGGCAAGCTGTGTCAAGAATGCCTCTGCTGGAAAAGGGGCCAACAGTTCCTTTTCAATTTGCACCCACGTAGGGGCTACGTTAGGCGCCATATTAATTTTAATCCACTGCGAAAGTGAAAACAAACAGTGATGCCAGTCAACTCTGGGCAGAGGGAGCCCACATGAACATTTAGCAGAATACAATTTGGTACGATTAAAAAGGGGTTTCTTCCCTTGCCAAATAAAGGATTCTACATTCTTATTGTACTCCTTCAGAAGTGATAATGGTAATGCAAGGGGGAGCATATATGACAAATAATTAATTTTGGGAACAATTATCATTTTAACAAGATTAATTCGACCCAAAATAGACATTGTAAGTTTGCTCCAATTCTGTAACAAATTTTGGATCTCTTGAATAACTGATTGAAAGTTAACCTGCATAATATTTTCTAATCCAGGTCCAAGTTTGATTCCCAGATAAACTAATCCAGATGAGACCCATTTAAATGGCCATTGGACTTCTAACATATTATTATGGTTTTTAGACAGAGGCATTACTTCTGATTTACTCCAATTAATTTTATATCCTGATATTTGAGAAAAGTCATCAATTAAAGAGCACATTGTGGGTACTGTTATTTGTGGGTTACTAGAGATAAGTAAAATATCATCAGGGTACAGAAGTATTTTATGCTCCTGCTGACTGGCCATAACACCTTTAATATTTGGGTTGCTGTGTATAGCTATAGCCAATGGCTCTAAGACCAACGCAAAAATGAGGGGTGAAAGGGGGCACCCCTGTTTTGTGCCCCTATGTAATTCGAATCACGATGACACTATGCCATTACACAACACTGAAGCTTGGGGTCCAGTGTATAGTAATTTAACCCATTTAGTAAATATTGACCCAAAGCCAAATCTTCTAAGAGTCTGGAATAAAAAACCCCACTCAACCCTGTCAAAGGGCTTCTCCGCATCCAGGGAGAAAGCCATGACAGGGTCTGCGACACCTCTAGAGTTCCACATTAGATGTAAAAGTCTTCTCATGTTATCCACCAAAGACCTAGCCCTAATAAACCCAACTTGGTCTGGATGTATAATAGTAGGTAATAAGTTTTCTAATCTCTTTGCGAGTACTTTGGCCAAAATTTTCCCGTCTACGTTGCCGAATGAGATGGGTCTGTAATTTGCACAATATTGTGGGTCTTTAACTTTCTTGTGAATAAGAGTGATTATGCTGCTTCTCATACTCTCCGGAAGTTTACCAGTTATCAATGCATTCTGAAAGACCATGAGTAATTTAGGTACTAGAAATTCTGAAAATTCTTTATAAAAGTCAGAGGGGAAGCCATCTTCCCCTGGGGCACGACCCAATGCGAGATCACGTATTGCATCCTTAATTTCCTCTAATGTGATGTCACTTTCTAGAGAGTCCGTATCAAATGTAGATAAACAAGGAATCTGTAGGGAAGAGAAGAATCTGTCATATTTTTCAATGGGTAATTCCCCTTGTGATGTATATAGCTCTTGATAGAAATTTGTAAAAACCTTATTAATTTCCTTTCTATCTGTAATCAGTTTATCTTTATCGTCAAAGATAGAAGGAATAAAGTTCTGCATGCTGAGCTGTTTGACTCCATGTGCCAAGTATTTACCTGCTCTCTCACCTTTTTCATAATAGTTTTGTTTTGTACAAAATAGGGCAAATTCAGCTTTTTTCTGTATAATATCATTTAGCTCCAATTTCAGACTGTTCAATTTATTAAAAGTTACAGGATCCAGATGACTATAATGTTGTTTTTTCAGAGACCTAATCATTTCTTCCAATTTAATTAGTTTTTCATGTTCCAAACGCTTACGTAGCGAACAGTGCTGAATAAGCCTACCCCTCAAGAAAGCCTTAAAAGCATCCCATGTTATACCAGGGTCAGAGAGAGAGCCCTCATTATATATATAAGCACACACAGTCAGGGCCATAAGTATTTTGACAGTGACAATTTTCATAAATTTGTACACCACCACAATGGATTTGAAATGAAGCGATATATATATGATGATATATATATGATGATATATATATATACTGTATATATATGATGTTTGTGAGTGTGTGTTTGCTTTTGTACCTGAGAGTCCAATCATGCTGGCAGTAGGGCTGCACACGTCCCAGGTAGAAACCCAGACTTTGTGTGACATCCAACACATTGCTGAAGTCCAGACTGATGGTGTTAAAGAGCACAGATGTCATGCTGATCTCATCCAGTGCCCAAACATCCTGTCCACTGCCCGAGTGGTGTGGCTGCCACCAGCGGAACTGTACCCCAAATTTCTGTGCACCAGGTGGGAGCTCTACTGACACAATCCTAAGAGAGACAGAGTGCTATACAGTGGTGCATCATAACAGTTTCTCTACAGCTACTCATTTATTTTACAGAAAACAACAGAGTAGACCAATAACACTAAAAATCCATTTTAGTACATTCATGGAAGTTACACAGAAAAGATACTGTCATAAACAGGCTTTCTCCATTGACATTAGGAATAGTAGCCAAAAGTGAAAGCTAAAGTACAATATTATAGTAGGAAAGGCTGTAAAGGATGTGGTTACCTGGGCTCATGGAAGCCTTCATAAGAGTAATGCTGTAGCAGGTTCCAGGTGATGCCATTATCAGATGAGTAATGGAGTAACAATCCCTCCCCAGGCTGATCTGGGGCAGGGCAGGAACTAAGGGTACTACGGCTGCCCAACCTCAGAGTGAACTGCAGGTACCTATAATAAAGAAGAGATTCTGAGAAAGGAAGAAAGTATCTGACTCTCATAATTTTGTATATCTGTGGATTTTGCTACTATGGCAGTCATGGCAAGATTTGGGTGAAAGTTCTAATGGGAAAGAAAGATTAGGGACAGAGGGGAGGGTTAATTACAAAGGGGAGGGTTAAGGGGAGTGGGTTCTCCTGTTCCTGCTAATTGTGATCCCTATATAACCTCTGTCTTTTCTCCCCTATGTGTTTTAATGACTTGAGTTGGAGCATGAAACACTGAACCAGTGAGCATTTTTGTTGTTTTTTGATTTTCTCTTTTTTCCTCTAAACTGCCAATGGGTGAGTTGAGTAAAATAAAGAGCCAAAGGCTCTTTAACAAATGGAACTGGCTTGTCCCAAAATCCTTGATTTTACATACATGACAAAAGAGGTTCAAGTGTCAGCTGATAAATTTCATCCTGTGACAGGGAAAAATGGCCATATATATCAGCAGGAAAAACAAAGTGTGCTTTAAGTTGGTCTATCTTGAATTTATTCTCTACTGGTAAGGTAGGATTCTGACTTTTGTATACTATCTACTTGACTCAGTTGGATGTAGATTCTTAGCACTAGAATTGTTGTATTGTATATTCTTATTGATTCTGTAGTGTTGCTTGGAAATGTCTGTTGGTCTACGTTAATTAGTTCTCTCCGGTGGCTAATCAAGTGTAGTTTCAGTCTCCCTTAAGGTGTGAATTGTGGGCAGGGCTTACTAAGAAATGTTGAAGGTTATATGCTGTCAGAAGCATATTTTACAATGGTTGCAATACATAAATTTAGATAAAAAGGCCAAGTTTAGTAGTGTTTATTTCTTCTTGTTCAGTTCAGTGTTACCAGTTCCCTTTCAGCCCTATTTTCACTAACCCCAGTCATGACTAGGCTGCAGATATGTTCCTCAAACCCATCTCTGTTGTCATCTCTCACAGACCCAGAAGCTCTCATCCACAAACCAAAGGCCGAACTACCAGTAACCTCATCTACCCTCCTCTGTTGTTTCAGTCTCAATCAGTGGTGGTAGTTGGGTACCAGTCTGCTGTAAAGAAGGCTGATTTCATCTTAACATTAGCTTCCCATTACACTCTTGGCACTAATTGAGGCCTGCATCTCTCCACAGAACTCAGCTACACTGGCTGCCCTATCTTCTGCTTAAGCTGGCAGGTGTGGTGGTACAGGTTTACTGCTGTCTCGGAGATGGTGCTTCACACCTCTCTCCCTGTCTCATCTCAACATCTCATCCTTCGAATTCCATGAAGTTACAGTTACCTCCCCAATCAACTTTCTTATCATTGTCATCTACCACCCTCCTGGTCCCCTAAGGGCCTTCCTTGAAGAAATGGACATGCTCCTCAGTCTTTTCCCTACCGAAAGCACCCCTCTTACTGTCATCAGAGACTTCAGCACCCCCCCTCTGACAAGCTCCAGTCCTCTTGCCTTCTCCCTCTTCTGCATTCCTTCTCCGTGACATTCAACAGCTGTCCTCTCACACAGGAGGAAATGCCCTGCACCTGGTCTTCAGCTGCCCCTCTCCAGCTACAGACATCTATGCTACCCTATGCCACATCTCCGATCATCATTTGGCATCCTTCACCATCACCCTTCCTATCCTGTCTAAAATCAATGATCAGTACTTCTCTCCCACTCATCAAAACCTCCACTCTTTCCCCTTCCTCCATAGCTTCCTGCACCCAATCATCCCTTCCAGACCCTGACTCCTTTTCGTCCCTACCATTGGAGTAAGCCACACAAATTCCCCTCCTCACTTTCCTCATCTATGGACCTCCTCTGCCCTCTATCTTCTAAACTCTGGATGATTTCTTGTCCTGTTCCTTGGCTATTGGATATGCTTTGCTGCAATCAGAGAAAATTAAGAACAGCAGAGTGAAAGTGTGAGAAATCACAAGTCGACACAAATCTGGTCTCTTACTGTGTGCCCATGTCCAAATTCTCATCTGCAGTGACTTCTGCTAAGACTGGATTCTACAAATAAAAGCTGGAAACATCTGAACAAAGATCCTCGCAAGCTCCACAACATCTTTTCTTCACTACTCAACTCTCCGGGTCCTCCTGCTCCATCCTCCCTGACTGCTGAAGGTTTTTCACCTTTTATGATGAGAAGATTCCACACTGAGGATTCCCCTTCTTCTTCACTGGCACATTTTTCGAAACTAGCAATCCTACCACTTGCCCATTGGATCCAATCCCTTCCACAATGCTCCAGACCATCTCTCAAGACATCCTCCCCTCCATCACTACTATCATCAATGGCTCCATAACATCTTGTCATGTACCAACCGCACTCAAGACAGCAAGGGTTATTCCCATCCTGAAGAAACCCACTCTGGATCCCTTTGACATCAGCAACTACTGACTGGTATCACTTCTCACTTTTCTTTCTACAATCCTCGAATGAACTGTCTACCATCAACTGTCTCTCTATCTCTCACAGAACAACCTCCAAGATCCTAACCAGTCTTGCTTCAAAGTGGCATATTCCACAGAGACTACCCTTTTGGCCGTCATGAGAAGGTGCATGCTGCTAGATCAGTCAAACTATCATCAGTCCTCATCTTCCTTGACCTTTCAGCAGTGTTTGACATAGTGAACCACAAGATTTTCTTGTCCACCCTCATGAGTCTAGGAATTTGTGGTTCAGCATGGCAATGATTTGCTTCCTACCTGGAAGATCGGTCATATCAGGTGACATGGAGGGGATTCAATTCAATTCATTTCAATTTTATTTGTATAGCGCTTTTAACAATGGACATTGTCACAAAGCAGCTTTACAGAAATAAATGGATTCAATATATATATATATATATATATATATATATATATATATATATATTAGTGTGAATTTATCCCTAATGAGCAAGCCAGAGGCGACAGTGGCAAGGAAAAACTCCCTGAGACAATATGAGGAATAAACCTTGAGAGGAACCAGGCTCAAAAGGGAACCCATTCTCATCTGGGTGCAATGGATAGTGAAATTATAAATAAATCCCTTCTATTACTGAGTACTATATGGACAAATATAAAATCATCACAGTTTCCTCACAAAGTTCGGTTGGTTAAAATCTATCCACCGTCCACTGATGGAGTCCTGAGTACAAAGGTGCTCGTGGCAACTGCAGCCCCAAAGCCACTATAGCAATCACAGTCCCAGGTTTTACCTGTGAAGACTGAATTTGTTGTTAAAAAGGATAAACCAGCCATTTTGAAGCTGAGAAAAGAGAGAAGATAGCAAACCAGATCAATTGAACAAGGATTGTACATAGCCAATACTAAAATTTCAAATTTCCTGAAAAAGAAAGACACCATTGTTGTACTAACAATCAGACATCAAACAGCTCAGCCAAGGAAAACAGCATTAGTTGTGAGAGCTACGAAGAAAAAAACAAAAACAGCAGTCAGTGACATCACCAACAACCTCCACAGAGCAGCAGTCAAGGTAACAGTAACCACCATTCAAAGAAGACAATGAGAGCAGAAATGTAGGGGCCATACCACAAGATGCAAACCACTCATCAGCAGTAAGAATCAGAAGGCCAGATTGGAATTTGCAAAGAAATACAGAGATGAGCCTCACAAGTTCTGGAACCAAGATGAACCTCTCCCAGTGATGGAAAGGCCAAAGTGTGCAGAAAGAAAGGATTTGCTCATGATCCAAAACATAAAAGCTCATCACTCAAACAGTGGAGAAATAGTTCACAGAAACACACCATTATTCGTTACCAGTTATGATGACACGGTCATCCATTTTAAGCTTGAAATTCAGAAATATGTCTAGAAATAGGTTTAATGGATAATCTCATAAGAAGAAATTTTAGATAACTATTTTAGATAAGAGTTCTTTACTTGCTAAGATACCACTTTTTGCAATGAGGTTGTCTTTTTTCATAAAACCATCCTTATGGTTCTACAAAAAAGGTTATGAGATCTGCAATTTGTATGTAGCGGGTGAATAATGACTAATGTTTTGCCAAAATGGTTTTCCTTTTGGTAACTGAAAAAAATAAAAACTTCTGTGTATTTGTGCTTGAAATATCAGATTTTATGTTAGTACATTTTAGTAATTTTTTTTTTTTTTTGAGGTGGATGGATGGGTCTGGTAGTGGTGGCTCAGTGGGCTACTATTCGGAAGGTTGTCAGTTCAATTTCCAGTGCTAACAATGGGTCCTTTGAGCAAGACCCTTTACCCTTAACTGCAATGTATCCTATCTAACTTTTAGTTCTATTTGAATCTATTTGAAAATTCAGTCAAATGAAGTGTGTATGTTTGTATGTGTCTACCTGGCCTGAGAGCCATCTAGTAGAGCAGTAACCAAATGTCTCCTGCTGTCTTTGTTGAAGACCAAGGCCTTCCCACTGGCTAAAACCCCACAGCCAAAGCTGACCTCTGCCCCATGCAGAGAGGAGAAACTGTGGTAAGAGGAGAGCCTTGGACTAGAAAATCCCTCTGACAGAAATGCAGGAAAAGTCTGAGTAGCTAGCTCACAAGCTTGCCCGCTGAAACCTGAGTCACACCTAACAAAGAATAGCAGAAACAGAAAGTACCACTATTAGTAATATATTTATATAATACATAAACCCATATACTCCACCGAAAAATGTACAGACTGCCCTAAACCAAATAGTCATCCACTAATGAAAGTCAGTAAATGGTTTAGGACATCACACATATCCACAATGAGTGTGCATACTTGCATCCACTGCGTGAGCATTGTCCTCTCCCTGAGCAAAAACGGAGGCAGGCTGGGCCGATATATACTGCAAAGTATAGAGAAACAGAAGGAGAAGGAAAGTAATACACAGAAATGTAATTTTATGTGTGCTTAACATAATCTTAAGCATGATTATCCTGACTTCCTAACATAATTTTAAACAGCATTGTCCTGACAATTTATTTAATGAAAATTTGTTTTTTTTCTTTAGAGCTACAGTGTTATCAGTGTATAATTCTACACATTCCTGTTAAAATAGCAGGTTTTTGTTATGTAAAAAAATTAAACCAAGATAAATAATGTCAGATTTTATTTCAGCTTTAATGGGATACAACAACAAACAAAATTCACAAACAAATAACCTGCTACTGATACCATGTACACAAACTGATACTTTGCTAAAGCATCTTTTGTTTGTAATATGGTACTCACTGTTTTTGGGTAAGAGTCTACCAACTTAGCACATCTTGATTTGGCAATTTTATTCCACTCTTTCCCGCAAAAATTCTCCAGATCTAAAATCAAATTGTGAGGAGATCTCCTGTGCACAGCCCTCTTCAAGTTATTCCACAGATTTTCAGTAGGACTCAATTCAATAGGAATCAATTGATCTCTTAATGGGCCAATATACTGACACTTGGATTTGTGCTTTGGGTCTTTATCTGGAAAGTGAAATCTTCAGCTTCCTAACAGAGCCTTGCAGGATTTGTGCCAAAATAGATTGGGATTTGGAGCTATCCATTATTCTCTCTATCTAGACCTAGTTCCAGCGAAAGAGATGAAGCCCCATAACATGATGTTGGGACTATCATGTTTCACCATGGATATGGTGTTCCTAGGGTGGTAAGCTGTCTTTTGCTCCAAATATATCTTTTACAATTATGCCCAAAAAGTTCAACCTTAGTCTCGTCAGACTATAGTACATTTTGCTACATGACTATATCTACAGTATGTTTTGGCAAACTTTAGGTGGACTTGGGTGGTTTTTTTTAACCTATAGCCCAGCATGTGAAAAATACAAGATTGTTGTCAAATGCAGGAAGTGACAAGTACTTGCCAGATATTCCTGCAGTTCCTTTAATCTTGCCATAGGTCTCTTGGTAGCCTCCCAGATATGTTTTCTTCTTGTCCTTTCATCAATTTTGGAGGGATATCCTGTTCTTGTTTATGTCACTATGGTGCCCCATTTTCTCCACTTGATGATGGCCTTCATGGTATTCCATGATACATCTAATGTTTCAGAAATTCTTTTGTACCCCTCTCCTGATCAATTCCTTTTGACAATGAGATCTAGTACATGCATTCTAAGCCATTTGCTGACCACAACTTCAGCAGTTGGATAAAAGCAAGGAGATATTAAGAAACCTTACAGAAACAGCTGATCTTTATTATTAGTGCAACCACGTTATTGTTTTATGTTATATCGTTTGTCGTCTTTTAGACCAGAATAACGCTTGGGTGGAAGGATAAGTCTGGAGATAGGATCTTCACAGTAGATGAATTTTAAGTTCTTCAGATGGATAAACGCTGGAGTGTAATCACACTGAGTTCTGTTTTAGTCTTGTCACACAACTTGTGTCCCTTCTTATCTAACTAAATGTGTGAAAGCCTACCCAATATATAACAAGTTATTGTATGATTAAAGGGTCTTCACATGACAAAGTGTACTACCTATCTATATCCTTACATACATTCTATCCACTTATCTTATGGCGAGACATTTCAGGTAAGAACACTCTGGTACAGAATACACTCACAGATAATAAGAATCAGCATAAAGAGAATAAAACAGTTTTTAAGCATAAGAGAAAGTAAAGGAAAATCAAATAATTCCATGTTATTATGTTTAGGTTATGAGCTTTTTTCTTTTTTTTCCCTGAAACATTTCTATTTGCTTTTTGCTTGAATTTTGTTGGTTGCTATATCCCATTAAATGTGGAAAAATTTCTGACATGATTTATCTTGGTTTGATTTTTTACATCACAAATACCTGTCATTTTAACAGGGATGTCTGGATGTTTTATATCCACTGTATATAGGTAAAAGCTTAGTAACATTTTTCTTTTCTAACAAGATTGTTGACATTCAGTAAGAATGTGACTTTCACCATTGTCGATGGCCCACATATTGCCAATTCCAATTCCAGTCTGTATCCAGCGAAACTGAGTGCTCTCTGTGAGGGCAGCATTGGGAAGAGGTATAGAAATCCTTGTCCATCTACACACATATGCATACATGCATATACAAATAAAATTGTTAACTAGTAAAAATTTATATTACAATTTTCTTAACCAACATTGCATTACTTAACAACTAATTAACAACCATAAACAACAGCCTTAATGGACCATGAAAAGTGTTAACAAAGTAAAAAAGTAAGTTAACACCTGCATAAGCCCACTCAGGTCTCAGGGGGTGTTGAATTAACAATAGTAAACATAGAGACAATTAGACAATTAAACACACAGACAATTAAACAGAGACAATCATCTAGTCTAAAACTGAACAAAGCAAGTGGACCTGATGGTATCTTAAATGAAATTATCAAGAACACAAGTAAAAACATTCAATTAGCTGTGCTTCAAATTTTCAATATTCTGAGTATATTACTTCTCTGACATCTGGACTTAAGGTCTTATACACCTGTTTTCAAAAATGGAGATAAATTTGACCTTAGCAGTTACCAAGGCATCTGTATAAACAGTAACCTGGGGAAGGTTTTCTGTAACATCATTAATTGAGGAATGATCGACATCCTTATTAAACACAGTGCCTGGAGTAAAGGTCAGACTGGATCATACCAATATACAGCACCAGTGATCATATCAACACCCTACACACCCAAATTGACCTAAGGTCTATTTTACTAATCAATTTTTCCTAAGTGGTATAAGGGGAAAACATATGCTCAGGAGCATGGGCTGAGACAGGGTGGCTTCTTAAGCCCGACATTATTTAATATATAAATCAACAAACTGACCTCCTTTTTAGAGCGGTCTACAGCCCCCAGTCTCGTTTTAAATGTATCAAAGGTTAAATTTCTCCTGTATGCAGATAACCTGGTCTTGCTATCCCCCACTGCTCAGGGGGGACAAATACAGCAAATTCTGGACCTGCTGTAGCAGTACTGTCAGACTTCTGCCCTGACAGTAAACTGCAAAAAGACCAAAACTCTCATATTTCAGAAAAGAGCCAGATCTATACAAGCTATATAGAGGAATGACAATAAAAACCCACTTGACTTGACTTGACCTGACTTGATATGGAAAGAATATAAATATCTTGGGCTAAAAATTACTTCATTTGGAAGTTTCACTCCTGTAGTCAGTGAACTGAAATAGAAAGCATGCAGGACATTCTATGCAATAACAGTTGAGGTCAAAAGTTTACATACCCCTTTCAGAATCTGCAAAATGTTTATTATTTTACCAAAATAAGAGGGATCATACAAAATGCATGTTATTGTTTATTTAGTGCTGACCTGAATAAGATATTTCACGTAAAAGATGTTTACATATAGTCCACAAGAGAAAATAATAGTTTTTAGAATTATAATAGAATTTATAAAAATGACCCCATTCAAAAGTTTACATCCCCTTGATTCTTAATACTGTGTTGTTACCTGAATGATCCACAGCTGTGTTTTTTTGTTTACTGATAGTTGTTCAAGAGTCCCTTGTTTGTCCTGAACAGTTAAACTGCCTGCTGTTCTTCAGAAAAATCCTTCAGGTCCCATAAATTCTTTGGTTTTCCAGCATTTTTTGTGTATTTGAACCCTTTCCAACAATGACTGTATGATTTTGAGATCCATCTTTTCACACTGAGGACAACTGAGGGACTCATATGCAACTATTACAGAAGGTTCAAACGCTCACAGATGCTCCAGAAGGAAAAAACATGCATTAAGAGCCGGGGGGTGAAAACTTTTGAACAGAATGGACATGTGTACATTTTTCTTATTTTGCCTAAATATCGTATTTTTTCATTTAGTACTGCCCTTTAGAGGCTACAGAAGATAGTTACACGTTTCCCAGAAGACAAAGTAAGTTAAATTTACCCTGATCTTTTTCACCCCCCGGCTCTTAATGCATGTTTTTTCCTTCTGGAGCATCTGTGAGCGTTTGAACCTTCTATAATAGTTGCATATGAGTCCCTCAGTTGTCCTCAGTGTGAAAAGACCTGAAGGATTTTTCTGAAGAACAGCAGGCAGTTTAACTGTTCAGAACAAACAAGGGACTCTTGAACAACTATCAGTAAACAAAAAAACATTCAAGTGGATCATTCAGGTAACAACACAGTATTAAGAATCAAGGGGATGTAAACTTTTGAACGGGGTCATTTTTATAAATTCAACTATTATTTTCTCTTGTGGACTATATGTAAACATCTTTTATGTGAAATATCTTATTCAGGTCAGCACTAAATAAATAATAACATGCATTTTGTATGATCCCTCTTATTTTGGTAAAATAATATACATTTTGCAGATTCTGAAAGGGGTACGTAAACTTTTGACCTCAACTGTAAGTGACAAATCCCTACTCAAATACCAATTAAAGTTTGGCTTAGATAATTCAAATCATAGAACCTATTGTTCTACCGTATATTACAGTCATTCAGTGGGCCAAACACCCTGCCAGAATTTTACACAGAGAATCACGTAAAAGCATTCTTCAGATACACAGAAAAAACACACAATGGCTGCAGAGCAGAATTAGGCCAATTTCCACTATTATTGAAAAAAAAAAACATTACATAATGGCTCCATTTAAGGAACAGTGAGATGCACTTGTACCACCACTAAATCCTGCCATGCCACAAGTTGAGCTCAGTAAACAGTCCCCTGATTAAGCTGGTCCTGAACCTCAGCATATTAATATACATTCACGTTGCAGTAACACACATACTACAAAAAATATGACATCTTAGCAAGTGAAAATATTTTGAATATACTCAAATTTATCTAGTATTTCCTATTATAAGTTTACAATAAACCAAATATAAGATTATTATCCCTATTCTAGACATTTTTACTTACTTCAAACTTGAAATAATCTTGATCTATTGACAGATAATTTTGCTATTTTTAAGCCTTTATTTCTAGAAGGAAGCAAAATAGAACCAGCAGAATAAGAAAATTTACATTTAAATTTAAATAGGAAATTTACAAATTAAACATGTCTAGAAATAGGTTTAATCTTATATCTGGTTTATATTAATCTTATAATAGGAAATACTGGATAAATTTGACTATATTGAAGATATTTTCACTTGCTAAGATTTCTTTTTTTTTTTTAATTCACATTGCAGTGTCCCAACACTACAGTGCATCAGGACCATCCAAACCTCAGACCAATCAAAGGAAACCAAATTATGACTTTCCAAAAATAAAATTACCTGAGGCTTGGAGAAACTAAACACAAGCACAGAGTAAAGTATGTCTGGCTCTAAATCAATTGTACACTTTGGCAGATTACCTGGGCACAGTGACTAACCAAAAAATAGAACCAGGCTGACAAAATACAAACCCAGCTATAAGAGAAATTTGAGGAGCTTTTTGCTTTTTGCCACTAACTTTGAAGAATGCTCATAATCTGTATGCTGTGTGAATGTACTTCCCTCATATGAGCAAATAAAGGAACTTCCATTGCAGCTGAGCCTGTGCATGTCTTTAAGAAGAAATTTCTCCAACATACCCGCATAGAACAAGTCTGAATACAGAGAACTTTTTGTATAAATATGGAACTGAACTAAACTGCTGACATCAGTTGTCAAAACTTTATGTTTGCCATAATCATGTAATGGATAATGGTCTGTTTTACTAGTTCTTGGATGCTTTGATTTAAGCAAGTGTAGAGTAAGAAGAAAAGGCTAATAAGGAAACATTGTCACATTGCATGAAGTTATGCCTCTTTTATTAACTTATCCTGATCAGCTTCACCACTAATCCAGGATACACCACTCTCATTCCTAATCCAGTCTGGACTTTACAATTCTCTAACACATCTGAACTGTAACTCACCTGCTGCAAGTTCTTTGCAAGGGTTTGACATTTAATTTCCATTTTCTATTTCTCTTCCTGATTTTGACCTTTTTGCCTCCTCCCATTCTTTGATCTGGGTTTGCCCTTTTTCATTGTTTGCTATATTGTTTGACCACAGCCTGTTTTTTTAAACCATGCTTCTTTGTGCTGATTTGGATCGTCATTAAACATTTTAGTTACTCTTACATCGAAATGGCACTGAGTTTGTAAGAGCAGGACAGTGCAGACTTTGAGTTCTTTTACTCCATAATAAACGGATTTCTAATGAGTTGTTCTTTCGGCTGCTCGCGTTTTTATCTTTTACGCAAGTTTTACACCCTTCCTGATGCAACCTTCCCATTTTAATCCGGGCTTGGGACCAGCACTGAGAGTACACTCCCAGTGGCTGGGTTGGTTCCCTGCCTGGGAATCGAACCCAGGCCACCGCAGTGAGAGTGTGGGATCTCTGAGACCATTGGACTAAGTTTATGCAGACTTCTTCACCTATACTGGGATGGAAAGTTAATTTTACAACAAAAACGCAAATTATAATTCTACGTCAGATTTTTACTTTTGGTTAGAATACATTTTGGTTAACCCAGCTGTTTAATTATTATGCATATTTGTTAGAATAAGTTAGAAATAGCTGCAAATAACATTAGTTAAACATTAGTTATGTTACCTGTCACCTTTTTGAGTGTTCCCACATATATGTTAGAATAAATATTATGACACTACTGAAAGGGGAGAAACATTTGGAACATTAATGCAAACAAAAAATACAGATCCAGGAGCAAGCACATGCACGCACACACCCATTGTAGTTGTCAGATGAGTAGATTGTGCTGTGGGGAACATGTGATCCAGAACATAACTCAGGCAGACACTCCATGTGCAAAAGGGACCAGGATCGACCCTGATTGGTTGAGAACTCCAAATTGACACTGTCATTAAAATACATTAGTGTAGACAAAGAAAAGACAATGTGAGACTGGAAAAATAGAAGATATTTGTGAAAAATTCCAAATCGTTTTAGCATTGTTAATTATTTCTTTAACTATTGGATACCACTCCATATATCCTAAATATTATTAGGTTATTACAGTTCTTGTTCAACAAAAACCTAGTTTATTGCATCAAAGAATACGCTGTGTTTGAATACAGAGCTAGAAAAACAGGACCAAAACAGGTTTCCTGCTTTGAATGATTTGGTTTTATTTTTCTATGCATGCATTCAATTAGTAGATTATCTATTAAAGATATAATAGAATATGTCAAATAACAGCTTCCCAGTGGCTTTGATCAGGCAACCTTTGTGTATGGTGGTTAGAGAGAGCACCTGTTGGTAGGCTGGTAGGAGCCACATCCAAGATTAATAGAAAACTGGGCCATATGTGTGTGGACACCAGGCATCACTGGCAGAAGCTGCAGGTAATCCATTGCCCAGACATGACGATTGGCTCCCGCATGAAACCTCTGTTCCAGACAGAACTGAGTCACAGGAGTCTGAAGGTCTGTAGGCAAAGCCACCGACACCACAGAAGGGGTCTAAGAGAGACAGAGAAAGAGAGCATTGGCTTGAAAGAAACAAAATTTAGGAAAGGTAAAGGAACCAGAGAAACAACAAAAGCAGGACAGGGGACAGAAAGGGAATGAAAAATACATGAGAAGAACAAAATCATAATAAATATTTTTTCAGACAGGGTGATGTCACATCATTTGTTGCAATACAGTGGCTGGCAATAGTAAGAATGGACACTTTCAATTCAGTTCAATTAAATTCAGTAAGCTTTATTAGAATGACCATATATTGTTAGAAGTATATTACATTTACTACCATATTAACCAACAAATTAAGTTTATCTAAGGTTTATCTAAGAACATTCATACAGGAAACAGAAATATAATATTAACAACAACAACAACAACAACAACAATAATAATAATAATAATAATAATAATATCTGCAGGGTACATGGAGTCTTAGCAAATGTTGCACCAGTGGGCAGTTCTTATTATGTTATTAACATACTTTTCAAAAATTTTGCGATGATAGTTCAATGCTAATTGTTTGAAATTCTTGCTGAAAGCCGACCCTCTGAAGGCGGCCATGTTTTTTTAAGTAACCCAGTGACAATTAAGAACCTTGTCCTGAACATGCCTATCAAGTTTTGTTTGAATCCATGTATAGAGTCCTATGTTACAGCTCTTTGAGACAACCAAGCTCCTGTTTTTCATAATTATTGAAGATCAGACTGTGTTGAATAATATAACATAAATTTTGTTAACATGTGGTAAGAATCATAGGACTAGTTTGGAAAAATACATCTATTTATATATTATGATTATTTTAAATTTGAGTGGGCAGTGCTTAATGGTCCACAGCAATAAAATCAGATGAGTAACCTTGTTTTTGTTTCTGATTACAAACATTTTAAAAAATGAAAACAGAAAAAGGGAAAGCGGACCTGCTGAGGTCCAGATAAGTCATTTAAATTTTAAATATATTTACTTTGCTATAAATTTGGAAAAGAAATGCAACCTATATGCAGTGGTTAGTACCTACCAAAAGTGGTCCTAGGAAGAACAACCAGTGAACTGGCGACAGGGTTATGGGTGCCCAGTACAGAGCAAAGGCTAGCCCTTCTGGTCTGATTCCACAGAAGAGCTACTGTAGCACAAATTGCTGAAAAATTGCTGGCTATGATAGAAAGGTGTCAGAACACACAGTGCATTGCAGCTTGCTGGATATGTGGCTGCATAGACACAGACTGGTCAGTGTGCCCATGCTGACCCCTGTCCACCACCGAATGAAAGCATCAGAACCAGACCATGCAAGAAGGTGGCCTGGTCTGATGAATTATGTTTTCTTTTACATCAAGTGGATGGCTGGGCGCGTGTGTCACCAGGCACCAGGATGGACTATGAGAAGAAGGCAAGCCGGCAAAGGCAGTGGGATACTCTGGGCAATGTTCTGTTGGGAAACCTTGGGTCCTGACATTCAATAACTAAGTTACTAGCTAAGCTGCGTTTGTTCCAGTAGCATTACCCCAGGCAGAATGCTCAGATGCATGGCTCAAGACATCTACATTTGGACTATTATGTTCTATTTTAAATGTGTTTTAAATGAAATGAAATCTGGACAGAATATAATGTAAATATCAAGTGTGCATTAACTGAAAGTCATGTGTTGGGAACACTACTTCCTCCAGAAGTGAATGTTAAACACTGGCAAACTCATGAGAAGAAACTGCATGTTGTGGTAGTAAATTAGTCAGAATTATTTGGCTACAAAATGGCTAAGAGATGGTTAAAATGCATTAACAAAGAATGTTTATGCTGATCTTCTGGAGGGTCATGCTGTTTTTATTTTATTCCTCAAGCTGAAAATGTTTTGGATCAAACTATGTGGAAGACCATAGTCACAGCTCAGTCAGAACTATTAACAGCGGCTCTACGGTAAACTAAACTTATAAATCTAGGTTACTGTATTCACTAGCATCCCATTTAGTATGATATCTGATGATAAATGACAGTACAGAACAATGTTTAGATCAATTAGCTAGTCAAGTTAGCTTTTCTTAGCTTTGCTGAAAACATTGCTCAGTTAGCCAAAAAAAAAAGTCTGATTAAAGAAGACTGCAGTGCTCACATGTGATTGAAACATTCTATTTGAAGATGAATTTTAATCCACTTATACACTATTTTGCCAAAGGTTTTGCGCAGTCATGTTGGAACAGGAAGGGGCCATCCCCGAACTGTTCCCACAAAATTGGGAGCATGAAATTGTCCAAAATGTCTTGGTATGCTGAAGCATTAAGAGGTCCTTTCACTGCAACTAAGGGGCCAAGCCCAACCCCTGAAAAACAACCCCACACCATAATTACCCCTCCACCAAACTTTACACTAGGCACAATACAGTCAGGCAAGTACCGTTCTCCTGGCAACCGCCAAACCCAGACTCATCCATCGGATTGCCAGACAGAGAAGCATGATTCATCACTCCAGAGAACACTTTTCCACTGCTCTAGAGTCCAGTGGTAGCGTGCTTTACACCACTGCATCCGACGCTTTGCATTGCACTTGGTGATGTAAGGCTTGGATGCAGCTGCTCGACCATGGAAACCCATTCCATGAAGCTCTCTACGCACTGTTCTTGAGCTAATCTGAAGGCCACATGAAGTTTGGAGGTCTGTAGCTATTGACTAAGCAGAAAGTTGGTGACTTCTGCACACTGTGCGCCTCAGCATGCGCTGACCCCGCTCTGAGATTTTACGTGGCCTACCACTTAGTGGCTGAGTTGATGTTGTTCCCAATTGCTTCCACTCTGTTATTATACCACTAACAGTTGACCATGGAATATTTAGTAGTGAGGAAATTTCACAAATGGACTTATTCCACAGGTGGCAACCGGTCACGGTACCACGCTTGAATTCACTGAGCTCCTGAGAGCGATCCATTCTTTCACAAATGTTTGTAGAAGCAGTCTGCATGCCTAGGTGCTTGATTTTATACACCTGTGGCCATGGAAGTGATTGGAACACCTGAATTCAATGATTTGGAGGGGTGTCCCAAAACTTTTGGCAATATAGTGTATGTGCGAATCTCTTGCATTTTTTGAGGTTTGACAATCTAATGTTTTTAGGTGATTCTTGTTCAGATAGTGTCTGCATTCTGAATGTACATTTCAAATAATGGGGGGGTAGAGCTTTCTCTTACAAAGCCCCACAGTTATAGAACAGCCTTCCACTTAGTGTTCGGGGCTCAGACACAGTCTCAGTGTTTAAGTCTAGGTTGAAAATGTATTTGTTTAGTCAAGCCTTTTGTGAATAGTTTTCTTAGGTACAGGGGCAGGTCTGGAGGGTTTCACAGGCATAGAGTGTTGTGGTGAACTGGGATGTTTGGATGCTGTCGCTCCCCCACTCTCACACGTTCACTCAGGTTTGTCGACGGTGGAGTGGCTGGCTGCCTTATGTCCCAGGGTGCCCTCATGTCTGTGTTAGCTTCTGGCTCTCCCTTTTAGTTATGCTGTCATAGCTAGTCTTGCCAGAGTCCCTGCTTGCTCTCTGCATGCAAAGTACATCGTGCTTAACCATTAGAGGACAAAAGCTCACCTAACAATCTCTTCCTTTCTCTCCATCTCTCTCTCCCTCACTCTCTGTCGAGCTACACATGCGACTTCTGAGATGCCAGAGATGCCAGTGATCCTGACCCCTTCTGCTCCTCCTCACTGCCTGACCCATCCTGATGCCCTACTTCTGGTTGGAGTTCTCATCGGTTGAGTTCGCTCGCTGCTGCTGGGGGTGGCCCCATATGGACTGCCTGAAGAACTGTTTGGATTGCTGGGGATGGCGCCACCTGGGGGCTGTGGAGATGGTGTGGATCACATATGGGGAGCTCTACTGTAATGGCTTGGGACTGCGATTGCTGTTGTGGCTTTGGGGCTGCAGTTGCCACGAGCAGCTTCGTACTCAGGACTCCATCAGTGGACAGTGGATAGATTTTAACCAGCCGGACTTCTTGCAAAAACTGTGATGAATTTATTGGTTGCTCAATTGCACTATTTGTCCATATAGTACACGATAATAGAAGGGATTTATTTATAATCGCACTATCCGTTGCACCCAGATGAGGATGGGTTCCCTTTTGAGGATGGTTCCTCTCAAGGTTTCTTCCTAATATAATCTCGGGGAGTTTTTCCTTGCCACCGTTGCCACTGGCTTGCTCATTAGGGATAAATTCACAGTGATAAATTCAAATATTTACAATATATTTTTGTGAATCCATTTATTTGTGTAAAGCTGCTTTGTGACAATGTCCATTGTTAAAAGCGCTATACAAATAAAATTGAATTGAATTGAAAAAAATTATGATAAAATAAACCAAGATAAATTGTCAGAACATTTTCCACCCTCAATGTGAAAACGCTCACATAAAAATTAAGTGAAAAACAATCAGAAACATAAACAATAAAGTTACAATAACCTTGTTGCATAAGTGTGCACACCCTTTTATATTTGGATTTTCATTCTGTGTTCAGAATGAATCGATCACATTCACATTCAAGGGAGTGTACTCTCAGTGCCGGGCCCATGCCTGGATAAAAATGGGTTGCGTCAGGAAGGGCATCTGGCTTAAAACCTGTGCCAAATCAAACATGCGGACCAATGATCTGCTGTGGCAACCCCCACCAACAGGAGCAGCTGAAAGAACAACAACATTATTATTCTCCACTAAAATGGTATGGAGAGCAAAGACCACAAGTCATAAAAATACCAAGGGTGTTTCTCAAACGGGAGGCTGCATCCTTCCTAGAACAGTCCTTTTGAGGCTTCTAGACCGGAACAGGCTGTCCTGTTTCTCTCTGTCTCTCTCCCCCTCCTCTCTGTCTCTTCCCCCTCCAATTCCAGCTACCCTTGACCTAGGTGTCAGGACCCTGTAACCAGTTCCCCAAAACCGGTTGCCACCCTGCTTTTCCTCCCCTCCCTCTGCTCCCCCCTGCTTCTTTCTCATCTAGCTACCTTTATCTTCACACAGGTACATTTACATTTACGTTTATGGCATTTGGCAGAAGGCCTTAAATACATCCTGATACTGGTTCACTAGGTCATGGACTAAGAATACTATCAGTCTAAAAAAACTCTGTTGGGGAGGTTATGCACACAGACATCACAAGATTTTTTTTAAATAAAGTGCAAATCAAGTACTTCATGAAGACATAGGTCTTTAGTCATTGTTTTAAGACTGCCAGTGACTCAGCTGTTCAGACATCTAGGGGAAGTTCATTTCCCTCTGTGCCAGAACAGAGAAAAGTCTTGATGAATGCCTTGTTTGCATACTTAGAGATGATGGGACCAGTCAAACAGCGCTAGAGGATCAGAGGGTGAGTGGCTCAGTGCAGGGTGTGATAAGTGCATTAAGGTAGGTAAAGGCTGGTCCATTTGTGGTGTGGTGTGGGAGAACTTAGGAAGGTTGAAAAGGTGCACCTGTGTACTGGATCAGTTGCAGAGGTCGATTGACACTCAGAGGGAGACTTGCCAATATCGAGTTGCAGTAGTTCAGGCCCGAAATAACAAGAGACTGAATAAGCAACTGTGTGGCCTGTGTGGATAGAAATGGACAAATCCTTCTGGCATTGTAAAGGAGAAATTGGCATGAGAGTGTCCTACTAGCAATGTGAGAGGAAAATTGAGCATGGTGTAGCATAGTGAAGGGGGCGGAGCAGGGGGCGGAGCATTCTCTTACAAAGCTCCCCAGTTATGGAACAGTCTAGGCTGAAAACATATCTGTTTAGTTAAGTCTTTTTTAATAGATTTTCTTGGGTAAAGGAGCAGATCTGGATGGCTCAAGGGCATAGATTGTATTGGTGAACTGGGATGTTTGGATGCTATTGTCCCCCCACTCACACATGTTCACTCAGGTTTGTTGATGGTGGAGTGGCTGGCTGCTTCATGTCCGAGGGTGCCCTCATGTCTGTGTTACCTTCTTGCTCTGCCTTTTATTTATGCTATTATAGCTGGTATTACCAGAGTAACTGAATATTACTCGCTGCTGCTGAGGATGGCCCCACATGGACAGCCTAATGATCATTGAGATTACTGTGGATGGTACCACAGTGAAACCATAAAGATGGCTATGGATGTTCTTTCTTGGACTGCAATTGCTATGAACAGTTTTGCTAAGTCTCCACCACTGAACAGTTAATAACTTCAAAAAACTAGACTTCAAGTTAAAACTATAATGAATTCAGAAATGACTCTAATGTTCATATTCTTAAGTTGCTCATAAGCTCAAAAGTTCTTGGTTTCACAATTGCACTTTTTGACTACATAATATACAGTTCTAGAAGGGAGATTATTTACAATTGCACTGACCGGTGTCACTCAGATGAGGATGGCTCCTCTCAAGGTCTCTTTCTCATGTCATTTCAGAGAGTTTTACTTGCCACCATCACCTCTGGCTTGCTTATTAGAGACAAATTTATAAATTTAAAATTTATATCAGGAATTTATATATTTCTGTAAAGCTGCTTTGTGACAATGTCCATTGTTAAAAGTGCCATAGACATAAATTTGAAAAGGGCATTTGATTGAACATGGTTACTCCAAGGTTGTGTGCAGTGACAGAAGGTGAGATCTGAGAGTTGTCCGGGGAGATCACAAGATCTTGACCAGGGGATGAATCACCTGGGATGAACAGCAGCTCAGTTTCGCTGAGACTAACTTTCAGCTGATGAGCTACCATCCATGATGAGATGTCTTCCAGACATGCTGAGATCTGATCAGGAATATGAGCGTCTGGGATGAAAGGAAAGGATGAGTTGAGTGTCATCCCATAGCAGTGGTATGCACCACGAATTCTAAGACTCATGAGGATAGACAAGAGAGTCTTGTGGTTGACTGTGTCAAATGCTGCTGAAAGGTCGAGCAGGATGAGGACTGATGACAGTTTGGCTGATCTAGTGGCATGGAGCTTTTCAGTGATGGCCACAAGGGCAGTTTCTGTGGAATGTGCCAGCATTGTGGACACACTCTTCCATGTAATCTCCTAAGTTGGATTCTCGAAAGGGTGACTGACCAGGGCACAGGAGAATTTGCATCAGGTCCAGGAACTTGCCTTTCTCTTGCCTTTTCATGTAGGTTGTCATGTGGCAAGGGGAGATTTCTGATGTGTTTTTGCCTCTGCCTCATTGCACGGACCACACAGAACACCACATAGATTCTCCTCCAGGTCTGGTTGTATGCAGCAACCCATACCAATTACCTGTACACAAAAAAATGTGGTTCGGGATGAACTCAAGGCTATGCTCAACATGGGAATAATCGAGAGATCCCACAGTGATTGGAGAAGTCTGATAGTCTTGGTGCCCAAGGCCAATAGGTCAGTCCATTTTTGTGTGGACTTTAGAAAAGTCAAAGCGTTATCTAAATTTGACATATACCCGATGCCCCGCATTGATGAACTGCTGGATCAGTTAGGCATGGCTTGATGACTTAATCAAGGGGTATTAGCAGATTCCACTGGCTCCACTATCTTTTCCACTCCCTTTGGGTTACACCAATTTATCACCTTTCTGTTTGGTTTGTTTGGAGCCCCAGTGATGTTTCAACATCTCATGGAGAGAATGCTCCACGCACAATGCAAATGTCACTGCTTATTTAGATGACATCTTCGTTAACAGTAATAATTGTTAACAGTGTTATATACAACATCTGAGGGCTGTCTTGAGATCTTTGAGATGGACAGAACTCACAGCAAATCCAAAGAAGTGTGCAATAAGTTGGTTGGAAGTACAGTATCTGGGCTTCCACTTGGACCGTGGGCAGGTGCATCCAAATTGATAAGACAGCAGCCTGCCCCATACCCAATACCAGAGGGTGAGGCAGTTCTGGGGGCTGGCTGGCTATTATCAGAGGTTTGTATCTAATTTTTTGGATGTCACCAACCCGCTGACTGACCTCATTAAAAAATGAGCGCTAGATCTGGTCCAGAGGACGGAGCCATGCGAGCTGGCTTTTTGCAAGGTAAAAGCAGTTTTGTGTGGGGGCCCACTGTTGCATTCTCCTGACTTATCTCTTGCTTTTTTCTGTAGACAGACGCATCAGTCAGAGGGCTGGGGGCCGTTTTGTCCAAGGTGGTGGTGGGAGAGAGTAAGTACAACATGATAGAGATGGATTGTCTGGCCATCAAGTGGGCAGTCCTCACCCTCCAGTACTACCTACTGTGGTGCCCCTTCACCCCCTGTTCTGATCACACCCCACTCCAATGGCTCCATCACATAGAGGATGCCAAAGCCTCAAGCACTTGTTGGTATCTGGCACTTCAGCTATTCAAATTTGAGGTGGTCCACAGGCCCAGGGGCACGGGTGGTGGTGGTGGATTACCACCAAAACCAGCTATTTTTTAACTGGAATAAAAACACTGCCTGGTATCTCCCACCTTCAGCTGCAACATAGAGAGGACATAACTATAGTCAACAACATGGTTCTATGGGCCCAACCTGTCCTGTGTCAGCAACCAAGGTTAGAGTTGGCAGCACATTGGTATAGGTGATGTCCTTCAGGTACACATTGGCCCCCTCCCCAAATGGCGATCATACACATACCCCTGCCCATCCAAGTATTGCTGCTGTGTCGTGTGTTCCTTCTCATGACTGCAGTCTACCCATGTCTACTTCCAACTTGACAATGTGCTCAAGTTGTCTCAAACTGGTTCCCTAAGAATGATGAGTTCAGTGGACTTTAGCGAGTTGCATGTGATGCTGCAGTCCAACTCTCAGGTATGTACTCATCAAACTGGGAAAACAAATGTGCTGTAATATTGCATTTATACCACTGCCAATCTGCCAGTCAAGCAAAAACCATATGGCTCTGGCCAAGCAGGCTATACTGAAGGAACAACTTCAAGAAATGCTGACTGCAGGAATTACTGAACTAACTCAGGATAGTCTTCTCCTGTTGTTCTGGTATTGAAAAAAGAAAGTGGGAATGGATTTTGTGTTTATTACAGAAAATTGAATTCCATCACAGAAAATGATGCTAATCCTTGAGTCTCTTGCAGGGTCTTCCCTCTTTTCCACCACTGACTTAAACAGTGGTTATTGGCAAGTAGCCATGGATCTAGAAAGCAAAGCCAAAACAGAGTTTGCGACTCCTTCAGGCCGCTACCATTTATTGTAATGGCTTTTGGCCTCAAAAATGCACCTGCTCCTTTCAGAGGCTGATGGAGATTGTTCTTGGAGATTTGTGTGGTTAGTTTTGTTTGATTTGAATTGATGAGGTAACTCTTGATAATTTATTCCTCTATGTCCCAGCAATTCTGTCTACCTTCAAAGGTAATTTTCAAATGATATCAGGCTGGTCTTACACTAAAATTAAAATTCCTTGGACACATAGTCAGTACCAGAGGAGATCATGAGAAAGATGATCAGAAAGTCAGATCATGAGAAAGTCAAGTTCATCTGGTCTTATCAGAATCAGAATCATTTTATTCGCCATACACATTTACATGCATTAGGATTTTTTTTCTTGGTTTTTGGTCACAACATGATACATGCAACACACATATCTCAGGCAACACAATTTCCTGCTCGCATCTTTGCCCTGGCGATGTACAGATCTTCAAGTGATGACAGACCGAACCTCCTGGTGGCACTTTGACTCACTGTCAGTAATGAGACCAATCACAGTAATGTCATCTGCAAATTTGATCAACTTCAGATGCATCGCTGGAAACACTGTCATTTGTGTAGAGTGAATATAAGAGGGATGAGAGGACACCCCTTGTGGTGCTGCAGTGCTGAGTGACCAGGGTTCAGAAATGTTCTGAATGAGTCTCAGAAACTGCTTTCTGTCAGAAAGAAAGCTTGTGATCCATATACAGATGGAACTGGCTACTTGCAAAGTGATGAGGTCCTCTTGTAGGAGCTCCAGGACAATGGTATTGAAGGCATAGCAGAAATCTACAAAGAGAATCCTGCATATGTGTATGGAGAGTCTAGGTTCTTTAACACAAACTGAAGCCCAATATTAACTGCATGATCTACAGATCCGTTGTTCTGTAAGCACATTGCAGTGGATCCAGAAGATCCTGAGTACTGAATTTGAGAAATCCCCTCATCAGTCTTTCAAAGGTCTTCATGATAACAGAGGTGTGGACTACTGCTCTATAATCATTAAGGCCAGTTTATCTTTGGGGAAGTGGTAGCTCAGTGGGTAAGATGTTCGACTTCTGATCGGAAGGTTGAGAGTTCGAATCCCAGCACCACCAAACTGCCACTGCTGGGCCCTTGAGCAAGGCCCTCAACTGCTCAGTTGTATAAATGAGATAATTGTAAGTCGCTCTGGATAAGGGTGTCTGCCAAATGCCGTAAATGTAAATGTTTTTTGAGAACTGTGATGATGACAGATGTCTTGAAGCATGTTGGAACAGTATATGGGGCAGCAGATCAACACAGTGTTTGAGGGTTGTCACAGCTTCTCTATATTTAGTTTTATTGTTTCTCACCTCTTGCTCTGTGATGATAAACAGCAGATGGGGAGGGCAGGGCAGGTTGACAGGACTTGGAGAGAGCTTTCTCAAACTTGTGTTTTGCCTTCTTGAATTCCTCATTGTCTCCTGTTCTGAAAGCCTCTTCTTTTTTCTTCCACAGCTGTCTGAGCTTCTCATTGCTCATGGTTGTTGTTGGAGAAGCAGGTGATGGTTTTATTGGGGATGCAGTTTTCCTGACAGAAGCTGACGTAAAATGTGATTGTATCTGTATACTTATCCATATTGTGGGTACCTGATTTAAACATGTTCCGGTCTGTGACTCTGACATGGTGTTGTAGGTCTTCAATTGCTTCAGTAGTCTATGTCTTAATTTCTTTTTTTCCAGACTTCACTGCTTTCAGTTTCTGTCTATATGCAGGAATGAGATGGATCATAGCATGATCAGACAGTCAGAGAGGGGTATGGGCAGTGGCATAGTATGCTTTCTTGATGGGACTATAGCAGTGGTCCAAAGCTTTTCCATCTCTGGTGGCAAATTTAATGTGCTGGTGGAATGAGGGAAGATCGAGAAGATCGAGTTGCATCATTGAATTCACCCATCAAAATTACTACAGAGTCTGGGTGTGCTTTTTCATTCTCTGTGACTATGTCTGCTAATTCTTGTTGTATCTGATAAGCATTGGCTGGTGGGGGAATATAAATTCCAGCTAGTCCCCAAAAATCTCAGGGAGGTTCAGAGATTCCTTGGTTTGTCTGGATGGTAACATTGCTTTTTTCCTAGGTTTTCTAAAGTAGCAGAGCCAATAAATGCTTTAAAGAAAAAATATCAACCGTTCATTTGGCTTCCTGAATGTCAACATGCATTTCATCAGCTGAAAGCCTGTTTGACCTCTACTCCCATTTTTTTTTTTACCCAGATCATGAACTCCATTTCATAGTCTACACCAATGCAAGTGCAACAGGTCTTGGAGCTGGACTCTGAGGACGTTCTTGCTTATGCCAGCAGAATCCTGAACACAGCTGAACAGAACCCATTCTGCCATTGAAAGAATGGCTTGCAGTTGTTTGGGCCTTTGAGAAATGGCAACAGTAGTGACAGATCATTCTTCTTTGCAGTGGGTGATGATCTCCACAACAACCACCAGTCATGTGCTGAGGTGGGCTCTTAAGTTGCAAAAGTTTGATTCTGTTGTGGAGTACTGTAAGGGTAAACTGAATGTCATCTCAGATTCCATTTGCATTCCATCCACTGCTGAGTGTAGTTTGTTTTTCACCTATAAAGAAATGGACTAACTCCCCGTCTCAGCTGAATTAATTTGGAAAGAACAACACGAAGACCCTGCAACTGAACAGGTGTTTATTGTTTTTGCTGAAGGAGACATGGAGGAAAAACACATTGTCCTGGAGGATAAGGCATACAAGGCATGAATGTTCAGTTGGATGATAAGGCATGAATGTCCAGTTGGATGATATGAAAGTTAATTATGGTATCTACATCCCCCACATACTCACGACACAAATACTTTAAGCATACTTCAAACATGAAAAAAATCTCTGTGGTCATGTTGGAGTCTTTAAGACCTTCAAAAGGCTTTATGATGTTGCATTCTGGCCTGGAATGTGAATGACATCATCAGGTCATCAAGTGCTGTTGTTTTCCCTGGCTTACCTGTTCAATGTCTGGTTGTTAGTACACCAGTGTTTTTTTTTTTTTCTATTTCTGGACATTCCAAATTGGTGTATTGGCTATGCCCAATGATTGTGCAATGGCTCTGATCAATATTCCTTACTAAATGGCTTGCTTTTCTCCCATAGACAGCTCCCATAGACAGCTCTCTGGTCATGTTGGTTTATCTTTTTAACAAATGCAGCCTTCAGAGGTGAAACCCAGGGCTCAAACCAAGAAAACACATTTGGAGCAATTAGTTAGTTAAACTATCAATCTAACAGGGCACACCTGGGCAACAAGAAACACCTGTCAGTCGCATGTTCCATTATTTTTGATAACTTGAAAAATGGGTGGATTCAAACAAAAGGTGCCATGTTCTAAGATGTTTAACATATCTAGATATAAACACCAGAAAATGAAAGCTGGAATTCTGATCTATTGTCTCATATTCATCTTTTGATCTCAAACCCAACTAGATGTGTTACATGCTATGTGTGAGTGTTTATATGGTCTAATACATTCAGATGCATTGTGAATGTGGGTGTTATCATGTTGGTTGTTCCTTTGTTGGCATTAATTCATCATCTATTGTGAAATGTGAAGAGGTTACCTGAAGATATGTTTGGTTCTAGTGTGATGCTGAGTTTTATTTTATTAATAAATTGTCAATAAGAACATTCAGCCAGTGTAATATGGTGAGTTCATTTCTGTGTCTCCAGTGTAGCAGTGTAGTATTGTTTCCTTAGCAATAGCTAGAGTGATTAGAATAGCTGTATTATTTTGCATTTTGAGCTTTAGTTTTTGAGAGGCCGGGCACTGATGTCGGGCGAGCAGGCCTTGCACACAGTTTGTGTTTCAATTCATCCCAAAGGTGTTGAGTGGGTCTGACATCAGGGCTCTGCGCAAGACACTCAAATTCTTCCATAACGACTTTGGCAAATTGTGTGTTTATGGACCTTGCTTTGTGCTGTCATGCTGGAACAGGTTGGGTTAGACCCCTTAGTTCCAGTGAAGGGAAATCTTAATGGAACAACATACAAAGACATTCTAGACAATTGTTTGCTTCTAACTTTTATGGCAATAATTTCAGGAAGGCCCACATATGTGTGTGATGGTCAAGTATCCAAATACTTTTTGCCATATAACATAGCCTGATGTGTGTTCTATGGAAAATTTATATTGAAGAAGTTGTATGTTAGTACATTAGGTTAACAGAGAGTCCAAAAATTGGTGTAACTTTTAATTTAGTGATGATTGAGTTTGAGATTGAGATGGTGTGTTTCTAGTGAGTTGCTAAATATATAGATTTTTTATTTTATTGCATTTTTAAATTGAACATACTGTAGAAATTGATCTTTCAAATTATTTATTGAAAAGACAAAGTATTATTTTTAAAGAGGTGGTACAGATGCATCATGCCCTTGATTTTTCAAATCATGCCTTTTATTGGAGATTTGTCAGTTAAGAACTCTGGATTGTGCCATATTGGTGTGTGTACATGTGGCACCAGCATGAACTTAAAAATGGTAGATCTTTAATTGATATGTTTTGTCAGTGAGCTTGCTCTGTCATGAATTCATGTTTTATTTACGTATCCATCTGTGTTCTGTTTTGACTTGAGTCTTGTCCACACCCCTGTCTTGTTACTGGTTTATTGCCCTGTTGTGCCTTGATTGTATTCACCTGTTTCGTATCTCTTTATATCCTCGTATGTCCTAAGTCTTATCATGCTATGTTTCATTAAGTCTGAGCCTTGTTTCCTGGTTATTCCTAGGTTTTTTAGTGTTCCTAGTTAGACTTCTTAGCTTTGACTCACAGTTGTTTTTCCATTTTCATGATTATGGATTATCCTTGTGTATTGCTATCTGCTTGTTCTCTGACCCCTGCTATGAGCTGTGACAACAAATTTTGATTTACCCATAATAAACATGCTGGGTTTACGCACCTGTGTCATGAATCATGAATCAAGTTACATAAGGTTACATAAGGTCATATGAATGTGGAAAGCATCAGAGGAGAGGGGAATTTCAGTCACCATAGAGTTCCAATGTGAACAGAGGTGGTCAGGATGTGTCTCACAGCTACCTATGGAGGTGGCACCCCATCAGCTTTTTGGGATTTTGGGATTTGGAGTCAATTTGGTGGGCAATATTTCTGCTCCAAAATAATTAATTAGAAGAATAACCAGTGAGGAAGCATAGCAAATTTCCTCATCCTATGTCAGGAGATTCAAGGAGATATATGCTTTTTTAAGACATAGCACCCCCTAGTGGCCGTTTGTATGAAATATGGGGCTTGGGCAGAAATTATCCTTGTGACTACCTATAATAAAGTCTGTAGATATCAGACTCTGCAATCAGAAGATATGACTCTGAGTACATACATACAATGACCTAAAATTTCATTGATCTGTAGTGGCCATTTTGGCCATTCAAAATCATTTTAATCAGATTTTGTCATCAAACTCTCTACTTGCTACATTCCATATTTCATGCAGGATCGAGTTTTTAAAAAAAATAGTTTTTTCAGAAAATTCAAGGTGGTGGAAAATATTTCAGCCAAAATTAATTAAACCATAGAGCAAAAAGTTGCAGGAGAATTCAGGAATTCTGCTGCTATAAGACTGCCATCATACATTTGTTGAGATATAAACCAAAAAGTAAATTAATTTATTACAATAGATCAATGATTACCCTGTCAAATGCCTGCTGATAACTGATTGGCTGATGGGGCAATTTTTTTTAAAGTAACCAGGTCATCATCAAAGATCCACTTGCAGATTAGCAAGTTTCAGCTCAATCAGACATATGGTTCTTGAGAGACAGTTATCTGACCTTAGCGCCACCGTTTGTGTATGGCCACACCCCAAACTTTGCCCATATGCAACAGTAAATAAATAAGTTTTAAGAAGAGACTTAAAATCAGCGCATGTTGGTGCAGTTCTTATATAGGGTGGCAAATTGTTCCAAAACTGTGGAGCAGCCACTGAAAAGGCACGATCTCCTTTTGATTTCAGGCATGTCCTTGGAACAGTCAACTGAAGACTACTAGTTGATCGAAGTTCCCTGGAGGCATTACAGTGGAACAGAAGGAGATCAGAGATATATGAAGGAGCCAGTCCATGCAAACTCTTATAAACAAACAACAATTTTTTAAAATGGATACAATATTTAACTGGGAGCCAGTGGAGAGAGATCAACACTGGTGAAATATGTACCCTCTTCCTTGTTCCAGTTAACAATCTAGCGGCAGCGTTTTGAACAAGTTGAAGACGTGACAATAGAGACTGTGAAACACCCAAGTACAATACATTACGATAATCTAATCTGGATGAGAAAAAAGCATGTACTGTATTACGGACTCCATGTCTCTTAATGTTAAGAATGACTTCATCTTTGCAATATTCTTTAGCTGATAAAAACAACTTCTAACCATAGCATTGATCTGTTTATCAAAAGTCAAAGCAGAGTCAAAAGTAACGCCTAAGTTTCTAACGTGAATGAAGATTACCAGATAGAGGTCCCAGTTTACTGGCCACAACCTCTGTAGAAGCAGGGAAGCCAAAAATTAAGACCTCAGTCTTAGACTCATTTAACTGGAGGAAGTTGGCAGACATCCACTGTTTAACATCTCTCAGACAATCAAACAGACACTGTAAACTGGAGACATCCTTAGGATGCAAGGGAACATAACACTGAGTATCATCTGCGTAACAGTGGTATGAGACATTGTGCTTCTTAAATACAGCATACAAAGGAAGCATGTATAAAGAAAATAAAACAGTCTCTACCGAGAAGGTTCGATCATTTAAATAGGATACAATCCAATTTTAAACATGACCTTGTATCTCAATTTGCTCTAAGCGATTTAAAAGAATGCCATCATCGAGAGTGTCAAATGCCGCATTGAGATCCAGCAAAATTAAAACTGCACAATTGCTGGAATCGACAATCAACAATATGTCGTTTAATACTTTTAGCAATGCAGATTCTGTACTGTGTTGAGGTCTGAAGCCAGACTGATATTTATTGAAATTACCATTTTCCTGTAGAAAAGAAGAAAGCTGATTAAACACAACCTTCTCCAAGACTTTTGATAAACGGTAATTTAGAGATGGGATGGTAATTATTTAAAACTGTTGGATCAAGATTTGTTTTTTTTTGAGTAGCAGCTGCACAGTGGCATGCTTAAAATAAGATGGGACTATTCCACTGATTAAACTGCTATTCATTATTGACAATAAACTAGGACTAATAGTGTCAAGTGTCTCTAATAAAAGACGAGGAGGAACAACATCCAATGAACAAAAAGTGGGCTTCATTTTATGAATAATTTGCACCAAGTAACTGTGAGACACTGGAGTAAATTCAGATAAATATGTAGAAATTGATGTGGACTGAGGGAAGTCTAGAGAGGAGGGAACAACACATGATCTTATAACATCAATCTTGTCAGTAAACAACTTAAGAAAATTTTCACAGGCCATAGGAGATGGATCAGGATATAAATTAGACATAGGATTTAGCACACTATTAATATAGTTGGTGATGGTCTGGATGCCCTGCCACATGCGCCGTGTGTCTCTGCTGGCCTTGAAGTGGTTGTGAATTCTCTGAGCGTGTGCAAGCTTTGCCTCTCTGATGGCCCGGGACAGTTTGGCCCTCGCTGTTCTTAGGGCCACCTTGTCTCCTACTCTCAAGGCGGAGTCTCGGGTCCTCAGCAGTGCACACACCTCTGCAGTCATCCATGGCTTCTGGTTGGAGTGTGTGGTGATGATCTTGGAGACAGTGGAATTTAGGGAGCACTAACTTGAGATTTACATGATTGAAATCTCCGGCAACAATAAACAGTCAGGGTGAGAATTCCACAATTCGCTAATAGCCCCATACAGTTCACAGAGCGCGTCTTTAGCATTAGCGCTGGGGGGAATGTATACTCCGATTTTGAGAACAGTGGTGAATTCCCGTGGTAAATAAAATGGTCTGCATCTAACAGTCACAAACTCCACCAGCGATGAGCAGTAGCTAGAAACTAGCACTGAGTTCTTGCACCATTCTGTGTTGATGTAAACACACAAGTGTTTCTGTCGGCACAAAACGAGGCTAGCCCGTCTAGCTGAATGGCGGCGTCCGGAACTCTGTCGCTGAGCCACGTCTCCGTGAAAACAAAGAAGCAGCAGTCTCTAAACTCATGCTGCGTAGTTTGCTTGAGTCGGATGTAATCCAATTTGTTGTCCAGGGAGCAGACATTGGAGAGCAGGATGGACCGGAGAGCCAGCCGGCTAGGGTTTGTTTTTAGTTTAGCATGGACCCCCGCCCTCTTGCCGCACTTCTGCTTTCTCACGCACCGATTGCGACGTCCCCTCCCCCGGCCACCGGCATCAGCCGACCCTGAGGGCTGGAGGCCTGTTCCCCGCAGTAAGCCGAGATCGCATAGCTTTTCCAGCAGATCATCATGCAGAACAGCTGTAGTGTTATTTCTGAAACTTAGGAGTGTCTGGCGGTGGTATACACGAACACCGGAAGCTCCGATGTCCATGTGCCATTAAAAGTCAGGCTACAGACAAAAATAGCACCATTCTGGATCCGGAGTGGCCGCTGCGTGCTACTGCCCTGCCGCCATCTTAGTTCCATGTGCTTAAATGTTGGCCAGATCACATTAAAGAACCCAAGTTTGCACCTTATCAACAGAGGCAGCAAGAGCTAAGTGTCCAGAATGGATGTGTTTTGTCGGAGGGCACGCATCATCATTCCAGACTGAGGACACTTGTTGCCGAACAATTGTTGAACAATTGCACCAGGGACACCCAGGTATGACTAGAATGAAAGGGTTAGCAAAGAGTTACCTGTGGTGGCTTAAGCTAGATAGGGACTTTGTAACTAAAGTAAACTCCTGCACTGTGTGTCAAAAACAAAGAAAATCTCCTTCGTATGCTCCACTTCACCTGTGGGAGTGGCCATGTCAGCCATGGACGTGAGTGCATATGGACTATGCAGGACCACCCATGCGTAAAATGTTCCTTTTACTAGTGGATGCCCATTCTAAGTGGATAGACGCTTATCTAGTGAGTTCTGCAACAACTTCTGCTACTCTTGATTGCCTGAAGAACAGTTTTAGCATCCATGGTATTACATAGATTATAGTGTCTGAAAATGCTCATTTTGTAAGTGATGCCAGCAAAGAGTTTATGACCAAGAATGGAATAACACATCACAGCAGCACCTTATCTCCCATCTTCTAATGTGCTGGCAGAACGAGCAGTGCAGACATTAAAGCACCTATTAAGAAAAAGTTCAGGTGACACTAGAGACCAAGCTGCATAGAGCATTGTTCAATCATCGCATGACACCACATTCAACAGAGCTTTCTCCTGCTGACATGATAATGGGGAGGAAGTTGAGGCGTACACTAGACAATTTACACCCTGATCTTATGAGCAAAGTTGAAACAAAACAGCAGAGTCAAAAGAGCAACATGACAAACATGCCAAGCCATGATATTTCCCAGTGGGAGATACAGTTCATACCGAAAAAAAAATATAAAGGGGGAAAGCAGGCAAAGAAGGCAAATTATCTTCTGGAAGAGAATGAGTAGGGAGAAGAGGTTTTCACTAAATACAGTGTAGACACTGCCATGCCCCGAGTATCTCCTCTCTCACAAGGACTGTGAATGGATGCCCTGTGGAATTTTGAAATTGACACTGATTGTAGCATGACCATTATATCACTTCCTTGCCGTCACATCATTCTGCACCTCAAACTGAGCATAGAAGTTGTTCAACGCATCTGGAAGGGAGGCATCACTGTCACACTGAGGTGATGCTGTGATCATGGACCAAGCCAAGGTGTCTGCCATCACAGAAACACCTAATATGGAATAGCACAGCTGAGGAGACCTTCAACAAACTCAAGCAGGCATTCACCATGGCACCTATCCTCAAGCACCCAGATCTATCCAAACCATTCATGGTAGAAGTTGATGCCTCTGCGACAGGAGTGGGGGCGGTATTGTCACAATGCTTTGGGGATAAACCTAAGCTCAATCCCATTACTTTCTTTTCTAGAAAGCTATCACCAGCCAAGCAGAACTATGACATTGAGAACAGAGAGTTGCTGTCAGTCAAGATAGCATTAGAGGAATGGCGTCACTGGCTGGAGAGACCCAAGGCATAGTCACCTGGGACATTGCTCAGAATTGTTCAGTACACCAACCCAACACACCACCTGCATTGCTTGACACTGTAGGACAGCCAGATACCTCATCAAGCCCATCATCCACTCCTGTTGCAGGAACAAAAAGCTTGAATACGTTGAAGGGGAGGGATATGGCCCAGAGTGACCTCAAACTCTGGTGAGAATTTCATGCTTGACACCCCAAACATCCAGGTCCTCAGCCTAGGGGTAGGCCTAGGAGGAACAGTGCTCCTGGAATGAGCCCTTCGAGAGGGGAAGGGGAAGTTGGGGCTCTGTCAGGTGAGCCCAGTTACCTACAACACACTTTGTTTCCCAGAACGCACCACAGCCTAAAAACGTGGCCACCAGGACTACAATTACCACAGCACATGCGCCTTGTCACGTTCACTATCACCAGACTTCTAATCAAGTACACCTGTCACTAATCACTGCCACCACTACATATTGGACTCACACACATACACACACACTCACTCACTCACTCTCGCTCTCTTTGGAAAGTAAACGCTCAGTGTGCACTCCCAGTGTGGAGGGGGAATTATGGTGTGGGGTTGTTTTTCAGGGGTTGGGCTTGGGCCAACCCTTAGTTCCAGTGAAAGGAACTCTTAATGCTTCAGCATACCAAGACATTTTGGACAATTTCATGCTCCCAATTTTGTGGGAACAGTTTGGGGATGGCCCCTTCCTGGTCCAACATGACTGCACACCAGTGCACAAAGCAAGGTCCATAAAGACATGGATGAGCGAGTTTGGTGTGGAGGAACTTGACTGGCCTGCACCTCAACTCGACAGAACACCTTTGGGATGAATTAGAGCAGAGACTGCGAGCCAGGCCTTCTCGTCCAACCTGCCTGACCTCACAAATGCGCTTCTAGAAGAATGGTCAAAAATTCCCATAAACACACTCCTAAACCTTGTGGAAAGCCTTCCCAGAAGAGTTGAAGCGGTTATAGCTGCAGCAAAGGGTGGGCCAACTCCATATTAAACCCTACGGATTAAGAATGGGATGTCATTAAAGCTCATGTGCATGTAAAGGCAGACATCCCAAAACTTTTGGCAATATAGTGTGTGTGTGTATATACATATATATATATATATATATAAAACTAGAGAAATTCTGTCTCTCTAGTCTAGTGTCAACGTAAGTATCCAACTGATTTTCATTCATTCAGCTGACACATGGGCTTCTTAAATGCGTAATGTAGAAGGTATACGTTGATGCTTTATGGCCGTGAAAATTAATTTGCATTTCAGTTTGAAGTCATTGATTCAGTTGACACATAGTCTACTTAAACAGATGTTGCAGAAGGTTTTGATTGTTCTTAGCAATTTTATGAATGGAATTAGATTACCACTTTCAGTTTGAGGATAAGCACATCATTCAGTTGTCTGAGAAATTATCCATTATTCATTCATCTGCTATATGAAACTATGATATAACTATATCGCCACCACCACTTCTATTTAAGTACATCAGACTTCATGCTCCTGTACAAAGATAAATAATATTCCCAAAAGATGAGATATTGGGTAAATACTTAAAAGAATTTGTATTAAATGTGTTTTCAGTCACAAGACAAACTAATATTTAATTTCTGACATTTGGTACTTTAGATACATTTACAACAATTTTGAACAGTCTACCTATAATAGTAATTTAAGGTTATGGTGTGTCTCTCACATACTATATAAAAGCTCAAAAGTCGAATACAGAAAATGACATCTTAGCAAGTGAAAATATCTTGAATACTAATGAACAGATGTTTACAATAAACCTAATATAAGATTTTTAAACCTAATTCTGGACATTTTAAATAGTTTTACTAAATTTATATATATATTTTTAAGTCTTTAAATTGTCTTATTCTATTTGCTTTTTTCTAGAAAGAAATGCTTAAAATTAGCAAAATGATCTGGAGATCTGAAGATAGAATAAGACTATTTCAAAAATGAAGTTAGGAAAAAATGGTAGAAATAGGTTTCATAATCTTATATTTATTATATTTGGTTTATTTATATTTGTTTACATCTATTCAATATTATAGAAGATATTTTCACTCGCTGACATTTTCTGCATTGGACATTTGAGCTTTTATAAAGTACGTGAAAGAGACACACCATAACCCAAACTTATCATTATAGGTAGACTGTTCAAAATAGTTGTAACGAAGTTATCAAAAGATACCTTATATATAAATCCTTATATTGCAAGTTATTATTCATATTACACACACACACGCATGTGTGTGTGTGTATATATATATATATATATATATATATGTGTGTGTGTGTGTGTGTATGTATATATAAAATTTGGGATATATTAGGCAGCAAGCGAACAGTCAGCTCTGAAAGTTGATGTGTTGGAAGCAGGAAAAATGGGCAAGTGTAAGGATCTCAGCGACTTTGACAAATTGTGATGGCTAGACAACTGGGTCAGAGCATCTCCAAAATGGCAAGTCTTGTGGGGTGGTCCCTGTATGCAGTGGTTAGTATCTACCAAAAGTGTTCCAAGTGAACCAGTGAACTGGTGACAGAGTCATGGGTGGTCAAGGCTCACTGATGTGCGTATGGAGCAAAGGCAGGCCTGTCTGGTCCGATCCCACAGAAGAGCTACTGTAGCACAAATTGCTGAAAAAGTTAATGCTGGCTACGATAAAAAGGTGTTGGAACACAGAGTGCATTACTGCTTGCTACATATGAGGCTGTATAGACTCAGACTGGCCAGAGTGCCCATGCTGACCCCTGTCCACCACCAAAAGAGCCTACAATTGGCACATGAGCATCAGAACTGGATCATGGAGCAATGGAAGAAAGTGGCCTGGTCTGATGAATCACATTTTCTTTTATGTCATATGGATGGCCTGGTGCATGTGCGTCATTTATCTGGGGAAGAGATGACACCAGGATGAAGAAGGTAATTCTTCAAGAAGTGTGCTCTGGGCAATGCTTTGCTGGGAAACCTTGGGTCCTGGCATTCATGTGGATGTTACTTTGACATGTATCACCTACCTAAACATTGTCGCAGACCAAGAACACTCCTTCATGGCAATAGTATTCCCTAATGGCAGTGGCCTCTTTCAGCAGAATAATGCGCCCTGCCACACTGCAAAAATTGTACAGGAATGGTTTGAGGAACATGACAGAGTTCAAGGTGTTGACTTGGCCTCCAAATTCCCCAGATCTCAATCCGATCGAGCATCTATGGGATGTGCTGGACAAATAAGTTTGATCCATGGAGGCCCCACCTCGCAACTTACAGGACTTAAGGATATGCTGCTAGCGTCTTGGTGCCAGACACCACAGCACACCTTCACAGGTCCTGTGGAGTCCATGCTATGATGGGTCAGAGCGGCACAAGAGGGACATATACAATATTAGGCAGGTGGTTTTAATGTTACAGCTGATTATACAGTCAGGTCCGTAAATATTGGAACATCGACACAATTCTAACATTTTTGGCTCTATACACCACCACAATGGATTTCAAATGAAACAAACAAGATGTGCTTTAACTACAGACTGTCAGCTTTAATTTGAGGGTATTTACATCCAAATCAGGTGAACGGTGTAGGAATTACAGCAGTTTGCATATGTGCCTCCCACTTGTTAAGGGACCAAAAGTAATGGGACAAAATAATAATCATAAATCAAACTTTCACTTTTTAATACTTGGTTGCAAATCCTTTGCAGTCAATTACAACCCGAAGTCTGGAACGCATAGACATCACCAGATGCTGGGTTTCATCCCTGGTGATGCTCTGCCAGGCCTCTGCTGCAACTGTCTTCAGTTCCTGCTTGTTCTTGGGGCATTTTCCCTTCAGTTTTGTCTTCAGCAAGTGAAATGCATGCTCAATTGGATTCAGGTCAGGTGATTGACTTGGCCATTGCATAACAGTCCACTTCTTTCCCTTCAAAAACTCTTTGGTTGCTTTTGCAGTATGCTTTGGGTCATTGTCCATCTGCACTGTGAAGCGCCGTCCAATGAGTTCTGAAGCATTTGGCTGAATATGAGCAGATAACATTGCCCGAAACACTTCAGAATTCATCCTGCTGCTTTTGTCAGCAGTCACATCATCAATAAATACAAGAGAACCAGTTCCATTGGCAGCCATACATGCCCATGCCATGACACTACTACCACCATGCTTCACTGATGAGGTGGTATGCTTAGGATCATGAGCAGTTCCGTTCCTTCTCCATACTCTTCTCTTCCTATCACTCTGGTACCACTCTAGACCAAGTTGATCTTGGTCTCATCTGTCCATAGGATGTTGTTCCAGAACTGTGAAGGCTTTTTTAGATGAGTTTGGCAAACTCTAATCTGGCCTTCCTGTTTTTGAGGCTCACCAATGGTTTACATCTTGTGGTGAACCCTCTGTATTCACTCTGGTGAAGTCTTCTCTTGATTGTTGACTTTGACACACATACACCTACCTCCTGGAGAGTGTTCTTGATCTGGCCAACTATTGTGAAGGGTGTTTTCTTCACCAGGGAAAGAATTCTTCGGTCATCCCCCACAGTTGTTTTCCGTGGTCTTCCGGGTCTTTTGGTGTTGCTGAGCTCGCCGGTGCGTTCCTTCTTTTTAAGAATGTTCCAAACAGTTGTTTTGGCCACGCCTTATGTTTTTGCTATCTCTCTGATGGGTTTGTTTTGTTTTTTCAGCCTAATGATGGCTTGCTTCACTGATAGTGACAGCTCTTTGGATCTCATCTTGAGAGTTGACAGCAACAGATTCCAAATGCAAATAGCACACTTGAAATGAACTCTGCACCTTTTATCTGCTCATTGTAATTGGGATAATGAGGGAATAACACACACCTGGCCATGGAACAGCTGAGAAGCCAACTGTCCCATTACTTTTGGTCCCTTAACAAGTGGGAGGCACATATGCAAACTGTTGTAATTCCTACACCGTTCACCTGATTTGAATGTAAATACCCTCAAATTAAAGCTGACAGTCTGCAGTTAAAGCACATCACATAAATCACATTCTTTTCATTTGAAATCCATTGTGGTGGTGTATAGAGCCAAAAATGTTAGAATTGTGTCGATGTCCCAATATTTATGGACCTGACTGTATATGTGTGTGTGTGTGTGTGTGTGTGTGTGTGTGTATATATATATACACACACACCATCCAGAACAGACTACCCATAATCCATAATGATACTGAAGAGTATCAAAGATGGGACATGATACCCGATGGTAGTTTTCACTATATATGTTATCAGAGATATTTCTTTACCTTTTAGAATTATCTTCTTTTTCAATTCTGTCTTATCTTCATCTTAGTTTCTTTCTTTTTCTTAGTCATGCCTTTTTTCTATTCCCTTCATTCTTTCTTTCTTGCTGGCAGCATGATTGCACCGGGACTCTCTAATGAGGGCCGCGGCCAAAATATGGCATGCCGGAACCCATGAATGCTGCTCCTCTGGGCTATAGCCCTCCCAGTCCATGAGGTATTGGGTTCTATCTTTGACCTGGCGGGAGTCAAGGAGTCGCCAGTCTGTATATGCTGGGGCTCAGTCTATAAGATGTGGAGCAGGTGGTCGGGATGGAGGTGCCGTGTGACCACACAGAAATGGTTTAAGGTACGACAAAAGGTATAACGGCACCTCAAATGTGGTAGATATGAGTGGCAGGTGGTGGTGGTCCTTAAGGTTATGGCATTGTGACCTCAATAGTCTATGCAGGGGTGCAGCTTCCCGTCTTTCCCCACAAAGAAGAACCCCGTCCCCACTGGGGAGGTGGACAGGTGGATGAAACCCTTGGCTAAAGCACCTTGAATGTACTCCTCCATAACTGCCTGTTCACGAGGAGACAGGGTTTCGGCATCAGACCATGCTTCCACTGGTGTACTGAGCCGGGGGATTGGGATTGCGGTTTGATGGAGTAGCCCAGGACAGCACCCGTCCCATCAACAGGGACATCATGAAAGTCACCTTGGCCCTTTCTGAGGGAAATCAGGAGAGTTGCTGTTTGAAAACTAAAGAACACTGCAGCAGGGAACCCTTTCAGTGTACTGGGTCCCCACTGAACCTCTCAGGGTTGGGCAGCTGGGGCTCATGTACACCATATGCTGGTGTCAGGGCCATGGGAGGTGCTGCAGTAGGTTCTAAGGTGGGATTGGGGTTGCCACTGCTGTGGCCTCCGCACTCAGAGGAAAGGTCAAGTCAGTTGCTTCTGTTACAGTTACAAATTACTTCATAACAAATATAATCAGTAACATAATCCAAGTATCACAATATAAAAGTAATGTAATCTAATTACTTTTGGATTACTTCAAGGTCACATATATAAATAAAGTCAAGAGAAATGCAATATGAATAACATCAACAATATCACAAAAGCATTTCAGAGAACAACTTTAGAGTTTCAGCTGAAGTTATGATGGAAATGAGAAGTGATAGTGGAACACAGCTGCAAGGGCATTGAACAATCGAAAATTTGAAGATCAAAAATATTGTTAATTTTGTTATAGAGTATGTCCTTACTAAACATGTTATTATTTGTTTAAAAGTTTGATTCAGCAAAAAATCCAGTTGTTTGTACATTCTTTGTACATTTTGTTTATACAAAATTCAAATTTCATTAACTATTGCCAACAAGTACAAGGAAAAAATGTCATTACCATCACACACAACATAAAAAAGTCTATACCGTCTACATATACATTAGGCTATTTCAAAATACACGTTGATCAAGGCCATGATCTTTCTTCATTTTACCGATTGACCTTGGAGGGTTGGCGGGAGTTCCTCTTACTGGCTTTGACAGCTAAGCATCCTGTGTACCAGGAATGGATGGAGTGGTGTGATCATGGGGGGCAGTCATGTTAATTTCTACCAAAATACAGGACTTTCCCAGGTAATTCAGCACAGCTGGCAACCTTACCCACAACTGTGATCATGCAAAACTTTCAAAGCACTGACTAATACTAAATAATTTTAGTTAACCTAGCTAACAAGATTTCTGTGCTTAAATGTTTCTTTAAATTAGATGTTAAGTCCTTCAATAAAGACAGCGTCTTCATAGCTGGAAGGCATAGTTTGCACTGTACTGTGATGTTGTTTCAATTTACTCCTTTACAGACAAAATAATTTCAAAATTTCCATGATTGTAATGCATTTTTTGCAGTGGGCATCATTGTGATAAACAGCTATTTCAACATGCCTGTAGAGCAGAATGATTCGAGACAAATGTTATTTGCACATGTGCCGGGAGCTGGCTCACCTGAGTCACGACTGGCAAGAGAGAGCCAGAACTATAATCAAGCAGCTGTCTATATCGCATTATGTCAAAAGATTAATTTCTTTGGTTTTAAATGAAAAAAATTGTAATCCTGATAGTATTCCCATTTTTTTACAAAATGCACCTGTAATCTCATTACTTTTTTGTGATGACGTTTTTTGACGTAACTGTAACGGATTACAGTTACCAGTTTTTTGTATCCTGATTATGTAAAGCCGTTACATGTATTCTGTTACTCCACAAGCCTGGTTATAAGTATGTTGTTGATGGAAAAACTCATCCTTCAAGCTGGAGGATTCTGGGCAGCTAAGTTCTACCGAACAGCTGCTGTCACCCCTGCTGGCTGCCAACAGTGTAGCTTGGCCTCTTACAGTGAAGACAGACATATTATTTATTATTATTATTATTTGTAATGTCACCTTATGTACACTTTTAGTATAAGCTTTAAATATAATCAGAAATCCTCTAGCATTGATTTATAAAAGATTTATGCCATGATCATGGGTATCATATAAAATCCTATTGTACCTACCCTTCAAATAGTGTCACCAGTATTTGGGTTTATGGCAGCGAGTCAAAATTTTACCTTGTAGGCTGAAAATGGAAGTGTGTCTAACAGAACATGTTGTCTTCTGCCTTCTGATCGACCAAAAAGGATAACATCATTATCATGTGACTCCCCTGGATCGCATTCTCCTGCACCTACACACATATGTGCACACACACATACAAATGCATTTCACGTAAAACTACATTTTAGTCAGTAAAATTTTACATTTATAGAGTATACAGTAGAAATTCATACCCATAGTGAAGTGGAAGCGTAAATTGCCGTACATGGTTGTATCCAGGTAGGGGGTGCACACTTTCCTGTTTCCATACCCAAGGAACACTAGTGCAGAACCTGACTCAATTTCTCCACACTGAGTGCCATACACTGCTCCCTCAATATTCCATCTAGAGAAAATAGGGTTTAGTTAGAATTTAACTGGTAAAAGTGTCAATTACTGTATGTCAATTACCATGTGGACAATATATCTGGATATCTACTTTCTAGTCTTAACCCACCTATTTTATTTCATATATGTATGTAGGTAACCCAATTCATTTCTAATTGCCATTATTAAATTTTTGCTATGTTGAAAAATATATATGTAAGGTGTGATTGAGACAAACATGTTATGGCTTAAAATATGAGGTATATTTGTTATACAAAGATAAAACAACAAAATAATGTGGAAAGATCACTTGTTCTCCAAACTTTATCTTTAAACTTTAAACAGTATCAATTGTACTCTAAACTTCGCTCACACTGTATTGAATCCACATTTACAAACTTTGTCAGTCTTACTTACAGACTTGCTTAACTAAGCAAAGCTCATAAGCAAAAGGGCAAATCGAGCCAAACACAGTGTAATATCAAAAAGGGCGAAACAATGCAATGCAAATATCACACTATATACTGTATATATATGCTCTTTATGCAGTTATCCAATCATTCAATTATATGGCAGCAGTGAAATGCAAATCATGCAGATACAGGTCAAGAGCTTATGTTCAAATATCTCAGTGGGAAAAAAATGTGATCTCTGTGATGATAACTGCTGATCCCCTGAGATTTTCACACACAGTAGTCACTAGTGTTAACACAGAATGGTGAGAAAAACAAAAATCATCATGTGAGTGGAGGTCTGTATGCTGAAACACCTTGTTGATGAGAGACATCAGAGGAGAATGACCAGACTGGTTAAGCTGACAGGAAGTCTATAGTAACTCAAATAAGCACAACAACCACAATGAGCAGAAAAGCCTCACAGAATGCACAACACATCAAACATTGAGATGGATGGGAAGACCACCACATTTGGTTGCACTCCTGTCACCAAGAATCTGAGGCTATAATGGGCACAGGCTCACTGAAATTAGATAGATGAAGACTGGAAAAAGACCAGGTGATTTTTTTTCCCTAATCTTCAACTTCCCAGTTTCTGTGATCCTGTGGCTATGATAGCCTCAGATTCCTGGTGTTGGCTGACAGGAGTGGAACCAAATGTGGTCTTCTGATATTCTGATATTGTAGCCCATCGACCTCATTGGGGATGTGCACCTCAATGTTTTTTGCATGCTGAAATGCTTTTCTGCTCACTATGGTTGAAAGAGTGATTATATGATGTGACGGCGGGCTGGCAGCCTGCACATGGAAGAATTTCAGCACTCCTCACACGACTGCTGGTGGAGTGCTAAACGGACAGCGCCGGTTCAGCACCCCCATTGTTTTAGACAGCCTGAGTTTGCATGGCTGAGAGGCGGAGCGATCTAATGCAGTTAATGAGCGTCACGGCGCCAATTCACCCTCCTGGAGAAGACGGAGGGCTATAAAAGGATCCAGCAGCCGCTCTCATGGTAAGGTAGGAGAGGCTAATGCCACACTAATTGTTGTTTTTCTGTGTTTGCCAGAAGGAGACATCAGCAAGGAAGACAAGCTTCACCCTCTGCACACCAACCTCTGAGTCACCTGAGAGCGTCCGGCGAGCCCCCACTGTTGCGCCACTGCTGTCAGCTTACTGCGCTCAACCCCAAAACGACACCAACCTCACTCTTCTTCACCAACCACCCAGACCTTCACCCCCACTTACTTCCTGCACAACCTTCTTTAATAAAGAGCACGTTCCCCATATTTATGACTCTTTTCCCAGTAGAAAAGGCAATTGATCCTAAAGCCCACAGGGAAGCATCGAGCAGCTCTGACACTGTGCCCTCCAGGGGGCCCTTGGTCATAGATGAATGAAGTGTAAGCATATGGTGGGCTAAAGAGTTCCCCACCCAGCCCAACCCTGAAACCGTGTTATAAACCCTGACCAACAGGTCATAGGTACGTCTGCATTCCGGGATGGGACATCAAAGATTCTGTTTGAGGGCCTCATCAGGGGACACAACCAAAGAAGATATACATGTCTCCACTGGAGGCATGTTACCAAGACCCATCTCCAGTGCATCGGCCATCGCCGCCAATGTGTGTGCTGCCCGGTCCGGTCTAGCTCCTGGAACGAAAGGCAGAAGCAACTACATCCGCAAAGTTGGCACAAACTGGCATCAAGAAATTCTCTGGCCGAGAGATTGAACAGCGCAGAAGGTTTGAAGGACCCAAAACTGGGGAAGGTGGGTCCAAATTCAATATGGCAAGTGCCATCTTCAGTGCATCTTGTAATGAAAAACCTACTGATGGCTCCGGAACCACGGAGGTCCGAGCCCTCCATCACTGGGACAATGGAGATGAGGTGTCCTCCAATAAGGAATAGTGGCCTTGTTCAGGCTCAACCAAGGAATCTGAAGCAGCTAGTGAGAAAGTATCCAGATCCTCTTGAGAGAAACTAACTGAAGGTTCACGGGGAGGTAACGGAGGAGCAGACATACCTGTCACCCTACCCTCATCAGCTTCATTACTGGAGCCAGGAACAGAACCCGCCAGTAAAGCCTAGAGGTTTTGGACTGTACTTGTAAGCTCAGCCACCTGGTGAGCAAGGACAGCCAAAGATACATGTTTCTTCTTTGGAGGCCCCTCAGCCCTTCCTGCCTACCGCTTGCTGCTGCGTGGTCGAGCTGAGAAAGCATTTTGAGGGCAGGATTCATTAGAGCCTCCCTGAAGTGGTCAATACCCAAACAGGTAGGACAATGGGTGTGAGCATCCATTAAATCCATAGGCCCAGAGCAGACAGAGCACGCAGCCATATTCTTAATAATAATAAACTGAGACTCCTGGGCAGCCATTGGGGTAAAAGCACTCAATGGGGACGCTTAGCTAACAAGCTTGTCACTTACGAACAGTCACCAAACACTCTGGAAACCAATGAGCGTTTTTAGACTCAAGCACAACAAATGCTGCTAAATGACAATCAGAGCCCTGGAATATCACCTGAATATCACTGGAGAGATATGAGGCCAATATCAAACCTCCCCTTTATCTCCAAGTTCCTAGAAAAGGTTGTAGGACACAAGTTATACTCATACCTACATAGGAATACCATTCATAAAATTAATCAGTCAGAATTTAGGCCTCATCATAGCACAAAGACAGCACTGGTTAAAGTGCTAAATGACTTACTACTGGCCACTGATAAGGGTTGTGTCTCCTTGCTTGTGTTGCTTGACCTTAGTGCAGCTTTTGACACTATTGATCATACTATTCTAGACTAGAAAATGTTGTTCGAGCTAAGGGAATAGCCATCTGGGGGCAGCCGTGGCCTAATGGGTAGAGAGTTGGGCTTGCAACCCAAAGGTGAACCTGAAGGTTGTGGGTTTGAGTCTCGGGTCCAGCAGGGATTGTAGGTGGGGGGAGTGAATGACCAGCGCTCTCCCCCACCCTCAATACCACGACTGAGGTGAGACCCTTGAGCAAGGCACCGAACCCCCAACTGCTCCCCGGGTGCCGCAGCAAAAAAAAAAAAAAAAAAAAAAAAAAGGCTGCCCACTGCTCTGGGTGTGTGTTCACGGTGTGTGTGTTCACTACTGTGTGTGTGCACTTGGATGGGTTAAATGTAGAGCACAAATTTCGAGTATGGGTCACCATACTTGGCCACAAGTCACTTCACCTCACTTCTCATGGATCAGGTCTTATTTCACTGATCATTATCAGTTTGTAGATGTAAATGGTGACTTCTCTATGCATACTAAGGTAAAGTTTGGTGTTCTGTTTTAGGCCCACTGCTTTTTTCTCTATATACACTACCTCTGGGTAAAATTGTTTGTAAACATTGTAATAGCTTCCACTGTTATGCTGATAAAACACAGTTGTATGTTTCAGCAAAGTCAGATGAGAGACAACAGCTTAATAAAGATGCAATATGTGTAAAGGATATTAGACACTGGGCACTTAGTAACTTCCTTCTACTTAAGACAGTAGTACTTGTACTAGGAGCAAATGCACCTACAAGTAAGCTTTCTGATTTCACAGTAACTCTGGATGGCCTTTCGGTTACATCATGTGCAGCAGTAAAAGACATTGGTTGGATTATTGACTCCAGTCATTCATTTGAAGCTGTTGTAGGTAATACTGCTAGGATATCCTTCTTTCATCTCAGAATATTGCTAAGATAAGAAATAAAATGTCACCACATGATGCAGAAAAACTAGTTCATGCTTTGACAATGTTACATCTACCTCCTCCAGAGTGTTCTTGGCTAGATGTTGTGAAGGGGTTTTTCTTCACCAAGTAAAGAATACTGTGATCATCCACTTTAGTTGTTTTCTGTGGCCTTCCAGGCCTTTTGGTGTTTGCTGAGCTCACCAGTGCACTCCTTCTTTTTGAGAATGTACCAAATTGTTGATTTCACCACTCTTAAAGTTTCCGCTATCTCTCTGATAGGTCTGTTTTGTTTTTTCAGCCCAATGATGGCATCATTCACTTGCATCAACACCACATACTGAGAGTTCTCATGAACAGCTATCAAATGCAAATTAAACGCTTGGAATTACTTCCAGACCTTTTATGTCCTTAATTTGCCATGGAATAAAGAGGAAACAGACCACTCCTGGCCATGAAACTGCTTATCAGTCAGTTGTGCAATTACTTTTGAGCCTGTGAACATGGAAGGAGTATGTAAAAAATGTCTGTAATACCTAAACAGTTAATGCAATATTTTTGTTAAACCTCTCGAATTAAACTTGAAAGTCTACACTTCAATCACAACTTGATTGCTTCTTTTCAAATACATTGTGGTGGTTTACAGAGGCAAAATTAGACAAAAAGACAAAAACTGTGTCCCTGTCTAAATACTTATGGACCTGACTGTATATTTATGTATAGCTACTTTGTGACAATGTCCATTGTTAAAAACACTACACAAATAAAATTGAATTGAATTGGTGATGATTTGCCAGGCCTTTACTGCAGCTGTCTTTACTACCTGCTTGTTCTTGGGGTATTTTGCCTTCAGCTTTGCCTTCAACAAGTGAAATACATGGTCAATTGGATTCAGGTCAGGTGATTGACCATTGCAGAACATTACACTTCTTTGCCTTAAAAAAAAGTATTGGGTTGCTTTGGGTCTTGCAGTGTGAAGTGCCGATGAGTTCTGAAGATAATATAGCCCTATACATTTCAAAATTCATGCTGCTGCTTTTGTCAGCAGTCACAGCATCAATGAATACAAGGGAACCAATTCCACTGACAGCCATACATACCCATGCCATAAGATGAGGTGGGATGCGAAGAATACTAGTTCTCCTACCTCACTTTTTATTACTCATTTCAAGTTTTGAATTTTCTTAGAATCTTTTACTTCTAGAATCTTCTAGAATGAGGTGATTCTAGATTGTAAGTGCTCTATTAATGTGGTTATACTGTTTTCTACATAGGTATCAAATTGTCTGATTAAGCTAGTATGTTTTCTATCTAAAATTTTAAATTTAGTCATTAAAACAACACAATCATTGTTACTATATAGTGGTGGTATTTGTGCTTCTGGGATGTTTTCAGTAAAACTGTGTACAGTATCTAATATGACTCAATGCTAACTTCAGCAGCCAAGTCACAGCCCTAATACGTACATATTTTACTAAAAGACAATTCCCAGAATTCGGATAACTTGTACAAAACATACTTTTTTTGTACATATACACATTTTATTGGCACATACACATGCAGGGATAATATCTGGCTCAACACAGCGAATTTGCCCTTTACTGCAAAAATACAAATGCAATAGCTCAAAAAACCTCCAAATGCATATATAAAGCTACACAATTCTGCAGGTGGCTTGTTGTGGGTAAATTCTTCTTTCAGGTGTTTATTATGTGTTATTAATAGGTGCAGTATGTGGGTTATTTTACAAAATGGGAAATGTGCCACCATTTACTTAGCTTCAGATTTTATTTGATAGCTTTGGTATTGAAAAACATATCCAAAGTAATAATATAAATTCAATTCAATTTACTTTTATTTGTATAGAACTTTTAACAATGGACATTATATATAAATATATAAATTCTAGATATAAATTTAAAATTTATAAAATTATATTAATTTATATTAATTTATATTTATTAAATTTATAAATAATATAAATAACAGCCTCCATGTTACGTCAACTCAGTCAGTGAACATTTCCCAGAACACACTGCAGCCTACAACCATGGCAGCCATGGACTACACCTCCCAGAACAAACTCATCTTGTCATGTTCACAGTCACTTGATTTCTGATCATGGTCCCAATCATCCTCATACCCTTTATAAATGGACTTTCACGATGGACACTTGGCGAAGTATTTGGACACTATGTCAGTCAGGACACTATATCCACCGTGCTTGACCGATGAGCTTGTATGTTTTGGATCATGAGCAGATCCTTTCTTTCTCGACACATTAGCCCTTTCATTACTTTGGGAGAGGTTAATCTTGGATCCAGAACTGTTGTGTCTCATCTTTCTATTTCTTTGTGAAATCCAAAAAATGGCCTTCCCATTCTGACTGTTCATGAATGGTTTGCATCTTGTGGTATGGCCTCTATATTTCTGCTCTCAAAGTATTCTTTGAATGGTGGATTGTGGTAAATTCATGCTTGCCCTTTGGAGGTTACCAATGATGCCAATGACTGTTGTTATTGGATTTTGAATATAGCTGAACATGGCATTCAGCAAATATTGGCCCACTGCCCAGTTACATACAACAATAAAGAGTCTATAGAAAGTCATACTTACCAAGTTTTGTGAGAACTTCTCAATATTAAGGAATTACAGCCATTTTAAGCAAAGTACTTCCATTTTCAGGGGCTCAAAGGTATTTGGACAATTGACTGAGAAGAAGTTAATTGACCAGTTGTGGTCCATTCCCTCGTTATTTCAAGACAAATGAAGCAGACAAAAGGTCTGGAGTTGATATCATGTATTGAGTTGGCATTTGGCAGCTGTTCAACTGGAGCTACCAATATGAAGTCCAAGAAGATCTCACTGCAAGTGAAGAAGGCCATCAATAGAATGAAAAAACAAGATAAATCTATAAGAGAGATAGCAAAAAAATTAGGTGTGGCCAAATCAACAGTTGGGTACATTCTTAAAAAGAAAGCACTGGTGAGCTCAACAACATCGAAAAGCCTGGAAGACCATAGAAGACAACTAAAGTGGTGGATCGCAGAATCCTTTCCTTGGTGAAGAAAAACCCCTTCACAACAAAGATACTCTGGAGAAGGTAGGCGTATCATTGTCAAAATCTACAATCAGGAGACGCCTTCATGAATGTAAATACAGAGGGTTTACAAAAAGGTGCAAACCCCTGGTAACATTCAAGAACAGGAAAGCCAGATTAGACTTTGCCGGAAAACATCTGAAAAAGCCTCCCATGTTCTGGAGTAAGATTCTTTGGACTGATGAAACCAAGATTAACTTGTACCAGAATGATGGGAAGAATAAAGTGTGGTGAAAGAAAGGAGCAGCTCATGATCCAAAGTATATCACATCAAGTGTCAAACATGGTGGAGGCAGTGTTATGGCATGGGCATGTATGGCTGCCAATGGAACGGGCTCACGGGTGTTTATTCATGATGGGACTGCTGACAGAAGTAGCAAGATGAATTCTAAGGTGTATAGGGCTATACTCTCTGCTCACATTCAGCCAAATGCTACAAAACTGATAGGACGCCGCTTCACAGTGCAGGTGGATAATGACCCTAAACATACTGCGAAAGCAACTCAAGACTTTTGAAGGCAAAGAAATGGAATATTCTTCAATGGCCAAGTCAGTTGCCTGATCTCAACCCAATAGAGCATGCTTTTCACTTGCTGAAGCAAGACTGAAGGCATTTTCATCCAAGTGTTAATATTGTGGTTATATTTACAATTATGTCACTTTGTCCAAATACCTTTGAGCCCCTGAAAATGGAGGTACTTTGTTGAAAATGGCTGTAATTCCTCAATGGTAAATGCCATATTTTTGTGGAACCTCTTAAAATAAAGCTGAAAGTCTGCACTTCGATCTTGATTGTTTTATTTCAAATCCATTGTGGTGGTGTATAAAGGCAAAATCACAAAATCTCTGTCATTGTCCAAATACTTCTGGACCTGACTGTATGTATATATATATATAATATTGTGACGGCGGGCCTGCAGCCTGCGCACATAATTTTTCCGTTGCTCTGACTGCCGGCAGGGTGCTGAAAGGACAGCGCCGCTTCAGCACCCCCATTTTTTTGGACAGCCGGAGTGCGTGTGGCCGCGAGGCGGAGCAGCCTAATGCAGTCCGTCTGGCAGCGCTCAAAATCCACCCTCACAGAGGAAACCGGGGGATATAAAAGGAGCATGCGGCCACTCTCCAGTTCAGGTAGGTGAGGTTTACATGCCCACTAATGGTGTCCTCTTCTCTTCACACAGACGGAGACGTAAGCGGGGAAGACGAGCCTCACTCTCTGCATGACAACTGCCCTGTCCTCTGAGAGCACATGCTGTGCATATATATATATATATATATATATATATATATATATATATATATATATATATATATATATATGTATTTTTTTTTTTAGAAATCTCAACATTTTGGATAATTGTGGATGGTCACATGTTTCACACTACATTTATGAAGACAGGCCAAAAACCCTAGGACTAGTTTGCAAAAGTATGTTTTATTATGCAAATTATCACAAATGTGGGTGGGTGGAGCTAAATGGTCCAAAAGGCAATTTTTAAAGATTGAGCAAAATAATCAAGTTAGGAAAAAATTTTCACTGTACACCTGTTTTTCCAAGAGATATGCTTGTTTTTGTGTGCACAAACATATAAACAGTGCATCTCAGTCTGAATGAGATTGCATGAGACAGTAAGGAGTCCTGTTCTAAACCTACCAATGCAATTTCAAGATGAAGTTCAGTGCTAATTCTGTCAAATACTTACTGAATACTGATTGGCCAGTGTAGGCCATGTTTAAGTAATTAAGTGATCAGCAAAAATACAGCTATATACTACCACAGAAGCTCCTGTTCAGGTCTCTACCAGATTGCTTCAGTGAACGCACCTGCTTCTCATCAATTCATCAGCCTGCAGTATATATAAACCCCCAGCTCTTCAGTTTCCAGTGTGGTAACACATCCGGCCTACTCTTGTTTATTTTCCCTGTTCATTTTCTGTGTTTGTTATCCAGTGTTTCCCCGTCACATAATCCTGTCACTCTCTCCGTTGAGCCAAGATGGCGGCGTGTCCGTACGCAGCGGCCCAGCGCTCCTCAAGTTTTGGTAGAAATTTTGTGGTTTTAGTAGTTTTTGTGTTTTCTTTACTAGCGCTAGCAGCCGCTCATGTACAATACAGCAGAGCAGAGCTGATAAATGTTGCAGGCAATATTCGCTATACTTGGAACAATGACAATAAACACTCGAAATCTATCCCTCTGGAGATCCGGTGCTCCCCCGTTAACGGTGACTTCACTACCCCCATGCTGAGATCGCGCAGACAGCGAAGGCACAGGAAGCAAAAGCGGGGCAAGCAAGGAGGCCTACAAGCTAAGCTAAAAGCTAACCTGTACAAAACAGCCATCGCTAGAGTTTTTCTCGCCAACTCTCAGTCGCTAAACAAAAAAATGGCTGTACTATGCTCTGGCCCCATCCCAATGCGGTGTGGCGATGTAGCTTACAGCAGGTTATGGTCGCTGAACTGCTGGATGTCCAGGTGGTGCTCCAAAAACAATGTGGGCTTTATAGATAATTGGACTAACTCTGAGGGCAAGGCTGGCCTGTTAGGGCGGGACGGTGTCCATCCCACTCGGGAAGGTGCTGCTCTCATTTCTTGCAGCATAGCACATAGTCTCAGAACAGGCCTAGTTAATCGGTGACAATCCAGGGCCAAGGCCAGGGAGCAGACAAGCAGGCTAAACCGACCGTCTGCTAGCTGCACTGAGTCGTCACTTAGGTTCCACCATATTGAGACTGTGTCTGTTCCCCGAGCTAAACAAAATTATAGACATACTCAGACAGTTTGTTTTAGTAACCGAATTAACATAAAATTAAACCAAACCGAATGCATAGCCAACACCGTTGATCTGAAGCTAGGACTGTTGAATATAAGATCTCTTACGTCTAAAGCGCTTATTGTTAATGAAACCATTACTGATCAGGAGTTTGATGTACTGTGTTTAACAGAAACGTGGATTAAACCAAACAAGTTTGTAGCATTAAATGAAGCTAGTCCTCGCGGGTACAGTTACATACATCAGCCCCGTCTAACTGGCAGAGGAGGAGGCGTCGCAGTCATTTATAATGATAATCTAGCCGTCACACAAAAACCTAGTCATAAATTCAACGCATTTGAAGTTCTTTATTCTAACATAACATACGTAGCCACTAAAAATAAGTCTACCCAGGTGATTCCAGTAATTATTATTTACAGACCCCCAGGGCCATATTCTGAATTCCTGTGTGAATTTGCAGATTTCATCTCTAACCTGGTTGTTTCTTTAGACAAGGCATTAATTGTTGGAGACTTTAATATTCATTTTGATAATCCAGATGACCCTCTGAGAACAGCAGTTGTGTCCATTCTAGATTCTGTAGGGGTTAATCAGAATGTAATAGGACCCACCCATAGTGGTGGTCACACTCTTGATTTAATACTAACATTCGGATTAAATATAGAAAATATAGTTTCATTTCCACAGTCTGAACCTATCTCAGATCATTACCTCATCTCATTTAAAATGTGTCTTAATCATAGTATATGCACCTTGCCACGTCACCATGTCAAACATATGTTCACGTCAACAACTGCACAGAGTTTTATCAGTAATCTCCCAGATTTATCAACCATGATTGGATCACCGTCTGATCCCGAAGAACTTGACCAGGCAACTGAATGTTTAGAATCAACGTTCTGCAACTCGCTAGATAAGGTAGCTCCACTAAAAAGAAAAATAATTAGGGAGAAAAAGCTAGCACCCTAGTATAGCGATCACACACGAACTTTAAAACAGACCACTCGAAAACTAGAACGTAAATGGCGTCAAACTAACTTGGTAGTATTTCAAATAGCATGGAAGGAGAGCCTTTTGAGCTATAAGAAAGCTCTTAGTGCTGCTAGATCAATGTATCTCTCCACCCTAATTGAAGATAACAGAAATAATCCTAGATTCCTATTTAATATTGTAGCAAAATTAACTAGGAATAAGACAACAATAGAAACACGCACACAATCATTATATAGCAGCGATGACTTCACGAATTTTTTCAATGGTAAAATTGAAAATATCAGGCTAGAAATTCAGACTATTAATTTAAAACCAGACAGTTCTATAACTAACCCTGTAGATGATAATATGATAATATTAGATAAACAACTACAACGCTTTACTCCCCTTGAAGAGACTGAACTAATTTCATTAATTTCATCATCAAAATCATCAACCTGTATGCTAGATCCTTTACCTACTTGTTTCCTCAAACAGATAATTCCTGAAACAATCAAACCTCTTTTAAAGATAATCAATTCTTCCCTTAGCATTGGCTATGTACCTAAATCTTTTAAATTAGCAGTTATCAAGCCCCTGATTAAAAAAACCTGACCTTGACCCCTGTTAGCTGTCTAACTATAGACCAATATCAAACCTCCCCTTTATTTCCAAGGTCCTAGAAAAGGTTGTAGCACAGCAGCTATGCTCATACTTACATAGGAATAACATTCATGAAATGTATCAGTCAGGATTTAGGCCTCATCATAGCACAAAGACAGCACTGGTAAAAGTTGTAAATGACTTACTACTGGCCTCTGATCAGGGTTGTGTCTCCTTGCTGGTGCTGCTTGACCTTAGTGCAGCTTTTGATACCATTGATCATGCTATTCTCCTCAATAGACTAGAAAATGTAGTAGGCATTAAGGGAACAGCCCTTTCCTGGCTCAGGTCTTATTTGACTGATCGTTATCAGTTTGTAAACGTAAATGGTGACTTCTCTTCTCATGCTAAGGTAAAGTCTGGTGTCCCGCAAGGCTCTGTTTTAGGCCCACTGCTCTTTTCTCTATATATGCTACCTCTGGGCAAAATTATCCGTAAGCATGGTATTAGCTTCCACTGTTACGCTGATAACACACAGTTGTATGTTTCAGCAAAGCCAGATGACAGACACCAGCTTAATAAAGTTGAGGAATGTGTAAAAGACATTAGAAACTGGATGCTTATTAACTTTCTCTTACTTAATTCTTACAAGACAGAAGTACTTGTACTAGGACCACATGCAGCTAGAAGTAAGCTTTCTGATTACATAATAACTCTGGATGACCTTTCTGTTTCATCATGTGCGGCAGTAAAAGACCTTGGTGTGATTATCGACTCTAGTCTTTCTTTTGAAGCTCATGTAGATAATATAACTAGGATCGCTTTCTTTCATCTCAGAAATATTGCTAAAATAAGAAATATATTGTCACTACACGATGCAGAAAAATTAGTTCATGCTTTTGTTACTTCTAGGTTGGATTATTGTAATGCCGTACTGTCTGGATGTTCCAGTAGATGCATAAACAAGCTCCAGTTAGTCCAGAATGCAGCAGCGAGAGTCCTTACTAGAACCAGAAGATATGACCACATCACCCCTATCTTATCCACACTGCATTGGCTCCCAATCAAATTTCGTATTGATTATAAAATACTACTATTGACCTATAAAGCACTAAATGGTCTCGCGCCACAGTACCTGAGCGAACTTTTGGTCTTTTATGATCCGTCACGCCTATTCAGATCAAAAGGTGCAGGCTATTTGTTGGTACCTCGAATAATGCGGGCTACAGCTGGGGGTAGAGCTTTCTCTTACAAAGCCCCACAGTTATGGAACAGCCTTCCACTTAGTGTTTGGGGCTCAGACACAGTCTTAGTGTTTAAGTCTAGGTTGAAAATGTATTTGTTTAGTCAAGCCTTTTGTGAATAGTTTTCTTAGGTACAGGGGCAGGTCTGGAGGGTTTCACAGGCATAGAGTGTTGTGGTGAACTGGAATGTTTGGATGCTGTCGCCCCCCCACTCTCACACGTTCACTCAGGTTTGTCGACGGTGGAGTGGCTGGCTGCCTTATGTCCATGGGTGCCTTCATGTCTGTGTTAGCTTCTGGCTCTCCCTTTTAGTTATGCTGTCATAGCTAGTCTTGCCAGAGTCCCTGCTTGCACTCTGCTTACTCGTGCTTAACCATTAGAGGACAAAAGCTCACCTAACAATCTTTTCCTTTCTCTCCATCTCTCTCTCTCCCTCACTCTCTGTCGAGCTACACATGCTACTTCTGAGATGCCAGTGATGCCAGTGATCCTGACCCCTTCTGCTCCTCCTCGCTGCCTGACCCATCCTGATGCCCTACTTCTGGTTGGAGTTCTCATCGGTTGAGTTCGCTCGCTGCTGCTGGGGGTGGCCCCATATGGACTGCCTGAAGAACTGTTTGGATTGCTGGGGATGGTGCCACCTGGGGGCTGTGGAGATGGCTTGGGGATCACATATGGGGAGCTGTACTGTAATGGCTTGGGACTGCGATTGCTGTAGTGGCTTTGGGGCTGCAGTTGCCACGAGCAGCTTCGTACTCAGGACTCCATCAGTGGACAGTGGATAGATTTTAACCAGCTGGACTTCTTGCAAAAACTGTGATGAATTTATTGGTTGCACAATTGCACTATTTGTCCATATAGTACACAATAGAAGGGATTTATTTATAATCGTACTATCCGTTGCACCCAGATGAGGATGGGTTCCCTTTTGAGCCTGGTTCCTCTCAAGGTTTCTTCCTCATATCATCTCGGGGAGTTTTTCCTTGCCATCGTCGCCACTGGCTTCCTCATTAGGGATAAATTCACAGTGATAAATTCAAATATTTACAATATATTTTTGTGAATCCATTTATTTCTGTAAAGCTGCTTTGTGACAATGTCCATTGTTAAAAGCGCTATACAAATAAAATTGAATTGAATTGAATTGACTGCGGATCACTTCACACGGTTCAAATTACTGTGTGATGATTATAACAGAGACTTGGCTGGATATGTGCACCCTGGATGCCGCAATCGAGCTAGCGGGCCATGCAGTCTTCAGAGCGGACAGAACTATTCACTCTGGTAAGAGCAGAGGAGGGGGACTTTGTATTTACACGAATAACAGCTGGTGTGAAAACATTATAATAAAGGACACTCACTGCTCTCCGGACATAGAATACTTGATGCTACAGTGCAGACCTTTCTACTTGCCCAGGGAGTTTACATTGGTTGTTATAACAGCTGTTTATGTACCGCCGCAAGCTAACGCTAGATTAGCCATGGAGAAGCTACATCACTCCATCAGCCAGTACATGTCGGCACATCCGGACAGCGTTGTTATAACAGCAGGGGACTTTAATCATGCCAACTTAAAGTCCATTCTACCCAAATTTCACAGATATGTGAACTTCCTAACAAGAGGAAAAAACACCTTAGATCATGTATACTGCAACATTCCATATGCTTATAAAGCCAGCCCTCTGCCACATCTGGGATGTTCAGATCATCTGTCTCTGTCCCTTATTCCAGCATACAAACCACTCAGCTGTAGACAAAGACCATCCACAAAGACAGTCAGAGTATGGACTATAGACCCTCACTGGCTACAAGAACAGTCACGCAGACATAAACCCCATAGACAGCACTCTGCCAGACACTCTGAACCATTTCTTTTCTCGCTTTGACCAGCGGAACAGTGACGTCAGCAGCCATCCTTCACTGCCAGGAAAGGATGACCCGATACAGCTACACCAGCATCAGGTCAGATCCACTCTACGCAGGGTCAATGCGAGGAAAGCAGCTGGACCAGATGGAGTCACTGGATGGATCTTGAAGGCCTGTGCAGACCAGTTGGCAGAGGTATTTACCACCATTTTCAACCTCTCGCTATTACAGTCTGCTGTCCCCACCTGCCTCAAGTCAGCGACGATCATCCCAGTTTCAAAGAAAACCACAGTGAACTGCCTGAGTGGCTATCGTCCCGTTGCTCTAACCCCTATCATCACCAAATGCTTTGAGAGACTCATACTCTCTCACATCAAAACTGTCATCCCTGCCGACCTCGAACAAAACCAGTTTGCTTACCGAGCAAACAGATAGACAGAAGATGCAGTCATCAAAGCTCTCCACAGTGCACTTACACATGTGGATGACGGAAACACTGTTTGTGTAAGAATGCTGTTTGTGGATTTCAGTTCAGCTTTTAATACAGTCATCCCCCACAAACTCGTTCAAAAACTGAGCAACTTCGGCCTAGGCAGTTCACTGTGCACATGGATACTGGACTTCCTGTGCAACAGACCTCAGAATGTCAGGATGGGAGGTCATACATCATCAACTCTCATCCTGAACACTGGCACACCACAGGGGTGTGTCCTCAGCCCCTTCTCTACTCGCTGTTCACACACGACTGCTCCCCTATCCATTCCACCAACACCATTGTCAAATTTGCTACAAGCCTACAAGGAGGAGGTTCAGCATCTGACAAAATGGTGTTCCCTCAATAATCTGGTCTTAAACATCTCCAAAACCAAGGAACTTATAATTGACTTCAGAAGATCAAGGCGTACTGAGCACTCTGCCCTCTGCATACAGAGTAAGGAGGTTGAGAGGGTAGAGAGCTTTAAGTTTCTTGGTGTGCATATCTCAGCCGACCTCACCTGGTCCGCACACATCTCCCATCAGGTGGGGAAGGCACGGCAAAGACTGTACTTCCTCAGGAAACTGAAACAGGGCACCTCCCTCATCACCTGCTGACCAATTTCTATCGGTCAACAATAGAGAGCCTTCTGACCTACTGCATCACAGTGTGGTTCAGCAGCTGCACAGAAGAGAATAAAAAAGACCTGCAATGGGTGGTGAGGGTGGCAGAGTGCATCATTGGCACAACACTTCCTCCCCTCAAAGACATTTACACTGGCCGTCTCAGAAAGAAAGCCAGTTGTATCGTAATGGACCCCACTCACCCTGGACATCACCTGTTTTTCCCTCTGGGAAAAGATACAGAACAATCAAAACGAGGACTAACAGATTAAAGAGCAGTTTCTTCCCGCAGGCAGTCAAATGCATAAATTCTCCTCCTTCCCTTCTTCTGCTCCCAAGCATTATCGAACAATAAACCAATGTATCAGGTCTACAAGTGCAATAATACACATGCACACACCACACTGCATATTTGTACTAATCTGTAAACACCTCTTATATGTTTACACAATCTGATACTGTTACACTTATGTTTACTATTCATATATTCTGATATAGAGTATACAACAACACTATGTATACTGTATTCTGCACTGTTGTTCTTGTTTAATTTGCTACACTACAATCCTTTCTTCTTGTCTATTTTATTTTTTATTTGTATTTGTCTATTATGCCAAAACCTTGTGAGCTGCTAAACAGTCTTTCGTTGTTCAAAACAATGACAAATATTCTATTCTATTCTATTCTAGTCTCTGTTCTCCTATGTACTCCTCTACAGCACTGACCCAGCACTCTCACTCCACTGACCCTAGTTTGAGCCCCGGTCTTGCCAACCATTCAAGTCTGCTCATACTCTGCCTCATGCAGCTGTCTCCAGCCAGGGTTGTCTCCTCAGACAGCATGATCAACAGCTCCGGGAACACGGTGCGAGCAACCGTAACAAGGGAACACAGATTGTTGCCTCCATCAGCATCTCCTCTGTGTCATCCCCAAATGGCCCGGATGTCTCCTAGCTCTCAGCTCAGTCAGCCTGCCCCAGCAGCCTCTGGTGCTCCCTTCCCCAGCTCTCTGTGCCATGAAGCACATATCCCTTACCCCGAACCCTATGTGGGCGAGCTGGGAAGAAGTAAGTCCTGTACCCTTGTGTTTGCCCAGTGCTCACTAACCTACTCCACTGATGAAACCAGGATTGCCTACAGCATGGGACTGCTGAGATGATGCCTTGGCCTGGGCCAGGCAGCCTGCTCTGTGGTTCACCATCTCCTTCACTGCTGAACTACGGAAGATATTCGACCATCCCTTCCAAGGGAGGGAGGCTGCCAATGCCATTTCTCCCTCCACCAGGGGTCCCTTAGGTTATAGCAGCAAAGAGAGTGAGCTAGCTGGCCCCAATGCCCGTGCGCCCCTGTCTGGCACACTCCTGCCGAGTGTGAATGTAGATTCAAGGCAGGCATGTGCATCTATTGCTGTCAAATGGGCCACTTTCTGGCTACCCCTTCTTCTCGGCCTCTCTGTCTAAAAGGAGGGGCTCACCAGTAGAAAGGGGGCTACTGGTAATCCAAACATCCACTTCTCCTGCCCCCCTGGAATTTCCAAATTCCAGCCACTCTGCACCACAATAAGCTCTCCATTCCCCTGCTAGTGCTGATCGACTCAGGCGCCGATGATAGCTTCCTTGACATGGGGCTAGCTTCCCAGTCTGGCCTCCCCATTGAACCACTGGACCCCCCCATTACTGTTAACACCCTGGATGGGAGATTCTTGGCCTGGGTCACCCATTGCACCACCCTGTTGCTCCTAGTTCTCTTGGCGAACCACCAAGAACAGGTTCAGCTGAACCTTATCTTCTCACCGTGTACCCACTTGTTTTGGGCCATTCATGGTAGTGAAAGCACAACCCTCAAATAGACTGGTTGGCTGGGAGTGTTACTAACTGCAGTCCCTTCTGCCACTCTTCCTTCCTGAAATCAGCCCTTCCACCCGTAGCTGCCACAATGGCTTCCCTGGACCCAGGCCCTCCAGACCTCTTGGCAGTGCCCCCCAAGTACCATGACCTGGGAGAGGTGTTCAGCAAGAAGTGCCCACTCACTACCACCTCACCACCCATATGACTGTGCCATCAACCTGCTCCCTGGGGCCACCCTGCCTACCGGCCATCTATTCAACCTTTCCTCTCTTGAGTGAGAGGCCATGGGGCAATAAATTAATGATGCTGCCAGTGTAATCAGACCCCCTTCCTCCCCCCGGGCACTGGCTTCTTTTTCAGGGTGAAAAAGGATCACTTGCTTCATCCTTGCATTGATTACCGGGCCCTGAACAATAACTATCCCTTGCTTCGAAGCTGGATCTGTGAAACGCTTATCACGTAGTCAGATTCAGGTAAGGGGACGAATGGAAAACAGCGGTTAGCACCCCTCTGGGTCACTTTGAGTACCTGGTAATGCCCTTCGGCCCAGCAGTATTTCAGGCATTAGTGAATGATGTCCTCAGAGACTTCTTGAACCATTTTTTTCATCTACCTAGACAATATCCTCATTTTTTCCCACACCCCCGCTGAGCACACGCTTTCATGTCTGCCATGTCCGACAGCGTGTACTTGAAAACCACCTATATGTCAAAGCCGGGAAATGCTGGTGAGTGAAAGCTGATCCTGAGAAAATCCGAGCCATCATTGAGTGGCCCACGTCCAACTCCCTGAAACACCTTCAGTGGTTCCTGTGGTTAGCCAATTTTTACAGCCATTTTATCAGGGGCTATAGCCAGGTTGCAGCACCTCTCACTAAGCTCACCTGCACCTCCACCTCTAAGAGAGTTTCTGTTTTCAAAATCTGGCATACCCTTTGCCCTGGCATGGCTGTCCTCTAAAGACATTCCACTCAACACAGATTCTAAGAAACTCTCTCTCCCTGCTTCTTAGGCCCTGTTACCATCGAGAGTGTCATCAACCCCTCAATAGTCAAACTCAAGCTCCCCAGGTCCATGCGCAACCACCCATCCTTCCAGGTCTCCCAATTGAAGTCTCTCACCAACCATTCCCTCACCAACCATTCAAGCCCATTCACACTCTGCCTTGCTCCCCCTTCCCTGTGGCGGCTCAACTGAGCAACAGACCTCCAAATTTAAATCCTGGCCTCAGCCACACCTCTCTCCCACACAATCCTATCTACCTCAACCTTCAATAAAACTCATTTAACCTCAATCCTTGAGTCTGTGTTCTGCTTCTGGGTCCCCTTGTTCCTGTGGTCATAACACGTTTCACACTCTTGTGAATAATATGACACCAATATTTTGCATATTGGGCTAAAAACTTGGGACAAGTATGCAAAAATTGATTTTGCATATTAGGCTAATTATCTTCGATAGGGAAGTGCAGTGCTAAATGCGCCACAAAGAAATTTTTAATGCTTTCAGCATAAGTTAGCAAAATAACGAAGATATACAGACCATATATTTTATAAGAGATATGCATTGTTTTAAAATATGAATATCACCTGAACAGCGGGCAATTTGCTTTGATAAGAAGTGGGTCCAAACCGGAACCTATCTATCAAGTTTTGTGACAATAGCTCAATGTTAACCCTTTCAAATTCCTGCTGAAATTTGATTGATCATTGAAAGCCATGTTTTTGTAGTAATTACATCATCATCAAAAAAAAAAAAAAGTTAGTACAAAGATGCACCCTAGATATCTTTGCTAAGCTGCCACTAACCATTAGTAGGCAACTCCACTTCCTGCATCTTTTGGGAAGAAAGCGGAAGGTGACGCCACCTGAGACCCCCTAGAATAGAAGCCCTAAGGGACATTTTCTCTCACTCTCATGGCCAGAACTTTGAAGAGCCACACTCTGCAGAAACTACTTGGTGGAACAGCCAATAGTCTTTGTGTGCGCTTTTATATTCAACAAGACTAGATTCCACTCAACCAAAACACGTTCATCTTTCATTTCTTATTACTTTATTTTCATTAGCAAGTTGAAAATAAAAAGCTGAAAATGTGTGCAAGGAAGATTAACTCAAAGCGAGTCACGGCATCTGGGCTTAATTAACTATAGGAAATAGTTTGTTTTCTATTTCTAGTAAAAATAATTTAATCTAATTTTGTAACCAGAATTTGACATGTTTGTATGCTCTTTCTTATGATACATACATCCCATTAGGCCTCTCTTTCTCTTCTCGCATCTCTGCAAGCTCCTTTGCATGCAGTTTTGTACTAACACTGCTAGTTTTTTGTCTTCACAAAAAAAAAACTAGGTTTAATGTGATCAAAACTTTTTATTGTATTTCAAACGTAAGACAAACATGTAGGGAAACATCAGATTAAAACAAAATAGGGGAAAGGGGGAACAGACATATCAGACCAAAAGTCAGATCCATCCAAAAAAAAGACAGAACAATTCCAAGGCAAAAGAAAGAGTATTCTAACTGCTAATAAGTTATATGCCTAATGCATTCTCTTTATATATTGGATGAAAATGATTTCCAGACTTCAATAGTTGCAGGTTTAGCCATATTAAATTGTGCTATTGTACATTAAAAAAAATTCACTATTTTGAGGAGACTATGGATCCAATATGTTTTTGTACATATACAGCATAAACCAATTTTGCAGTATCATTTTTTACAGATGTAAAACCAGCAAACGATATTTTCATTTGCACTAATTTAAGGCAGAAATTAGAATCGTCATTGAGAACATGTAAACCTGGATTAGGAACAGTCAATTTGAAGCAAAAAAGATAAAACAGAATTTACATTAGTCCACCAATCAGAAATAACTGGACATTCACAAAACATATGGAGAAAAGTACCTGATGATGTAATACTACAAATATGACAGTTATATGTCAGTTGTAATTTCATTTTTAATCTCTTGTGGGGGGTTATGTATGCTAGGTGAATAACTTTAAAGTGAATGAGATGATGAGCTTCTTGGAAGTTAAACTGAGATTAGACCACACCCTCTCCAAATCGACTATTATATTAAAAGTACTTAATTTGTAATTCCACATGGATTCAATAGGAAGAGATTTTAAAATGCGATCATTAAGTTTGCTGAAACAGACATTTGACCAAAAAAATGGTGTAATCCAATCAAACATAGCATGAAAAGAAATAGGAGATGCCCAAGGACTCCATATGCTTTGAGAGCAGATCTTAATTGAAGATAAACAAAATATGAGGACGGAGGCAAAAAGAACTTAGTGCTTAGAGTCTGAAATGAACAAAGGCCTAGACTATCATACAGGTCACCGCATGTGTTTATGCCTAAAGAAGACCAGGAAGGTTGGACAAATGTACGGTTCCCACATAAGAGGTTAGAGTTGTGCCACAGTGGTTTAGTGTGGCAAAATTTGAAAGCCAGTGCTCAACCTTTTTACAGACCCTGAGAGAAACTGCCACAATAGGAACAAATTTGCAGTTGGCAGCTTTATGTCCTGTGCCAGCAAATAAAATATCTTGCAGTCTGTGTGATTTCACCTTTGTAGATTCAATTGTTCTCCATGAAGCCTGAGATTGTGGATCAACCCAAGTGCGGAGAGCTGTAAATTGAAATGACCAATAACATAATTCAAAATTTGGGATGGCCAATCCCCCTGAGAGTATAGGTTGCTGTAACATGGTAAGTTTGATCCTGGTGTGTCTGCCATTCCAGATAGAACTGGAAATCATGGACTTAATATCTTTAAAGTAATTTGGGGAGGAGAAAGTGGCAACATAAAGAACAGAAAATTAAGCTGAGGTAACAAATTCATTTTAACTGTAGTAATTCTGCTTTGGAGAGAGTTCCATCCTTGAATGAAATTTTTAATCTTAAGTAGTATGCTATTAACGTTGACTCTAGCTTTTTTATTAATGTTGTTATAGATATTAATGCCCAGATAAGTGAAAGAATCCTTAATAGGGATATACGACGGGATAGGAGAGTCAGTATCAACATTATTAATTGGCATCCGAGCTGATTTGGTCCAGTTTATCTTGTAACCCACCAAACTACTAAAATGATCAAATTCTTTAATTATAAGGGGTACTGCAGTATCAAAGTGATCCAAATATAAGATGATGTCATCAGCACACAGTGAGATAATATGATTAAGATACATGATCATAATCAGTGCTATTTTAGATTTCAGAGGCGAGAGTGGACATCCTTCTTTCAATCCCCACTGTGAAGGAAATGAGGGGGAGATAACATTACCTGTCAACCACTGAAATGAAACTAACCACTCCAGCCTATCAAAGGCTTTCTCTGTATTAAGTGAGAAAACAGCAAAAGGAGGAGTCTGAGAAGTAGGAGTCTGAGAGGTCAAGTACATGGAAAAGTCGGCACATATTATCAGATGCAAGACGCCTCCTGATAAAATCGGTTTGGTCCTCATTAACTAAACTATAAATTCCCTTCTCTACGCAAGAAGCAAGACCCAGATAGCAGACTGACATCAATCCATTGTTGATTTTTCATCATTTTGGTTGTGATCAAAATTTCTAAGTCAGATCAACATAGAACTATTATGGAAAGCTGACAGATCATAATGTTGAACACAGTGACATTAAAGTAATATTTATTTATAGTTGACCATGAAAGTAACTATCACGGTCAACTGTAAATAGATCCTTCAATACAGCGATGCACACCACTGACTTGCAGTTGACTGGGAAATCACGATGGCCAAAAAAATAACAATTTGTAGTCGAGAGGTCATTTTGGATCTGGAAAGAACTTGTGTGCCTTTGTATCCCAGAGCCATCCTTGTTGTTATATCAGGTAAGGAAAGGATTAAATTCATATTACAGTTTTGCAAAATGTTTGAGTGATTGATTCTTCCAAAATAAATATTAGCAAATAGTTTTAAAGCATTTAACTTATGTCTTGCATTATGTGTGAATTTTACTTTTATAACTTCTAGCTAGCCTACTTTGGTGAATCTGGGGTTCCATTATTCATTATTATTCAATTGCATATACTAAGATTATGTATTTACAGTGTAGCTGTTGAAATTATTAAATACCAGACTCTGTTTGGGTCTGAGTCCTCCATTTGCTGTTAGCTGACAATAGGTGGTCTTTATGCGGTTGTTTGTGCTGGCTATATATGTACATAATGGTGAGGAAGATGGCACATATCTTTTGAAGTTGACGGTGATTTGGAAATTTTTACCCTTGAAATAATGCTGTAAGTAGAAATAGGCAAATTCGCTAACATTAGCATTAGTAAATAAATTATGCTGCAGGTAACGTTAGCTAGCTAACATTAGTTAACATTAGCTACCTGGCATGTGACATGTAGTTTTTTTCTGGGATTATCCTGATATCTTCTCTGCCATATCAACCCTGATGATACCCCCACACCCCAATCCCATGCAATCACCACTACAACACATGCACACCTCAGCTGCACTGTACAAAACAAACTTCTATAATTAATGGAATAGTATAAAAATCTTAAGTTTTACCGTACACCTTTTTCTGATCTGTTTTAGATGCACTGACGCAACAAATGGGGGCAGGGGGAGTTTTGGAGTGTGCATATGCAAATGCTGTCCACAATAAGCTCCAGATCGTGGAGACTGGTGGGACTGGATGAGAGACAGCTGCATCAGCTCCTTCAGTGTCTCTGATGACCAACTAATTCTTTTTTAAAATGTTTGTACTTCTTGCTGTGCTCCCTTTTGTAAATATTTTGAAAAATAAAGAATTTATAGACAAGCTAATTGAAAGTGTTGTTATTTATATATTTGAGAGTTTTCTCCTGGCCGTATATAAAGCAGGATTAGTTTTCACGTTTTGCTGTAGTAGTAGAAATTTTTGATGGTTGAAATTTGGTTGATATAGCATCGAATTGTTCTTCTTCTTTCGGCTGCTCCTGTTAGGGGTCGCCACAGCAGATTTGATTTGGCACAGTTTTTACGCCGTATGCCCTTCCTGGTGCAGCTCTACCCAATTTTATCCAAGAGTGCACAATCATGTGCAACCCCAGTGGCTGGGGTTGGTTCCCTGGCCAGAAATTGAGCCCGGGCCATGGCAGTGAATGTGCTGTGGCCTACCCACAAGTCCTCCAGGGACCCTGATATACTGCAATTGTTCTATTTTTGAAAACAGTTGAATTAGTGAACAAGTTGGTATAGAGTGATCTAGCGATTGTTGAAGTTTTCACCCCAGTGCTTCCTCTATCTACTGCATCAAAAAAGGTTACCCTATGAAATGTGCCACTTTTCATTACAGATTATTGGCCTAAATGCTGTTGTGCTACAGACTTCCCTGATTATGATGATTCAAACTGGTAGCAAATCTCCACTCCTGAAACATTTGGTGTCATTTAGACATTACGTTTATATATGGTTTTGAAAGACATGATCTAGATCTAATTTTAAAATTTCCTTCACAATGATTATAATAATGTTTTCTTCGCTATGATAAACAGCATGAAATGCCAAAATCATGCATATTTTGAGCACATATGTTCATGTCTGGTTCATCCAAACAACAGTGACCATTTTTCTCATGTTATTTTAATGCCTAATTTAGGGATTTTCATGTAAAGGGACTTTTTTGTTCTGTGAAAATTGTTGGGGTTGAAGTGATCATCTGGGAAAGCAGTGTTCAAATATTGTGTTAAGTCTTTGAACAAGAATGCACTTGATAAAGTAGACAGGCCCTGGCATACTGTCCTTTGATTAGGAGATAGCGTTAGGCTGGAATGGAAAGCACTTTAGTTAAGTAACAACTACCCAACAAATAGGTGATTTGCACTGGAGAATTTTACATGGCACCATTGCTGTCAATGCCTTTGTCCCTGTGTTAAATCACGGTGTAGGCCAGGAATGTCCATTTTGTTTTCAGAGACAGACTGTGTTCAAGGCTTGTATGCACTGTCCTAGATTAAGATCATTATTTGTTATTTTGCAGACACTGTTTAATTGTTTTAATGAAACATTTTCAATGGAGATTTTTATTTTGGGTTTTAAATATGTTCGGAGACAATGCTATGAGTGTCAACTGTTGAAATTACCTGCTAGGTCAAGCAAAAATGGCAATACATGTTAACAGAAAAGATAAAATTGAAAAAAAAAACTTAACACAACAGTTGTATTCTCATCTCTATTCAAATGTAGAATATTAATTGACTTTCAATATTATACAGCTATGGGAGATCTTGCATATATTGAGAGGGTATGTTGCCATAAAGGCTCTGTGTGATGTCACTGATGATAATCTGTTTTTTTTTTTTAATCCATTTTCTTATAAATATATATATATGAACATTGTAATAAAATGTTGTTTGAAATTCACAAATTCTCTCACACACTCTCTCTCTGTTGAGCTACACATGCTACTCCTGAGATACGAGTGATCCTGACACCTTCTGCTCTCCAGACCTGCGTGATGCATCCTGATCCCCTACTTCTCATTGGAGTTCTCATCACCAGGAAATCACTCATCAACTGGAAATCACTTAAGTCCTGCAGAGCTCCCTCCAGAGGTCGACAAGGCTGCCTCCTCCTAAATAAAAGCTCCAGCCAGAGGCTGACATGATGGCCTCCCCTGCAGAGCTACCTCCATAGGCTGACAGGGTGGCCTCCACAACTGAGCTCGAACCAGTGGCCGACAGGGCGGCCACCCCTGCAGAGCTGCAGGCAGAGCCTGACGTCAACAAGGTGGCCTCTCTTGCAGAGCTCCCTCCAGAGACCCATGAGGCGACCTCCCCCAAAGAGCTCCAGCCAGAGGCCGACAGGGTGGCCTTCCCTGCAGAGCTCCCACCAGAGGCTGACAACGTGCATAACATCCCACAGTGCTTTGGCACACGCTTATGCATTTGCATATATGTTTACATTATCGTGTCTATTTACATTGCCACGTGTGTTTTGTTTTGGTTCATGTCGTGTCTCCTCCCCTGTATAGCCATTGGTTGTTATCCTTGTGTCCTTATTGCCCGCATATGTTTTAAGTTTTACCTTTGATTAATTAGTATATTCAAACCCCCATGTGTCTTTGTCCAAAATTAAATAAATGACCACTGCCTGTTTCTTCTATTGACTCCCGTGTTAGATTTGTCTGCCTGCCTCTCTTTAATAAATGTTTTAACTGGATGGCCTTTCTGTTTCATCATGTGCAGCAGTAAAAGACCTTGGTGTAATTATTGACTCTAGTCTTTCTTTTGAAGCTCATGTAGAAAATATAACTAGGATTGCTTTCTTTCATCTCAGAAATATTGCTAAAATAAGAAATATATTGTCACTACACGATGCAGAAAAATTAGTTCATGCTTTTGTACCTCTAGGTTGGATTATTGTAATGCCGTACTGTCTGGATGTTCCAGTAGATGCATAAATAAGCTCCAGTTAGTCCAGAATGCAGCAGCGAGGGTCCTTACTAGAACCAGAAGATATGACCACATCACCCCTATCTTATCCACACTGCATTGGCTCGTATTGATTATAAAATACTACTATTGACCTAAAAGCACTAAATGATCTCATGCCACAGTACCTGAGCGAACTTTTGGTCTTTTATGATCCGCCACACCTACTTAGATCAAAAGGTGCAGGCTATTTGTTGCTACCTCGAATAGTGCAGGCTACAGCTGGGGGTAGAGCTTTCTCTTACAAAGCCCAACAGTTATGGAACAGCCTTCCACTTATTGTTCGGGGCTCAGGCACAGTCTCAGTGTTTAAGTCTAGGCTGAAAACATATTTGTTTAGTCAAGCCTTTTGTGAATAATTTTTTCTTAGGTACAGGGGCAGGTCTGGAGGGTTCACAGGCATAGAGTGTTGTGGTGAACTGGAATGTTGGATGCTGTCACCCCCTCACTCTCACGCGTTCACTCAGGTTTGTTGACGGTGGAATGGTTGGCTGCCTTATGTCCCAGGGTGCCCTAGTGTCTGTGTCAGCTTCTGGCTCTCCCTTTTAGTTATGCTGTCATAGCTAGTTTTGCCGGAGTCCCTGCTTGCACTCTGCACACAAAGTACATTACAAAGTACAGCTCTAAAGACAAAAGCCCTCTCTCTCCATGTCTCTCTCTGTCAAGCTACACATGCTTCTTCTGAGATGCCAGTGATCCTGACCCCTTCTGCTCCCCGGACCTGCCCGACCCATCCTGATGCCCTACTTCTGGTTGGAGCTCTCATTGGTTGAGTTCACTCTCTGCTGCTGGGGGTGGCCCCATATGGACGGCCTGAAGAACCGTTTGGATTGCCGGGGATGGTGCCACCTGGGGGCTGTAGAGATGGCTTGGGGATCACATATGGGGAGCTGTACTGTAATGGCTTGGGACTGTGATTGCTGTAGTGGCTCTGGGGCTGCAGTTGCCACGAGCACCTTCGTACTCAGGACTCCATCAGTGGATGGTGGATAGATTTTAACCAACCGGACTTCTTGCGAAAACTGTGATGAATTTACTGGTTCCTTAATTGCACTATTTGTACTATTTTTGCACTACACAATAATAGAAGGGATTTATTTATAATTGCACTATCCATTGCTCCCAGATGAGGATGGGTTCCCCTTTGAGCCTGGTTCCTCTCAAGGTTTCTTCCTCATATCGTCTCAGGGAGTTTTTCCTTGCTACTGTCACCTCTGGCTTGCTCATTAGGGATAAATTCACATATTTACAATATATATATTTTGAATCCATTTATTTCTGTAAAGCTGCTTTGTGACAATGTCCATTGTTAAAAGCGCTATACAAATAAAATTGAATTGGATTGAATGCAACCCTGTATGTGTCTAACCCATTTGAGTTATTAACATTTAATGATATGCAATATGTTAGGAGGAGAAATGTATTTTTGTCACTACCTCAAAGCCAAATGGTTAGATTTTATACACCAAAACATTATTGCTTATGATGCTGTAATGTAAAGGAACTAGATATTCAGTACTCACGTACCACACTTAGACCAAGTCTTAGACTTTAATAAGTTTTCATTGTTAAAACAGATCTCTCTTTGTTACTACATTTGCATTTCATTTTAGTCCCGAGCTTTTTGATAGCTCTATGTTTGGCCTTTTTTAGTACAGAATTTTACAATTGCTTTTTAAACAGTTTGCTACTTACTTGGTATGACAGTGTCATAAAAAAATAATGTGATGACTAATATACTATCAATGTGTCCCTTTTACAGTTATGAATACACTAAGTAACCATGGTTCTCACTAGCATATGAGAAAGCACTGAATTTAATGAGCCAATAGATCGCTGGCATAATTTTGAATCCAGATTGCATAGTTCACCATTATACTGCTAACCGCTACCTTTACTGTGTAGGGTTGGAATTCCTGTGTCTTGTGATATGCATGATATTAATGGCAGCTACACTCACCCATTAGGTGGGCTCTCAAAGTCCTCCTCCCAGTAGTGGTGTCCTTCTTCTCGGTGGAGATCAATGTCCCGGGTGGAGGCATAGCTATGTCCTACTCCCTGTCCACCATTGAAATACATGGAGCTCCCATCTGACTGACAGGCATGCTGGTGATTAGGAAAAAAAGGGAGTGTAGAATATTTCAGAAGATGACTGACCACATGCTCTTGGGCCAAGTTCTTTTCCTCAGTAAGGTATACTTTGATAAGCAAATTTAGGTAACAATCAATTTGTCTCCTTCACATAAACTGTGTTTTCACAAGATTTATGAACTTCTGTCTTTCGAGTAAATGAAAAAGCATATAAACTAGACCTACTTAATCTTTACGTATTGTAGCAGTATTTAAGATTCATATATTCATTTTTGCCTATTTACATGAAAGATGGCAATAATTCTGGAGCTGGATGTATAATTAGATCTTAGTTATATTACTTGTTCCCAGTCTGTGTCCTGGAATATTGCTACCATAACTTTCCTGCTGTAACACACCTGATCCAACTAATCACCTTAATAACAAGCCCATTCTGAATTAATATGTTAGTGTAGGAGCAGGAAAGTCACTAAAATGTATAGAATAGAGGTACTCCAGAAACATGTTTAGGAACCACTGCTCTATATTCACAAACTCTTTAAATCTTTGTATTTCTATATAACCTTTACAATTGCTCCAGGAAAAAAGATCCAGTTGGCAGTATCAGGAGGATCAAGGTTATCCTCCAGTAAGGTGGGTTTGTGGGCCATGTTGACCAGCAGTATGTTATCCAGTCCCCAGCAAGACTCATAGCCAATAGGCCCCAATGCAGCCTCCTGGGACCACCTCAGGTACACAGCCTCGCCCTTGCAGCTTGGTGGCACTGTAAGTAGATGTACCACTGTACTGCTGTTTGTGGGCGCTCTAGAAAAGAGAAAGAGGTTGAACGATCATTAATTTAATTGAGCAATCAACACAAAGTTGAACGGATGTCTTTCAGATCAAGTTTGATGGACTGACTTATTGAGTCTTGTTGAGTGTTACACAATGAAAGTTATATATACCAATCACACTTTATATTATACATTAAAACCTACTACATTTCTAATATAGAAAAAAGAATATACCTGCTCACAGAAAATCACATCTCGAACAACACTGGAAAAAAGGTTTATTGCATAACAGCAAATGAAATGACAGATCTAGGGGGTTATTGGGGCTGGATGTCTGTGCAAGGAGGATTAATGAGAAACCTGATCTTCTCCAAGGTGGTCCAGCCACTTGAATTGTTCAGTCTATAGGAGACAATTATGCTGGGATCTAAATAACTGAAACGGCAGGATCCAGAGCCTAAAGAAAAACACATCCACCCATAAACATTTGAACCAAGAACAGGATAAGCAAACTCATACCTGCCATTTACAAATTTATGTGTAAATGTATTAGTATCAAGCTAAGCTGAATGCCATAGCTATTTTTTTTCCCATTATTTTCTTCTCCTTGCATAGAGTGGCTATGATCCATTGGTATTCCGAGTACTCTGCCTTCCCTACACATTCTGGCCATGAAAAATTTATGTCCTCCACACTGTCATGCTACATAAATCAATGACTGAACCTCAGTTGCTCTGGGGTATGTGGTGCATGAGGGAAATTCTGATGCAGGCTGGTTGTGACATTAATATTGGAGTTTTTACAAAGCATGACTAAGGATATAACTGAGGATAAACATTAAAGATAAATTATAGATGGAGATTAAAACATGGATTATTTAGAATAATGACGAGATACTTATGGTAAATTGTTATTATTAAGGGGCGATTATAGCACTTCAGAGAACACTTTTTAACTAACACCATTCGTACAACCTTAAGTCTTTGGGACTTAAGTCTACCAATCTGTTTTAAGCACTTATCATGCTTAATATGACTTTGGTCTGCTTTTTTCCATTAATGTGAGATGATTGAAGATCTGTGTAAATTGTTTTCCAAGATCTAGTAGACTATCTAGCTAAATAGGTATAAATATACTGTCCTAATGACTGAAATCTATACAGCTAGACAGACGATTTAGGTTTAGGTTTGGAATTTAGGTTTTGATTAGGCACTTAATCATTTGCCATGTCAGACCATAAATTATTAAACAATGACCACTTTTATAGACAGTAATGGGCTAATTCTCAACTCTCAATTCTCAACCATCCTGTATTCCACCACTTAATTTAAGAAAATTTCACCATTTAATTGAATTTTATAATTGCTTTTTGCCTCAACTTCCCTTTCTTTATTAAATACAACGAGGGTAATGCATTGATAAAGATTTTAGGGAGCTAGAGCTAAATACATATTATACTGTATGTTACACATAATTTATGCTGAATATGATCTGCATTTTAAACAAATGTATTTACCATGCATAGATAAGAGTTAGTTATGCATTGAGTTTTTATAGAATTTGTTATTACTTACCCAGTGCAAATTGTAGTACTGAGGCAGTGCTTGTATTAAGAGCCACTGTGATCTAAACCAACAATAGAACATAAGTTATATCAAAATCCACTTTTTCCCATGCAAAAAATCCCATGCAATTATCCATTGTATTCAACTGATGTGTTGATGTGTTCTATTTGTGTTTATTCCATTTATGAAGAATCCTCTAGAGTTCGGAGGGCAAATAATAAGAAGGGCATCTCGAAGGGAAAGAACTTTTAGGGACAGAAACAATCCCCTGGATTTTCCATCTGTATGAAAGATATCGATATTCGGCAGATGGTATAGTTTATCTATGCCGGCTTCTTGAGCCGCACATTAAAACTCTGATACTCCAAAGCCATGCTCTTACTGTACCGCAAACTGTATGTATTGCTTTGCAAGTGGTACATATTTTTATGCAGAGGCATTATTCCTGTCCTAATATATTTTTCACAAATTGATATATATTTTATTAACATTTAATTTAAAAGACTCAGTTTCACCTGCTTTGGTGCAAGTGAAAGTGCACAACAGGTGCACTGGAGAGGCAACAGCAATACAACCCCCCCTTTCTGATTGATTTGTCTCTAGTTTTGTGTATTGTTAGGGTCCTTGTCACTACTTGTAGCATGAGGCAGTACTTGCAACCCAATCAGGTTGCACAGATAGTCCAGCTCCTCCAGGATGGCACATCCATATGTGCCGTTGCAAGGAGGTTTGGTGTGTCTCCCAGCACAGTTTCAAGAGCATGGAGTAGATACCAGGAGATGAGCCATTACATGAGAAGAGCTGGGCAGGGCAACAACCCAGCAGCAGGACCAGTATCTGCTCCTTTGTGCAAGCAGGAACAGGAGGACCATACCACTGCATATGCTCAGAGTGAACTTGCTCTCATCTGTGAAGAGAACGGGGCACCAATGGTGGAGCTGCCAGTTCTGGTGTTCTCTGGCAAAAGCCAATAGAGCTGCACGGTGCTGGGCTGTGAGCACAGGTCCCAGTAGAGGACATTGTGCCTTCATGCCACCCTTGTGGAGTCTATTTCTGACAGAAATTATTCTCCGTGACTTTGATCATGGCAGGGTTGTTTGGCTCCAAATGGGCTGGTTTGTGTCTTTCAGAAACTGCCAATCTCGAGACCAGGGGTGTCCAATGATATCCACAAAGGGCCAGTGTGGGAGCCACACCTGATTCCACCTGTTTAATCAGTTGATCTTGGCTTTCAATAGACTCAGATGTGGCTTCTCTTTGGTTGGAATCAAAACGTGCACCCACACTGGCACTTTCTAGATAAGATTGGACACCCCTGCTCTAGAGTTTACACAGAATGGTATGAAAAACAAAAAAACATTGAGTGAGCGACATTTCTGTGGGTGGAAATGCCTTGTTGATAAGAGAGGTTAGGGGAAAATGGCCAGATTGGTTTGAGCTGCTAGAAAGGATATAGTAACTCAAATAAGCACTCTATACAACCGTGTGAGCAGAAAAGCATCTCAGCATGCACAAAACATCAAACCTTGAGGCGGATGGGCTACAGCAGCAGAAGACCACATTGGGTTCCACTCCAGTCAGCCAAGAACAGGAATCAGGCTATCATGGGCACAGACTACCCAGACCCAAAAAAAAATTATCACCTGGTCATTTTTCAGTCTTTAACTCTCCAGTTTTGGTGATTTTGTGCCCATGATAGCATAGATAACATAGTTAATTTTGATGTCTAAGCTAGCTCATTGTACCGATATTATAACTAGCAAACCAACATGAGTAAACGAAGTGATGGCATAAACCAAGGCAGCTAACACTAGCTATATTTCATAAAAATTTATTGACTATCACCTTAGCTAACATTCAAAGTAACTTAGAAAAAGCTAGAAGAAAATCATGGAGACCAATGATAGTTTCCACAAAAAATTTAGTGCAAATGTTGACTGCTGTTTACCATTATATTTTCAGTTGGTACATTAGTACATTACATAAACCACTTATGCTTAAATTACTTTAATTAAAATAATGGAAAATGTCAGCAAGTTAGCAAATAATAACTCAATCAGTCATGACTCAAAGATCTTTTCCTGACAATGGTAAAATCAATATACTTGTGAAACGTATATGATTACAATTCAGCATTTTACATGTGTGTTAATTATGCTGTACTTGCCACTTTGAGTTAGTTGATATGCTGATATCTTAATTTGCACTTCAGGTATTTCAAAATTTGCAAGCTCCCAACATGAAAAGTAGTGAGAGAAAAATGTTAAATACAAATGTAAAAATGCATGGTAGGAGAGCTTCCTGAGCTATAGAAAGGATTTTAGTGCTGCTAGATACAACATATCTATCCACCCTAACAGAAGATAACAAAACAGTCTTAGATTCTTATATAATACTGCAGCAAAGTTAACTAGGAATAAGACCATTACAGAAGACCTATAGAAGAATAAGACCTTCTCCCTGTATGCTGACTCATCATTGTTGCTGATTAGGCCCACAACTGTAGTGTCATCAGCAAACTTGATGTGATTTCAACTGTACATTGTAGCACAGACATGAGCCAAGCAGGGTGAACAGCAGTGGACTCAGCACACAGCCCTGGGCAGTGCTGGTGTTCAGTGTGGTGGTGCTGGAGGTGGAGTTGCCAATCTTGATGGACTGGGGTCTCCAAGTCAAAAAGTCCAGGATCCAGTTGCAGAGAATTGTCCAGATGGGTTAAGGCAAGGTGGATGGTAGGAGATATGGTGTCGTCTGTTGAGCGGTTGGAACAATAGGTGTACTGAAATGGGTCCTGTGTGGTGGAAAGACTGCTCTTTATACGTTTCATGACTAGCCATTCAAAGCACTTCATGACGATAGGTGTGAATGCAATGGGCCGGTAGTCATTCAGGCAGGACACAAGATTTCTTCAGTACAGGGATTATGGTGTTCATCTTGAAGCACACAGGGATGGCTGCTTGGATCAGGGAAATGATGAAGATCTGGCAAGGTATGTTGCCAGAACCTGCAGCTTTTCATGGTTTAACTCAAGAGTCTTCCTGACATCTACTGCAGATAACAGATGTGGTCTGAGCACCCAAGGTGGTGCAGGGTGCAGCCTTGTAAGCACTGCGAATGTTCATGTAGAAGCAGAAGCAGACTTTATTTGTCACATATACATTATTTAACAAATTAATTTCTTCACATATCCTAGCTTGTTAGGAAGCTGGGGTCAGAGCACAGGGTCAGCCATAATACAGCAGAGAGGGTTAAGGGCCTTGCTCAAGGTCTCGCTCAAGGGCCCAACAGTGGCAGCTCGGCAGTGCTGGGGCTTGAACCCCCAACCCACTGATCAGTAACCCAGAGCCTTAACCACTGAGCCACCACTGCCCTAAAAAAAATTCTAAAGTGTTTGTTCCATGGGTCTTGAAATCAGCATGCTGAGAACAGAACACACTGCTATGCAAAAGGTTCTGTTTTAGGCTCACTACTTTTTTTATTTATATTTTTATTTTACCTCTAGGTAAAATTATTCATAAACATGGTATTGGGTTCCACTGTAATGCTAATAACACACAGTTGTATGTTTCAGCAAAGTCAAATGAGAGACACCAGCTTAAAGTTGAGGAATATGTAAAGGACATTAGTTACTGGATGCTTAGTAACTTCCTTCTAATTAATTATTAACTTAATTCTGACAGGACAGATGTACTCTTACTAGGAACACAGGCAGCTAGAAGTAAGCTTTTTGATTAACTCTGGATGTCCTTTCAGTTGTATCATGTGTAGCAGTAACAGATCTTTGTGTGATTATTGACTTCAGTCTCTCAATCATGTAGATTATATTCCTAGAATAGAAATACTCGAAATATTGCTAAGATAAAAAATATGCCACTCCATGATGCAGAAAACTAGTTCATGCTTTTGTTACCTTTAGGTTGATTAGATGTCTGGGTGTTCTATTAGGTGAATAAACAAGCTCCAGTTAGTCAGTATGCAGCAGCTGAGAGCTAGCCAGTTGATATCCCTGTTGATAACAATGCCTCACCTCTCTGCTGCTGTGTGCTCACCTGTTGCTCATTACTTCACTAGAGTCCTTTATCAGTTTGTAAATCACATCGCTATAGATGATTATGTAATAGAATATACACAATAAGGAAATTTGCTCCACATTCCACCATAGTGGGTGCTGAGTTAAATGTTTTTGCCAAGCTGTCCTTACATTGCTGCCTCTTGTTTGCCTTTGAGCTCTCATGATTCATCTATATCTAATCTTATTTTGGCTGTAGTGATCTGCCAGGTGTAATTACAAAACTATTCAACTAAAACCATGACATCAGAGAGTGGGACAGTAAATAACTGGTATGTTTGTTTATTTTGTTTCCCATCTTGGCATGAGGGTGCCTGGAGGACTAGTGGTTAGGCCACAGCGCTCTCACCGCTGTGGCCTGGTTTCGATTCCCAGCCACGGAACCAACCCTAGCCACTGGGGATGCATGCAGCAGTGCACTCTCAGTGCCGGTCCCAACCCTGGATAAAATTGGTTTTAAAACTTTGCCAAATCAAATACGCAGGCCCATGATCCATAGTGGCAACCCCCAACAGGAGCAGCCAAAAGACGAACAAGAGTGGTATAAAATGAGTATCGTGGTGTACAAACACTTTGCTATGCAGCTACAGGTTGCAAAATCACACCTTTGTAGATTATGATTGTAAATAAAGCACACAGTGTCAGTTTTGTGATTTCTACAAGTTTCTATTGAGTTTAAGCTTCACTCAACACATTCAGTTTCATTTTCAATTCTGTTTCATTTCAGTCCACACTGGCCAGGTTAGCTAGTTATGTTATGTTAGGGCCAAAACATTCAACCTCCTTCCAGAAATTTACCCATCCAAAACTTTGCTAATGCACATTCCTGTTGTACATACTTAATGTGTGTTCATATGTTATTGTGGCAGTTATAAGCTTTGGTACTCAAGAGAGTGTCTTTAAAACTTTGAAACATTTCCAGTAACATAATTGAATCATGAAATTTGGACTTAGTAATATAATGCATTATAAAATCAAAATTCAAGTAGCCACCATAGCCACTTGAAGCAACCCTGCGATAGACATCATTTCACCTTTTCTTGGCTCAGACAAATCAAAACAAATTGTCATACCTAACAATACACATAGTCTGAGTGCAGAGCATATTATATATACAGTCAGGTCCATATATTTGGACATTGATGAAGTTATTGTTAATTTAGCTGTCTACCATAGTATATTTGGGTTTAAATTATATAATGAATATGAGCACAAAGTTTCAGCTTTAATTTGAGGGTATTTACATCTAAATTAGGTGAATTGGACAATTGGCTGCTTAGCTTTTGCATGGTCAGGGATGTGTTACTCCCTCCCATCACTTACAAGTAAGCCATCATTGAAACAAGCCATCATTAGGCTGAAAAAATCTAAACAAACCAGAGAGAAAGCAAAAAAATATTCTGGGTGTCTTGTGCACTTGTGAGCTCAGGAACACCAGAAGGCCTGGAAGACTAAGGAAAACAACTGTAGTGAATGACAAGAATTTTTTCTCTTGTGAAGAAAAACCCCTTCATAACAGAAGGCCAGCTCAAAAACACCCTCCAGTAGGTAGGCATATCTGTGTCAACAAATGAGAGAAGATTCACCAAAGTACAAACAGAGGGTTTACCACATGATGTAAACCATTCAGAAGTCTCAAAAACAGAAAAATGCAGATTAGAGTTTAGCTGAAACAAAAAAAAACCTGTACAGTTCCTCCTGTGAGAGGAAGAGAAGAGTATAGAGAAGGAATGGAACTGCTCATTATCTGAAACATACCACCTCACCTTATGGCTTGAGCATGTATGGTTGCTAATGGAACTTGATCCCTTGCATTTATTGATGACATGCCTGCTGACAGAAGCAGCAGGAGTTCTGAAGTATATAGAGCTATATTATCTGTTCAGATTCGGCCAAATGCTAAAAAAAAACTCATTGGACAATGCTTCACAGTACAGATAGGCAATGACCTGAAGCATACTTCGGAAGAAGGCTTTTTTTTTTTTTTTTTTTTTTTTTTTTTTTAAAGCAAAGAAGTGGAATTTTATGCAGTGGCCAAGTCAATCACCAGACCAATTGAATCCAATTAATCATGTATTTTACTTGCTGAAGGCAAAACTGAAGGCAAAATGCCCCCCCAAAAAAAGCAGGAACTGAAGACAGCTGCAGTTAAAAGGCCTGACAGAGTGTAACCAGGGAAGAAACGCAGTGACTGGTAATTTCTATGGGTTCCAGACTTTAGCTGGTCATTGACTGCGAATGATTTGCAACCAAGGATAATTCAGTTTATGATTAAGTGCTGTAATTCCTACCCAATTGGATGTAAATACTCTCAAATTAAAGCTAAAAATGCTGCACTTTATTATATCCATTATTTAATTTCAACTCCAATATATTGTGGTAGACAGCTAAAGTAACAATAACTGTCAGTGTCCAAATATTTATGTACCTGACTGTATATGGAATATAATTTGGTGTCAAGATTGGATGTGGATTTGTGCATTTATTTATCTAGTAAATGATATAATTACCAGTTCTCTTTCCCCAAAGGGTTCACAGAAAGTGACTGCTTTACCATACAAGAGCACACCACACTGCTCCCCCACTTCACAGTTACTACAGTTTGACCTGAGAAAGAACAAGACAGAGTTACCATCATTTTGAAAAACAAATGTATAGGCGGTCTTCCATATACCCACCAGATATTGGCATCTAGTGCTCCTTGCCGATTAGAGTCAAAATCATCACGAAGAACTGCATGGATTCCATGTATTTCAGCTGTGCAGCATAAAATAGAACACCACATAAAGATTTAACTGATGAGCAAAATAGAAAATTTTACTTGAAAAAACAGAGTATATAAATTCACATACTAGTTTACCTAAACTAGGCTGCAGTGGAGGTTCTGTGGGAGCTAAAAGAAAAAAGAGGAACGGTATTATAAATCTCCAATCTACAAGGGCAATGATAGTGACAGCTCAGAGGTTTTCAGAATCATTTATATAGAGACATATGGCCAAGAGTAGGTGGAAACCCCTCCTAATTATTGAGTTTAGGTGTTTCAGCCACTCCCATTGCTAACAGGTGCATAAAATCAAGCACATACAGTCAGGTCCATAAGTATTTGGACAGTGACAGTTTTTGACTCTGTACCCCACAATGGATTTGAAATGAAAGCAATCAAGATGTGATTGAAGTCTAGACCTTCAAATTTAATTCAAAGAGTTTAACAAAAATATTGCATTAACCATTTAGGAATAAGATACATTTTTTCACAGGCTCAAAAGTAATCAGGCAATTGACTGATAAGCAGATCCATGGCCAGGTGTGGCCTCTTTCCTCGTTATTTCATGAAAATAAGACAGATCTTTAAGACAGACATCATCATGTACTGCATTAAATAAATGAATATTTCAGCACAAAACGTGGTTGCCTCTGATAAGAGGATAAAAGTGGACTTTATGACCCAAAACATCCAAATCAAGAGAGAAATGTTTGTGGGAACAATGGCCATTTTAGTCTCTGAATTTGAACCTCACTGAAACCCCGTGGTGTGAAAACTTGTGGCCTGACCAGAGCAGGCCATATGTGCAAATCTAGGAATCGAGTAACTTGAAATATTCTGCAACTTGTGGCAAATTTTCTCCAACCTTTTTAGACATTGTAGGGCAGGGATTTGGAATGGAGTTTCACATTTCCCCCATTTCCTGCTTGGTTGTTGTAGGGAGAGGCTCAGTGTTATTATTCCAGTGTGGAGTGTGGAGGATAGTTGGGTACAGTTTTTTTTTAAAATCCCAATTCTACCTGCTCGCAAAGGAATTCTGACCAATCATATCCATTCTTGCAGTCAATCTCAACCAATCCCACAAGTTTGATCAATCCTGCACCTGCCAGCAATATTTTCTGACAAACTTCATTGGTTATGTTTGCAAAATATAAAAATATTTACTGTTGTTCTGGCCAGGATAACTTATTTACTGATTATGAATGAATGAAAGCAGTACGTGCATCATCTAGCACTGCACAAGCAGCACATAAGCCCTCTGTTAGGTTTTTGGACTATATAGACTCTGGTCAATAGGTGGTGACATTCCGCCTTTGTGTTTTCCTTTTTTTCACTTGCCTGTTAACTTTCATGATTGTTTTAACCTGCCTGTTAACTTTCATGATTGTTTTAACCTGCCAGTTTCATATCTCACCACCTATATATATATATATATATATATACACACACACACACATACATATAATGTGTGTGTGCAATATAATGCAATAAACATTTGAGGATGATGTTATTCATATATTTCATGTTTACTTTGCTCACTTTAATAAATGGACGAATATGAGCAAATCATTACTAGCCTATAACTGTTAATGAATGATGCCAATAATTCTAAACTTGACTGCATATTATCTAAATCATCTATATGTTCATTTAAGTAACATTTCATAAAAAAGATTATAAACAGATATATTTTACTGCATAAAAAAACAACCCAGCTATGATTCAGCAATAATTTCTTCAACAATTTAATTAAGCACCAAGGACGCTATTCACCTCAGAACTTCATGGAACTTACCCTTCTCCCAGTATTAATAAAAATTAAAGCATCCTCACCTTCCAGTTCACATAGCTGTTTGGCCAGAGTGTCCTTAAAAATTATCTGTCCACGATGCATAGCTGTAGCCCTGAGAGAGAGGGAGGGAGGGAGGGAGAGAGAGAGAGATTTTTACTTTTAAAAGCCCTTCATATTGAAACTACATGTAAAAATGTTTGGGAAACTTACTAATTCATTAACACAAATGCCTCTCCGAAGCCCTATTTCATTTTAAAAAGCTCCACATTATCAGTCCACTGGTAGTATTCCACCAGTGATTCAAACAACACTGCCATATTAACATTTTGCTCCTCATTTTTGTGCTGAAATTTTGGGATAGTTAATTTGGCTTGTTCTAACAAACATCAGCAAGTGTGTACTGTTCACACATTGACTATAATGGCCTTTTCCCAGTGGATTGAATATCTAAGTCCTGATACATTTATAACACTATAGGCTGGTTAGTGTTTATTGCAATTTCAACAGTATGCTACTCAAAAACCAGTGGACCCAGGGTGAACTTGTTTCTGAACTTTTTTAGCTCATGCCACAGCATAGTAATCAAACAAAGAAAGGAAAACCATGACCTGATCAAAAACATTCTTCAAAGTATTGTCGTGTGACTGCTCCATTGCAAAATCTGCAAGAGGTTTGAATAGAGGAGATGGGACCTTATTGACTGGAGTTCTCACCATCTTGCCAATTGCCCCTGCCTTGTCACCATCATGTGGCACTGCTTCCCCTACTGGCACTTGTGTGTCAAAGATCCATTCGGTCGACACAGTGCCTCAAGCTCAGCCACTTCCAAGGGTGCGTGAATGACATGTGGTCCTCAGCCAGCTGGATGGCTTTCATCCAGCGAGTTGGGTTGGTGATACTGGACCCATTCCAACATTCTGATCAGGAGTTAGCCTCTGGGCAAATGTGAATAGCTGGTGTCAGGTGTGCCACATTAATCAGTTCATTCCCATACACTACTCTCCTGATGCAGACTCCCACTAATACACATCCCCACCTGCTACTGTGTTAACATTAGCTTTCCACAACTTTGGTGTTACTTTGAGTTGTGGAAAGTTTTGAGAGGTCACACTATTTTTTAAAACATTATTTATGAAAGTCGTTAGGTCTGAAGGGTTCACAGGCATGTAGTCCACAGTTATAGAAGGGATTTATTTATAATTGCACTATCCGTTAGCACCCAGATGAGGATGGGTTCCTCTCAAGGTTTCTTCCTCATATTGTGTCAGGGAGTTTTTCCTTGCCTCTGTCACCTCTGGTTGCTCATTAGGGAGTAATTCACATATTTACAATTTATTTTGGTTTAATTTAATTTGAATGTATTTATTTCTGTAAAGCTGCTTTGTGACAATGTCCATTGTTAAAAGCCCTATACAAATAAAATTGAATTGAATTAGGGTTTCAATTCAATTTAATGGGACTTCCAGATACCCCATCTACTTATTAATCTAATCCCAACCTGATTTGTCAGTGAAGATGCAGTCACTGTCCCTTAGTTAAATCATGCCACGCATTACCTCAGAGCACAGTGCTTTTCTTTGCTGTTCTGCACTTCCTTGTTTTGACGATCACCTCTCTTTTAATCACCCTCTTTTTTTGTTTGCTTCGTGGATTATCCTTTTTTGGATAATTCATACACATATGAGCTGTTCACGCTATAAAGGCTTTTTCAAAATCCACAGGCCATAAGACCAAGGACCATGGACTCGGAGAATTTGTCACATTTTGTTTTAGCCTGCTCCTGAAGAGCACAATGTTAGGAGAGGCCATCATGTTGTTGTGCCCAAGATAAAGTAAGTGTATCTTTAAATGTCTTTTTTCATTTTAATATGTATGTTATGATTGATTGTGCGCTTGATTTCATGTGGCTATTCAAGTAAAACAGCCCTTTGGCTACTGAAGCTGTGGTATCTGTCATAAGCTGCAAATCACTCTGCAACTTATGTAGTTCAGCTTAAGGAATTTAGATCACTACAGCCACGTGAAGAAATATATGAGGAGGTAAGACATTAAATTTACCACTACCATCTTAATATATATACAATGGGGGTTCACTTCAGAGGTGAAGAAAAAGTGTTTTTAAGACAGCGATTGGTAAGGTAAGGCTGTTATTGTGGTAATTTGCTAATTAAGTCATAATTGTGCTGACTATACCTTTAACTGAAATGGAACTGTAATAGCAGGAGACTGCAATTGGGGTGGAGTTTTTGGCAGCTTCTGCTTTATGCCAGCTCTTTGGAGCAGTTGTTGAATGTGAGGTTATGAGTGTGAGGCGGGGATGTGGTCAAGCACTGGTTTGTGAATGGAGGTCGGACCCGGGAAGAGTGAGTGGTAAGGACCTACACCTGTGGGGGATTTTGTTTACAAGTGATCTATGTTTCAGTGAGTGGAGGCAAAGATAATTTGGGGAAATATATATATATATATATATATATATATATATATATATATATATATATATATATATATATATATATATATATATATATATGTATACATTTGCAAAAAGTAAAACTAAAATAAAGAGCTCTTTTTTAAGTTGTCCCAAGCCTGCCTCCCATCTCCTCATTTCCAGTCAACCCTGTAAGAGTGTAACACTGGTGCCAAAACCCGATCAACCCTCATGGAGCCCTAGCCACTTGCGGAGATTGTCAAGACCCTCGCCGGCATCCACCTGCAGCAACCAGACAGAGGATCGCTACAGAGCCTGGTGCTATGGTGCTATGGTGCTACGGAGCCTGGTTCAGTCAGCGAGTATTCAAGCTATAGACCCTGCACCTGCTGCAGAAGCATGGGGATCTTTGAGCGTGCCACAAAGTGTGGGGCTGACTAGACTCACAGTGGGCGGTCTGTTTGCTGCCGCTATTGTCAGGGAAGCCCAGCTCATGGCCTAAAAGCTTCGTAAACCTGCTGGAGTACCTGGACCTGAAGTGGGCTATTTTGCAGTGCTTCCACTCACTGACACTCAGTGAGCTCAGCCATCTGCTTGCATTTGTCCAGCAGCACCTGTTGAAGATGGCTGCTGGTAGTGGAGTGCAGCACCAAAGGTGTAGTTCACCTAGTAGTGCTGCAGCAGTTCTTCCCCTGGCTACCAGAGGAGATAGCAGAATGGGTCCAAATGGCAGAGCCAACTGTTCAACTGGCAGAGGACCACTTACCTGCATATCCAGGGGCAGGCAAGCACCCCTTTCTCCTTCTCTCGCTCTCATTCTTCCCTTTTTTCTCCCTGCCCTCCCCCCATCCTGGCACTTCAGAAATGGAAAACATTTCCCCCAAAACTAATTCCCCAAACCCAGGTTTTTCCTACCCCTCACTCTCCCTGTTTCCGTCTCTTCCAACCCTTAGTTCAATGACTCCGGGGCCACAGGTGTGAGAGCAAGGCCAGCGCCAGCGTGCTGGCGTTCCAGAGACCCCAGGCATTTCCAGGACCAATGCCACATGATGGAGGTGGGGGCGTTGGTCCTGGTCCTCGATGCACAGCAGGCCTCCCCCATTGGGTCACATACCACGCATTGGTGTATTTGGGGTGGAACCAAACCTCAGTTCACCAATGTCTGGTTCAAGTTGAGGCATTGGGTACAGTACACCAGTTGAAGGTAAAGTGTGTGCATGGGGATGTGCATGGATATCCTGTGCACTACATAGTATAGTATAGTGGCCATCACTATCCAATTCTGGGGATAAAACCATAAAATAGAGGCAGCGGTTAGTCCACTAATTCTGGGAACAAATTGGCCAGCTTTTTAAATGTTGTTGAGGAGAATGCATGTGGATGGGCCCTGCAACAGTGTAGCATGGTGTGGGATGTGCACAGCATTGCCTGGGCTGTGAACTTCACAGGTAATGTGCAGCATGTCGTGAATGTCAGCTGGTGAATCCACTGGCCACCCCAAAAGCACTATTGCACTGTCCTTCATTAATCAAGATCTCCTTTGAAAGAATTTACATTTACATTTATATTTATTCATTTAGCAGATGTTTTTTATCCAAAGCGATTTACAAGTGAGGAAATACAAGCAAAGCGATACATCAAGCAGAGAACAGTACAATTAGTGCTACCATAAAAGCTTTTTAATTGAGTGCTAGAGAAGCAAAGTGCACAGAGTTAGAGGTGTAAAAGCCAGTGTAAGTGCAGATATTTTTTTTGAATGGGGACAAGTTAGGGGTTAGTTAAGTGTTCATGGAAGAGGTGGGTCTTTAGCTGGTTTTTGAAGATAGTGACGGATTCTGCTGACCGGATTGAGTTTGGAAGTTCATTCCACCACTGAGGGACAGTCAGTTTGAAAGTTCTGGGACCTCATGCCTCCCTGAGTAGGCACTACCAGGCGTCGTTGCGGGATGGAATATAAACCTCAAGGAAAGTGTTGAGATAGGGAGGTGTTGTTCCCAAAAAGGTCTTGTACATGAGCATCAAGGCTTTGAATTTGATTCAGGCAGTTAGAGGAAGCCAATGGACGGAGACGAAGAGGTGTGTGACATGGCTCCTTATGCGCTGGTTGAAAACAAGGCATACTGCTGCATTCTGAATCATCTGAAGGGGTTTGATCAAACCCTGGATGATCAGTGAGATAGGGTCTGATTTTCTTAATGTTACACAGAATGAACCTACAAGACCATGCAGTTGTTGAAATTTGGTCTGTAAAGTTCAAGTGGTCATCAAAAGTCACCCCAAGGTGCCAACCACATTCATGCTGTCCTGGTTGGCTTGAATGTGGTTGAGCCTAGCTGTACGGTGAGGTTGTGGTTGATTGATGGGCAGGCAGGGGCGACAAGTAGCTCACATTGTTTATTGTAACGGTATGGTTTATTGTTTGTTGAGAAGTTCAATTGTTATGGACCTCGTCGGGCCATTGGAATGGACTGCACGAGGGCATCACTTTATGTTAGTCCTGGTGGATTTTGCAACGTGATATCCCAAAGCCTCTTCACAACTTCTCAGCACACAGTGTTGCAGAGGCACTCTTCACAATTATTTCCCGGGTTGGGATCCCCATTACCATTCTCAGATGGATTTCTTGGTTGAGAGGTTTAACTAAACCCTTAAAAATATGTTTTGTAAGTTCATGCATGTGGAGGTGTTCATGCATGGAAGTGGGATAAGTGGCTTGAACCCTGATTATTTGCAATACAAGAGGTCGCCATTTGAATTACTACAATCCTCATGGTGTCTTAGACGTCGACAGTGAAAACTGGGAGGAGGCACCTTCACAGAGCAAGAGTGAACAATACTCCACACATTGGGGCAATTAACAATTCAATTCAATTTTATTTGTACAGCACTTTTAAAAATAGACATCACAAAGCAGCTTTACAGAAATAAATTCAAGATATACATTTTAAATGTATGAATTTAAAATTATCCCTAATGAGCAAGGCTGTGGCAAAAAACTCCCTGAGACGATATGAGGAAGAAACCTTGAGAGGAACCAGACTCAAAAGGGAACCCATCCTCATCTGGGTGACACTGGATAGTGCTATTATAAATAATTCCCTTCTATAACTGTATACCATATCTAAAAGTGATAAAAAGTGCAAAAAGTCAAAAAGGTCAAAAGTGCAATTGTGTAACCATGAAAGTTCACTATAGTTAACGCAGGAGAATTTGCTACAGGCACAAGAATGTCAATCCTGGCTTTATAATAGGGGTGCTCAGCTATGTTAGTTTTCACAGGGAGATAAAGTGCTCGTATTATTACCCACATCGAGCTCCAAATTACTTGCCAAGTGGCAAGGGCCCTTCGAGGTCACAAGCGAGGCGGCACATCGACTATAAGGTAAAGCAAACAGAGAGAGGCGGGGTGCAGCATTTATACTATCTCAATCTCCTTAAAACATGGAAAGAGGTACGAGTACTTCTGAGAATGTCTGATAATTGCTGCTACAGTATATAGAACAAGTCTACACAGCCCTGTTAAAATGGTAAGTTTTTGTTTTTCTGATATAAAAAAAAACTTAAATCAAGATGAATCATCTCAGAACTTTTCCCACTCTTAATGTGAAATAGCAAAATATAAAAAAAGTGAAAAACAAAAATAAAAAAGTTACAATAAACTCGTTGCATAAGTTTGCACATCCTTTTATAATTAGGGATATGGCTGTGTTCAGAATGAATTGATCGCATTCAATCTCATGTTCAAAAGTAATTATCATACAGCTGTCAACAATGAAATTATTCTTGGGTTATCCCCAAATAAAGACCAGCTGTTTCTGTAGGATTTTCTTGACAACTTCTTGGTTTCATTTAACTGCTGAAACCATGGTCTGCAAAAGAGCTGGGTCTCACTATAGAAAGGAATCGATCAGGAGAGGGGTACAAAAACTTCCAAAACATTAGATGCACTATCGAATACCATGAAGTCCATCATCAACAAGTGGAGAAAATGGAGCACCACTGTGATATTATAGGGTAATATCTGATAAGTACTGATTACTCTCTGCATGTGACAACAATCTCTTGTATTCTTCACATGTTTGGGCTGTGGGGTAGGGTGGCTAGACGGAAGCCCTTCCTCACAAAAAAACATTCAAGCCCAAGTAAATCACCCCAATTCCAAAAGGCATGTTTGGCACAAAAAAAGCACATTAACAAAAGAACACCATACCCACAGTGAAGCGTGGTGGTGGCAGCAACATGCTTTAGGGCTGCTTTTCTTCAGCCAGACCAGCAGGTTTTATCAAGGTGGGGGGAATCATGAACAGCTACAAATACCAGCCAATTTTAGTGCAAACATTCAGGTGTCTGTTACCAAGCTGAAGACAAAAAGGAATTTCACCTTTCAGTATGACAGTGAACCAAAGCATACATCGAAATCAACAAAGGAATGGCTAGAATGTTTTTTTCAAGAAAGAGTCAGAAAATATTGCCAAGTCAAGATGTGCCATGCTGATAGACTCTTACCCAAAAAGACTTAGTGGTGTAATAAAATCAAAAGGCACTTCAACAAAGTATTAGTTTAGGGGTGTGCACACTTATGCATCTAGGTTATTGTATGTTTTTTATTTTTCTTTTTGTCCCTATGAAGGTTTTTCACCTTATTTGTATACTTTGCAATTACACATTAAAGGTGAGAAAAGATCTGACATGATTTATCTTAGTGTCATTCTTTTACTTCACAAAAACCTGACATTTTAACAGGGGTGTACAGACTGTTTATATCCATTGTAGCTTCAAATTTTTTTAACAAGCCACACAATCTGGAGAAGACAACAGACTTTTTTTGAAATAGCAAAAATTTGATCTTAAATAATACATTAGACAAATTTAGTATTCACAGAAGCCAAAAATATGCCAAAATATAATTTCATCAACATAAAATTACGAACCTTAAATTTGAACCCAATGTTTGCCAAACTTACTCAATACAGATGCTCTGCATGACATAAGTGAGCTCAAAAGTCTTATTACACACTAAACAACAGTGTCTGACATATGTTTTCATGGTATACATTCAGTGCAATGTATGCAACTTCTGGTTCCACAAGAAATGTCTGTCAATGACAGATGAGGAATGGGAGACATTTACACAGAGAGGAAAAGAATGGCAATGTCCACATTGCTTTGAATGTGGTAAAATATCCAGAATTTCTTAACCAGGTTTATGTTTGTTTAATGCATGCTAAATTTACACTCACTGCCCACTTTAATAGGGACACCTGTACACCTGCTCATTTATGCAGTTATCCAATAAGCCAATCATGCGGAAGCAGCACAATGCATAAAATCATGCAGGTACAGGACGAGAGCTTCTGTTAATGTTCACATCAAACATCAGAATGGGGAAAATGTATGATCTCTGTGACTTTACTCATGGCATGGTTATTGGTGCCAGATGGGCTGGTTTAAGTATTTTAAAAACTGCTGATCTCCTGGGATTTTCACACAGGACCGTCTTTAGTGTTTATACAGAATGGTGCGAAAAACAAAAAACATCCTGTGGGTGGTAGGTCTACAGGCTGAAACACTTTGTTGATAAGAGAGATCAGAGGAGAATGACCATTGGTCTAAGCTGACAGGAAGTCTATAGTTACTCAAATAAGCACTCTTTACAACCAAAGTGAGCAGAAAAGCCTCTCAGAACACACAACACATCAAACATTGAGGAGGATGGGCTACAAAATCATAAGGCCACATCAGGTTCCACTTCTGTCAGCCAAGAATTTGAATCTGAGGCTATCATGGGCACAGACTCACTGAAACTGTCCAGTTTGGGTGAGACTGAGCCCATAATAGCCTCATATTCCTGATACAAATGTATCATTTAGCATAGGAATTAAACAGGTTTACCGGTTTACCAATTTGTTTAGTGAGGCCTCGATGGACAGGACTTTATTTAGAAATGTTGCACATATCACTGAAGCACCAAAACAGATATACTGTATTTTCTTTACACATCTTCTAATGCTGTCAAAACTGAAAATTGTGATTTAATTCACACAACGTAGGAGTGTTGTGCTATTCTTTATAGAGTGTACATTTTTAGTTATTTTCTTACAAGCCATTCTCTATTGCCAAGCGTCTGGTGAATCTGAAAGGCCGAGCCAACTCTACTCTGGTGTAGCATTGCACATGTTTTTGTCTTTCTTTTTTTCTGGGCAATTTTACTTTCACTTTTAAAGATATGTGATACAACTGTTTTCAGCTTTGCTGGACAGCTGGACCATCTCTGGACCATCTCTTTCAGAAGCTGAAAAATGAATGAGTTTTCATTCAGAGTGCACACACACTTAAATGGCTAATCTCATTTAAACTGTATCTTAGTCATAATATATGCACTTTGCCATGCTACCAAACGTCAAACATGCATTCCCATCAGCTACTGCACATAATTTTATAAATAATCTCACAGAGTTACCAACTTTGATTGGATCACCGTCTGACCCCTTACAACTTGATCTTGTGACTGAATGCTTACATGTCTCGCTACACTCTAGATAATGTAGCTCCAGTTAGAACATATGGTGTCCGTGGCACTAGGGGCATGGTCAAACGTCAGCTGCAAATGGAGAGGAGGCAGGTTGAACCGGCATGTAACGCGTGATGAAACTCACCTGTGTCTGATTACTGCCAGTCTACTTATGTGTGTTTCTTTGTGCTTTCAGTGACTTCCATAACCTGAAAGAGAGAGTGGCATAGCTGGCTGAGCTTGAGAGATGCACGCACCTACACACACACACACGGAGAATGAATGTTGGACTTGAACAGTGTAAAAGCCACAAGCTAATGTTTTCTGTTTGTGTCCCCCTGTGTTGAGTATTAGAAGTGCTCTGAAGGTGCAGTGAAAATAAACATAAGCCCAGAGCTCAGTCGACACTCCGCCTACCTCCTGAGTCTTCCTCCAGCCATTCCCAAGCAGCCAATGCATGCTTGAAAAGTTCCAAGAAGGCCCTTGGATCATCCATGGGGGCCATCTTGGTGAGTGTTAGGGATGGCATAGTGGCAGGAGACAGAGCTGGAGATGTGGTGGGCTGCAGCAGCTTCTGTAGTGCCCGCTGGCTCTTGGTCGAGAAGGTTATGAAGCACTTGGTTTGGTGGAGGCTGGCAAGGGATCACTCAGAGTGGGGAGGCTTCCACTGTCCTGTCTGAGTCCTCCTTGATTCCAGGTTTCAGCACCACCGTAGAACCCAGTGTGGATAGGTGCGGAGGAAGACTCGGGAGGCAGACGGAGTGTGAACAGAGATCTGGGCTTGTGTTTATTTTCACTGCGCCTTCAGCGGACTTTCAAAACTCAACACAGGTGGACACATGACCAACTCGCGGCTTTCAGGCCATTCAAGTCCAACGTTCACAGTGTTTGTGTGTATGTGTGCTTCTCAAGCTCAGCCAGCTATACTGCTCTCTCTTTCAGGTTGCGGGAGTCACTAAAAGCACAAAGAAAAGCACATGAGTAGACTGGCGGTAATCAGACACAGGTGAGAATCATCACACATTACCTGTCGGTTCAACCCGCCTCTTTTCCATCTGTAGCTGATGCTCGACCATGCCCCTGCTGCTACAGTATCAATGTAAATTGGTAGTATTCCAAACAGCATGGAAGGAGAGCCACCTGAGCTTTAGAAAAGCTCTTAGTGCTGCTAGATCAATGTATCTCTCCACCCTAATAGACGATAACAAAAATAAGCATATATTCTTATTTAATACTATAGCAAAATTAACTAGGAATAAGACCACCACAGAAGCGTGCACACCATCAATATGTAATAGCAATGACTTTTAGCAATGATAAATTTTTTGAATGACAAAATTGAAAATATCAGGCAAAAAATTCAGTTTATTAATTTACAGCCAGACAATTTGATAACTAACCATGCAGATGACAGTATAACCATATCAGATCAACAAATAGAGTGTTTTACTTCCCTTGGAGATACCAAACTAATAACACTAATTTACTCTCAAAATCAACTTGTGTACTAGATCCCTTAGCTATACATTACCTACACAATCAAACAACAATTCTAAAAATAATCAATTCTTCCCTTAGCATTAACTAAATCCTTTAAACTAGTAGTTATCAAATCCCTGCTTAAAAAAGCCTGACCTTGACCCCGACTATAAGACAATATCAAATATCCCCTTTATCTCCAAGATCCTAGAAAAGATTGTAGCACAGCAGTTATGCTCATACCTACATAGAAATAACATTCATGAAATCTAACTGTCAGGATTTAGGCCTCATCATTAGTGCTGAAACAGTGCTGGTTAAAGTGGTAAATAACCTACTACTGGCCTCTGATCAGGGTTGGGTGTCCATTGCTTGTGTTGTTTGACCTTAGTGCAGCTTTTGACACCACTGATTGTACTATTCTTTTTGATAAACTAGAAAATGCTGTTGGAGTTAAGGGAATGGCCCTCTCCTGGCTCAGGTCTTATTTGACTGATTGTTATCAGTTTATAGATGTAAATGGTGTCTTCTCTATGCATACTAAGGTAAAGTTTGATGTTTCACAAGGTTCTGTTTTAGGCTCACTGCTTTTTTTTTATCTATATATATGCTACCTCTGGGAAAAAAATATTCATAAACATGGTATTAGTATGTTAGTATGTTAGTATGTTTCAGCAAGCCAGATGAGATACACCATCTTAATAAACTTAAAGGAATGTGTAAAGGACATTAGACACTGAATGCTTATTAACATCCTTCTACATAATTCTGACAAGACAGAAGTACCACATGGACCCCATGCAGCTTTCTGATTACATAGTAACTCTAGATGGCCTTGCAGTTACATCATTTATGATTATTGATGCCAGTCTTTCATTTGAAGCTCATGTAGATAATATTACTAGGTTGACCTTCTTTCATCTCAGACATACTGCTAAGGTAAGAAATATAATGTCACTACATGATGCAGAAAAAAACTAGTTCATGCTTTTGTTACATCTAGGTTGAATTATTGTAATGCCTTGCTGTCTGGATGTTCCAGTATGTGCATAAACAAGCTCCAGTTAGTCCAGAATGCAGCAGCGAGAGTCCTTACTAGAACCAGAAGAGCCACATCACCTGTATCTTATCCACATTGCTCCCAGTCAAATTTTGCATTGATTATAAAATCCTACTATTGACCAATAAAGCACTGAATGGTCTTGCGCAGCAGTACCTGAGTGAACTCCTGGTCTTTTATGTTCCTCTGTGCCCACTTCATTCATAAGGTGCAGCAGGGGGCAAAGCTTACTCTTACAAACCCCCACAGTTATGGAAAAGCCTTCCAGTTAGGATTTGTGACTCAGACACAGTCACAGTGTTTAAGTCTAGGCTGAAAACATATTTGTTTAGTCAAGCCTTTTGTTAATAGTTTTTTCTTAGGCAAAGGTGCAGATCTAGAGGTTTCAAGGGCATAGAGTGTTGTTGAACTGGGACGTTTGGTTGCTGTCTCCCGCCCACTCTCACTCTCACAGTCTCACTCACTGCTGCTGAGGATGGCCCCACATGGACAGCCTAAACATCACCATGAGATTACTGTGGATGGTACCACATAGAAACCAGAACGATGTTCTTCCTAGGACAGCCTCAGGACAACAATTTTTACAAACAAATCTTCCATACACAATCACCACAGACCACAATTGCCAGAACCAGCAGGCTGAAGAACAGTTTCTACCTGCAGGCCATCAGGATCCTGAATAAAATGTAATACAGTCATTACTCCTTCTCCCACTCTTTCACTCATGCCTCCACTACCACCCACACCCTTACACCCACACACTAGTCACCTCTTTGACAGCTCATGGACACTCATAGACAGCTCATGGACAATCTCTTTACACGTTTCTGTCACATGTTGGAATGTTGCAATATTCAAAGGGCACTATTACTACTTTACTGCCACTAAGGACTCAGTCTAGTCTGCGTCCAATATATTGAATATTTATTACACACTATATATACTACTGCATCTAATTTATTGTAAATGCAACTTTGTACTGCTGCTTCATCTGGTTATTATATATAGATATATATATATATATATATATATATATATATATATATATATATATATATATAGATAGATATAGAGATATCTGCTATATCTCTAGATGACTGCTCAGACACTACACATTGCATACAACTACTATTTATTTTATTACATTTTGCACTCTTGTTCATATACTGTGATTGCACATATTCTAGTGTCTAGAGTCAGGAGATACACTTTACCTATAGTCTTATTAGCCATATATACCAGTTCCCTAATATACTGTATTCTGAGTTCAAGTGAAAATAATAATGAATTCAGAAATGACTCTGATGCTCATTCTCATAAGCTGCTCATAAGCTCATAAGTTCCTGTCCAACTGCACTTTTTTAAGTTATAGAAGGGAAATTATTTATAATTGCACTATATTGCGTAGCCCAAATGCCACCGCTGCGACTGTACACAATAGTGTTCACTATTGTTTCTGTCAAAGTTTTACTGTGTTGGGTAAATTGAAGCTGTAATCTACGTATTTATTAAAATCAGAATTCTTTTAAACAAAGGTAATCGCATGTGTGTCTGTGTTCTGCCCATTGCTGCAGCGAGTTGCTACCTTGGTGGAGAATATGAACATGAACACAGACTCAACCCACACCCACACCACGGACCCCATCCTTAAGTACCTACTGGACACCAAGCTCCAGTAACAGGGGTCAACCAGGAGCTGGCGCTAGGGCTCCGCACCACCACCGAAGAACTGCTGGCCCTTTGTAAGCTAAGTATGGCTGCCACCACTCCTTTCCCTGAGCCCTGCCGAAACACCCAGCACCTCCTCTCCCTCCCCCTCTGTGACCCCTGAGGTCATAATATTTGTTGATGCTGAAAAGGCATTCGATAGGGTGGAGTATATGCATATACAGTACATTTGGAGGTCTGGAAAGGTTTAGTCTGTGCCCTAATTTTATATCCTAGATACATTTACTATACACTTTTCCCAAAGCCCCAGCGGTCATAAACAGGGTAAAATCTCAAAACTTCTCTCTTTCCAGAGCCATTAGGCAGCCTCTCAGCCTGTTCCTGTTCACTTCTGTCATTAAACCCCTTTCCACTATGTTTAAATCTACAGATAGCTGTTGAGGTATCTGAGGGGTGTATTGAGCAAAGAGTGGCTTTGTAAGCTGATGATTTGTTACCATATATTTCAGACCCTGCCATTTAACATTAAAACATTAGTAGGTACTCTGAGTACAAGGTGAATCTTTCAAAAGTGCTTGTTTTCTTGTAAACCCATCTTCTCAACTGCTTTCTGAGACAGTAATGCCTTTGTATGCCTACAACAGGTTTTAAATATCTAGGAGTCAGTATCACTCAATCTTCTAAACAACTGTTCACCAATAATTATACCCACTTAACTGATGGCCTTAAATCTGACCTTCAGAACTGGGATGCCTTACATCTGTCTACGGCAGGTAGAATAGTTGTGTCAAGATGAACATTCTGCCTAGATTTTTATATTTGTTTCAGGTAATCACAATGTGTTGCCTGAATATTTCTGTAATTTAATCAATAATTTGCTTTTGTCCTTTATTTGGAAGAGAAAAAACCCCAGAATTCATAGAATCCTTCTCTGTAGACACAAAGTAGAAGGTGGTCTTGTACTCCCTAATTTTACATTTTATTATTGGGCAGCTAATGTGCAAAAAGTTATACTTTGATTCCAATTGCCAGAGCTGATCACTACTGACTTTCCCTTACCCATTTCACAGCATACATCCTGCCCTTTGGTCTCAATTTTGACCTCACTTTGGCTTTACCAAATTTTCTAAGCTAGGCCCAATTCGCAATAATCTTCTGTTTCCCCCTTCTAAACTGGAAATCACCTTTATGAATTAGAATAAAAAGGGGATTTCTAAATTCAGTGACTTAGATAGATCATTTCTGCTCTCTCCACCAAATACAATTTATCACTTGTATTTTTTTTTTTATTTTTTAATTTTTTTATATCTCCTCCTTCTATCATTATCTCAAGATGGTTTTATTCATTCAATTTGTCCTAATTTTCCCTTCCTACCACCTAGCACCATCTGGGAGGATATCCTACAATTACCAGTGCTCCAAAAATTAGAGCTAAATTAGAGAGGCTTAGAATAAAGAGTTGGGTGAAACATTATCTGATCCTATTTGGGAAACCTTACAAATGCCTTACAGGGAGTTAACAGATCTTCATCTTGTGCCAGACTCTGTCTCATACAATTTAAAGTTGTCCATAAGATACATCACAGTAAGGCCAAGCTGGCCAAAATTTATGGTGCAGCAGATAAACTTTGTGATCGATGCTGCATTACTTCGATGGATCTGAGTCATGTTTTGGAAATGTCCGGCCTTGCTGGGGTTTTTGATCTGAAGTTACTAAATGCCTAACCGAGGCATTTAACTTGCAAATAGCTCTAACTCATGAGTTTACTATATTTGGAGTACTAAGCATGGATGCCAAAAAAGAATCAAAGAAGCTCTATGGAAATCCACCCATCCTCCTAATTCCCCAAAATTCCTCTTTCTTCCAACAAAATGCCAACCTTATCTGATCCAGATAATAAATGACCAAAGCCTGGGGACAACAGGACGTAGAACAAATAAAAATTATGGTTTGCTTTAACAAGCAAAATATACCAGGGGAGACACAACCACAAATGTGGGGAACAGACGGTGGTTATTCAAAGTCAGGATGCCAAATATGTGCCCTAAATGCCACTGGCACCATTCCCCAACTTTGCTTAGGTGACGCATTACAGGTACAGTCAGGTCCAGAAGTATTTGAACAATGACAGAGTTTTTGTGATTTTGCCTTTATACACCACTACAATGGATTTGAAATAAAACAATCAAGATGTGATCGAAGTATAGACGTTCAGCTTTATTTTAAAAGGTTCCACAACAATATGGCATTTACCATTTAGGAATTATGGCCATTGTAGGGAAAATTTAGCTCATTTAGGTTAAGCTGATGTATTCTCCACCAAAACATGTAGGACATTAGCAGATCAGCTCAAAAGGGGAAATTTGTAAACTTAATATTTTAATAGCTGATCAACTATTCGTCCAGCGATAAGTTGAAACGAGTGTGTTTATTAATTGTGCATGGGATATTACCTCCGTGGCCACCGGCAATAATATCTTAAATATAGTGAAACACTATATTGAGAGCACAGTAACAAGATCGGCAGTTTAAGGCAATAAATTTGAAGCACAGAGACACAAGACACTGGCCTTTAAACATCAGACGAGACTTTATTATACTAAGCTACTATTCTAAAACACAGAAACTAATCTAACACAAACACACACACACTCACACAAACAGGGGTGAAAATGGCTTTGAAAAGAGAGTGAATGAAATTCCAAGTTACTAGCAGTTTCTGAGACCATGACCCTGAATGAACCATCAACTTATGAGTTTGATTTAACATTCGCTTCGTTTAGAAGGGCTTTAAACTTGTATTAAATGCACCAGTTCAGCGAGAATCTGGAGGTACTATACTTGCGTTTGTGTTGCCAGGGATTCCCTCGTTGCGTTGTTGTTTGGAAGGAGTTTCCGGCGATGTTGATTGGTCGGCGGTCTGGTTGGCCTTATGCAGTGTCTCGAAAGACCAATGAGGAAGATAAACAGAGTGAGGCGCGAACCCGGCGGAGTCTCGTAGGCGGGTTGCAAAACTTTGAAGAATGGGTCACAGCGGCGCGAAGGCGAGAGTTGGAAGCTTTGCAAGAACCAGTCTGGACGCAGTCTCGGAGCAAGCGTGATCTCCTTGTGATGAACTTCTAAAGCTCTTGGTTGATGAGACTTCCTTCAGATGTGGATGGAGACTCTTGCAGAGATGTAGTGAATGAGACTTTTGGAAGATGGATTGGATGAGACTCTTGCAGAGGTGTGTTGGATGAGACTCCAAAGATGTTTTTGGACTCTCTCAAGGATGGATAGGATGAGACTCAGAGTTTCCTTTATGTCAGGGGGTTTTAACCCTTTCCAGTTGGGCTGACCCCAAAGTGTTGGCTCCAATCAGATCTTGGGGCAGGGTGTAAACTGTATTCTCCTCCTCTGACACTAATTAACATTCTGGTCTCTGAGTTATGTGCTTTGCAAACTTTGCATAAGGTTAAGTTAGAACTTTGTTAAGGAATTTGGTAACATGCATGTAATACATCGTACTCAACTTTACATTATACCAACCCTTAGGAAATTTGATAGTGATCACACACATACCATTGTGGGTCTTTCTGCCTTCAGTCTTGTCTTCAGTAAGTGAAAAGCATGCTCTATTGGGTTGAGATCAGGCGACTGACTTGGCCATTGAAGAATATTCAAGGCTTTATGATGTCAGGGTATGCAAGGACAGCACTGTGCAACTTTAGCTTTGTCAAAAGCCTGTTGATAGCTTTGTTAAAAAGCCTGTTGACAGCCATGGTCCAGTCAGTGGGAGACAACTTTCTTGACTGATTGTCACATTTTGTGTGTGGCCTGCCTTTACATTTTTGTTTCTGGCCAGCTAACTGCTCAGTCAAGGGCCTAGTGGTAGCAGAATAGTTAGGAATGAAGTGCTGATAGAATTTAATTGTGCCCAGGAAGGATCTAATTTGAGTCCTAGAAAGTGTACTGCCATCTACATCAAGATGGCGCCGCACGTGGCAGCCTCGGTTTTAGGACTCCGCTGCCGAGCATTCATCTGGCGAATCTCCGCTCCCTAGCAAATAAATCAGACGAACTACAACTCCTCACCCACACAAACAAGGACTTTTTAAACTCTGCTGCGCTTTGCTTCACTGAAACCTGGCTGAACAGAGCCATCCCGGACAGCGCGCTTCATCTAACGGGCTTCCAGCTGTTCAGAGCGGATCGCGGTGGATTATGTTTTTATATCAATGAAGGCTGGTGTACAGACGTGACAGTATTAAAGAAGATGTGCTGCCCAGATTTGGAAGCTCTCTTTATTAACTTTCTTCGTTTATTCTGGTGAGTGCGTACATTCCTCCTGACGCGCGCGTGAGCACGGCGCTAGAACTGTTGGCTGATCAGATCACACACAGAGCAGCGTTACCCGGACTCTTTCATTATCATTCTCAGTGATTTTAATAAAGCTAATCTCACCCGTGAACTGCCTAAATACAGACAGCACATCACATATACTGGACCATTGCTACACTGTTTAAAAGGATGCATACCACCCTGTCCCCCGAGCAGCCCTGGGACTCTTTGATCACTGTTTGGTTCATCTTCTACCAGCTTACAAGCAGAAACTTAAATCTGCTAAGCCTGTAGTAAAAACTGTAAAGAAATGGACCACTGAAGCAGAGCGGGAAATACAAGCCTGCTTTGACAGCATTGATTGGAGTGTTTTTGAGGCTGCAGCTTCTGATCTGGATGAGCTCATTGACACCGTGACATCCTACATCACTTTCTGTGAGGACATGTGTGTTCCCACCAGGACTTATTTAACATTTAACAATGACAAACCTTAGTTCAGTGCAAAACTCAAACAGCTTCGCCAGGCCAAAGAGGACACCTATAGAAGTGGGGACAAAGCCTTGTACAAACAGGCCAAATACACACTAAATAGGGAGATAAGAGTGGCAAAGCAAAACTACTCTGAAAAACTGGAAAAACAGCTTTCAAGTAATGACTCTACATCAGTGTGGAAAGGCCTGAAAGCCATCACCAGCTACAAGACCCCATACCCCAGCACTCAGGCCAATCAACAACTGGCTGAAGACCTGAATGAGTTCTACTGTAGGTTTGAAAAGCCTGGTCTGACACCCCACACCCGCTCTGACCATCTCACAACACAGCCATCAACACCCTCCCCGTCACGCCCCCCTACTGTTTCTCAGCCTGTACTTAAGATCTGTGAAGACTTCAGGAAACAGAAGATAAGGAAAGCCAAAGGCCCAGACGGTGTCTCTCCAGCCTGCCTCAAAGCCTGTGCTGTCCAGCTATCAACCATCTTCACATTGATCTTCAACAGATCACTGGAGCTGTGTGAAGTTCCCTCCTGCTTCAAACGCTCCACCATCATCCCTGTACCCAAGAAACCAAAAATCACAGGACTAAATGACTACAGACCTGTTGCTTTAACGTCTGTGGTCATGAAGTCATTTGAGAGGCTGGTGTTGGCCTACTTGAAGGACATTACTGGACCCTTGCTGGACCCCCTGCAGTTTGCTTACTGAGCAAACAGGTCTGTGGATGATGCAGTCATTATGGGATTGCACTACATCCTCCAACATCTGGACAACACCATCATCCCAGATACCCTTCTGAATAAACTGACACAGCTCTCTGTACCCACCTCCATCTGTCAGTGGATCACCAGCTTCCTGACAGACAGGCAGCAGCTAGTGAGGCTGGGAAAATTCACATCCAACACCCGCACCATCAGCACTGGAGCTCCTCAGGGCTGCGTTCTCTCCCCACTGCTTTTCTCCCTATACACAAATGACTGCACCTCTAAAGACCCCTCTGTCAAACTCCTGAAGTTTGCAGATGACACTACAGTCATCGGTCTCATTCAGGACGGCGACGAGTCTGCTTACAGACAAGAGGTTGAGCAGCTGGCTGTCTGGTGCAGTCACAACAACCTGGAGCTGAACACGCTCAAAACTGTGGAGATGATAGTGGACTTCAGGAGAAACCCCCCTGCTCCCCCCCTTCTCACCATCATGGACAGCACTGTGGCTGCAGTGGAGTCATTCAAGTTCCTGGGCACCACCATCTCCCAGGACCTGAAGTGGGACATTCACATTGACTCCATTGTGAAAAACGCCCAGCAGAGGTTGTTCTTCCTTCGTCAACTGAAAAAGTTCAACCTGCCACAGGCGCAGATGACACAGTTTTACTCAGCTGTTATTGGGTCGGTTCTGTGCTCTTCTATAACTATCTGGTTTGGGTCAGCCAGCAAATCAGATATAAGAAGACTGCAACAGACTGTTATGACAGCAGAAAGGATCATTGGTGGGCACCTGCCCAACCTTCAGGACTTGTACAACTCCAGAGTGAAGAAACGGGCAGCTAACATCATCACAGACCCCTCTCACCCCAGCCACAACCTGTTTGCACTCCTCCCTTCAGGCAGACGTTACAGATCTCTGTGCACTAGAACATCTAGGCATAAAAACAGGTTTTTCGTCCATGCCATCTCCAGCTTAAACAGCTAACACAGGAATCATTACCTGTGTTCTGTAATTCATTCCTGTAATTCATCCTCCATCTCTAATTACTGCCTCTTTCTCAAGTATTATGTAAATACATAAGCATATCTCTTTATTTATACAGTTGTATATAGAGTAAATAATGCATAAATCTGTACATAAATCTTCTGTTCCAGATTCATACACATTATTATTTTTGTATTTTTTATTGTCGTCTCACTATTTAAATGTTTTCTGTTCTTATGTAAGATATTTATGTTTGTATGCATGTATGTACCAAGAGCACCTTAAAAAACCACAACAAATTCCTTGTGTGTCTCGCACACACTTGGCGAATAAAGCTAATTCTGATTCTGATCTGGCTCCATGAGATCTTTGATGCTCATCTGATTAATTGCCTCCACTTTGCTATGGTCTTTTACTAGAGACTAAGGACATTCTGGTCACCGAATATACTGGTCATCATCCTCATAAAGGCACCCAGACTGTTGCAGAGCCTATGAGGGAGACAATTATATTCATACACACAATCGATGTTGTGAATGCAGAGTATTTCTTGTCATCCTTATGAAGAGGCATGTTCTAAAAGCCAGATGCAAGATCCATTGTACTGAAAATGCATTTCCTCCAAGAGCAGCTAATCAGCCTGTTGAGGCAGAGGATGTGTATCTTTCAGTTTTTGTTTGTTCAGGCAATGGAAGTCAGTGCATCCCCTTGCTACTTTTTTTCCAAAGAAACACAAGTGGTGATGCATATTCACTGGTGGACTTTCTGATTATTTCTCTCTCTTCCACCTCATTCAAGACCTGTCTCAGGTTTTCATATTCATCACGGGGAACTTTCCCAAAATGGTACCTGGAATAGCTTCTTATCCATTCAGTGGATTCTGTGGACAAACCCCTTCTACTCTCCACAATTGAGATGATGATGTGAGAAAATATCCTTTTACTTTATTACCAGGTCTGCAAATTTACCTGTCCCTTTATCAGCGATGTCACATGACTCACAAGCTGACAAGCCTCAATCATTCCTCCACATCTACAGCAAAATTATTGTCAGGTGTAAAAGCAACAAAGCCATTTGTAATCATCTGCTGATAGCTTAAGACTTGAATTTTGCTACACATTGATTCAGTACTCTCCATGTTCTCCTCTGCCAAGCAAGTGAAAACATGTGCAAGTTTAGCATTTCTCTGTACTGTGATGGGATGGGCAGACATGTTCAGCACCTTGAGTGGAATCCATCTTTCACCCCATAAAGGCATGACTATTTGAGAAACCATTAGAGCTCTGGGAGCTGAATGTGAAGAGGTAGGTTCTACAATGAGAGTGCTGCCTGGAGAGATCACAGTATTGCCTTGCAATTTAGCCCACAAAAGGTTAAATTCAGTGCCAGGAGCCAGTGTGACAGATATGTTGTTTCTAATGGTGTAAACTTCGTCATAGGTGTCACCACTGAGCCAGCGATTTAGACTAGCAAGAAGAATCAGAAATTGCTCAGAGCAATTGGAGCTAGAATTTGCGATGTTGTTGTTGCTCTTCTTCTTTCAGCTGCTCCATTAGGGGTTGCCACAGTGGATCATTGGTCCACATATTTGATTTGGCAGAGTTTCTACACTGGATGCCCTTCCTGACACAACCCTCCCCAGTTTTATCCGGGCTTGGGACTGGCACTGGGAGTACACTGTTGTGTGTGTCCCCAGTGGCCGGGGTTGGTTCCCTGGCCGGGGAATCAATCCCAGGCTGCAGCGGTGAGAGCGCCAAGGCCTAACCTCTAGTCCTCCAGGGGCCCTAGCTTGAGGTTGAGATGACCTTCCAGTAAGTACTATTTTGTATAAACTGGTGAATGATATGTATAATAACGTTGGTGCCAACATTATCTGATTGGCCTTCCGCAAGTAGGGTTGGAACAGATATTTTGCAGCCATAGATTTCCATGTCAAGATCTATCACAGCCTTTGGCCTCACACGGTCCATACTGGTCAGATGGCTCTGCACCATCTAACCTTACAGTTTTCTTCACAAGCCACAAGTGTATTGGACCTGGTACACTAGTGAAGGATCTGTTCTCTCTCTGAAATTCATCAACTCTTTCCTGAATCTGTAATGCACTCCATTCGTGAATGAGTTTGAACTTGAAGACATGAGCAAGTTCAGGGTCAGGGCAGTGTTTAACAAATACTCATCACCAAGATTGACTGCTTTATTGATACATATCCAGTAATCAACAGGATTTTTGGTCTGCCTTGGTAACGCTGAGTAAAAGTCTGCTAGTGGCAGGCAGGATGAAGTCTTACTAAAGTACTTTAGCAATATGTTGTAAACTGCATCTGGATTTTCTCTGGCATTAACCATGGGGTTGCTTCTCAAGCCTATTTTAGCTACATTATTAGCCTGTTCATTAGCCTATCCACTATCTTATCTAACTGTTCTGCAGCAGTGTTGTAATTTTGTTTTCTGATATAGGATTCCATCATGTCGAGCTATTCAGTGACCGAATACTTGTCAGTATTATCACCCCTGAAAATCACAGGCTTCCTGTCAGGGCTGACACTAACATTAATACACTACCAATAGTTGAACAAAGCTTTTTCATAGTGAAAATTTGCAAAAGTTTGAGAAGTCAGTTCTTTTTATTTTAGCTTCACGTATCTGTGAGCCTATCTGGCCAGTCATCTCACTCAGTTGATGTACTCGATTTAAATCATTAGCAGAGGGTGTAGAGTGACATGGCTTACTCTGTTTAAACTGCCCTGCAATAGACTCAGATGGGTCCTGATCTAATCCTGAATCCCTATCATTTGCAGACAGCACAGGAGAAGCACCCACAAATTTCTCATCATAGCTAAAAAAAAAAGAAGCTTTTCTTAAATTATAAATGATGTTTCCGCTGTTCCTTGTACCTTATTATTAAGACAATTACTAAGACACAGCATGCGCACATGATAAAAATCTACTTGGCAACCTGCAGCGATCTGCTTCAAGCTGATCAGGAATCCGACAGCACCAGTTTAACCATGTTCGTCCACACACTCAGTCAGACATGGGACTCACTTTCTGATCTGTTTAGTCTGGAAGACTGTAAGACATTTTAAAGTGCATAAGTCTTCTCTTTGTAAAATGATGACTGCAGACCTCACAGTCATCCATCTTAGAGCTCACGCTCATCTAACCGTGGTGTACCATTACGAAATACATGTGATTGTATACTTTTACACAAACTATAATTGTTCCACAATTTCAGACAAACAGTGTTTCATTTGTAATATAAAAAAAAAGATTATTAAAAAACAGTAGGTAAAGTTACAGTAAGCGCTAATCAAGCTGAGGAAGTGGGCAGTTCAGCTTGGCCTCTTCCTCAGCTTGCCTTAGAGGGCACTGGAGATGCTGTTGGCAGAAGATGAGGTGTTGAGCTGGGTGTTGTGCAGTGTTGAGCTGTGTTAAATGTTTGAGCATTCTCTCATTAGTGGAGCCCAAATGAATCAACTCAATTTGTGATTATCCAACATCCTTCCCTTGCTGGCATGCACCTTGTGGAGATCAGAGCCATTTCCTCACTCGGTATCCTGTGTACTGTACTTGATACATCCATCATTCCAGTAAGGTTTCTGTCACAAAGTGGATGCAGCTGGATGTACGTACAAGCACAATTTTATTAAAATCCAAGTTGTTAGGCAGACTCATCATCAGAAAACAGCCAGAGCCAGAACAGTGTAGACAAAACTGCATCAAAGGCAGGGAGACAAAGCACATAATAAACTAAGAAAGCAACACTGGCTTGTACAAGAACAGCTCTTAATTAAATGAGACACGTCTCTGTTTTGATCAAACTACGCCCTTTGCATACAAATAGTGCATAATTGTCCAAGTTACGGATAGTGTGGGCAATACCAATGTGTGCAAATTCAACATTATCTTAAAAGGACTCATGCTTATTACGATTATGCCCATATGATCACTAAATCTTTCTATGTGTGCTTGTAAAAAAAAATTGCAGTTGCCCATCAGAAAGGCTAGAACTTTAACAAACTATAATATGCCTGACCAATCATTGTTCTTCTGCATACCACTGCCAAAATTCCAGAGGCATTTTCACCGCATTATAACATTCTATCTCTTGCCATGAGTTCGGTCTTTGCAATTTATCTCTCATAAAGGTTTTTGTTCAGTTCAAGATTTTTATATTTAACATTCTCTCTTTAATATGTTAACATGATAAACATTTTCAAGCCAAACTTGTTTTTCTGGATCTGAATTTCCATGAAACCACTTTCCCTTTTCCACTACCTACCTTTTAAGCACCCCTAAACACACACACACGCATACTTACAAGAAATTTATACAGCCTGTGCCAGGTGGTGGGGCGATCCACACAAAGCTGAGACTGGTAGTAGGCACGTGACTGACATGAGATGCCACCACACTGCACACAAATTGAGTCCCAAACTGTTGCTCTGACATCACTCCTGAGAAAGATAGCAAAAGTAGCACCATAAGCATGAAAGAAAAACAGGGAGCAATAAAAAATAAGCAGCTAATAGAACAAAAAGCATTAAGTAAGCCTTCATTATTTTGCAATATTTTGACTACTACATTAATATAAATGTTCTTTCTTTTTCTTTCTTTCTTTCTTTCCGTCTTTATATATATATATATATATATATATATATATATATATATATATATATATATATATATATATATATATATATATATATATATATATATGAACATAAAGGGACACAAAAATTTATTCAGATTAACTATTTCCAAATGTTCCTATCATTTTAGCAGTGATGGTGGGTTTAGGGGTGTGTATTTTCAGTGAGTAACAGTGTAGGAGAAGGGATTATTCAGTCACTCTGTCTTGAGCACCCCCTTTGATGACAAGCACTTGCCTTAAGGCCTTGAGCATATCGTTGGCCTGTGGGAGAATGTGCTGTGCTGGTTTAGGTCCTACCTCATTAATAAAATATTCTCAGTTAATGTCAGACTTTTTTTTAATTCATCTATTGCTTTTACTGACTGTGTTGTCACTTAAGGATCTATGTACAGTATACTGGGGCCTGTTTTTATCTCATTATACATGCTCTCATTGGGAAGCATTATACAAAAACATGCTCACAAATATCTGTGACCACTACAACCTCTCAATGCTTGTATTTGGGAGGTTAAGACCTGAATGGCTAATAATTTTCTTCAATTAAATGAAAACATATCAGATGTCATTCTCTTGATATTTTATTTCAACCTCATATGTGGATCTGGAAATCAACTCTGTTTAAAATGTAGTTTTTAGCAACTTATCAAGAGTTATTTCTAAAATCAAGTAATTTCTTTTCAGGGCATGTAAAAAGTTACTCATAATTTTAGTTTGTTGTGTTTAGTTTATTGTAATTTGCTGTATTTTGGCATCAGTAAAGCTTCTGTTGACCTCTTACAGTGACCACATGACCCCAAGTTTGGTGTGCTTACACCGGTTCCCTGTCCATTATGAGAGCCAGTTTAAGGTTTTACTACTTGTGTTTAAAGCTCTCCCATCTCTTACTGTGTTACTGGGCCATTACTTTGCTCCTAGGTCTCTAAGCCTTCAGGTCAGGTTCAGCTGGCTGTTCAATAACCACGGTTGAAGGCTAAATGTGCTACCATGCCTTACCACTACCATGCCTTTGCAGTTGGTCTGCTGAGGTTGTGAAACTGCCTTTACATACTTACTAATACAATCACATACGAATATAAAAAATCAGCAAACAACATCAAATAATCAAAATTATTTTGATATATATCAAGGCTGTGTGAATAGTTGCCATAAAAGTTTGATAACTGAGAATTTATCTTAATGTATATATCATTATTTGGCTGCCAGCCCTTGGTTACATATTGTTTAACCCAATATTGGTTGCATATTGTTTAACCCAATACCAGTATCACCCATAAATTAATGGCACCCAGTACTGCCACAAAATTTATAACACATTTAAATAGAGGATTCAAAAATCTTATTATTTGATCAGAGAGCATTGGTTTGTTGTTAGGCCTGTATCAATTATAAATAATTGTGAATTGGTAATTATATAAATAGCTAAATAATTGCCTTTTCTCATGACTTTATACCACTTTTATAATACAAGTGTAACTTTTGTGTCATACATAGTATATACAGCCATTTCTAAACAGTAAACATAGACACATTTCCATTTGTTTTTTTAGATGTTAAGATACCAAAGGGAAGTCTTAGTGATAAATATAAAACCTATTACTGAACTAAACGAATAGGTTATTGTATAAAAACAAAATGTACTAAAGCAAAAACAATGTAGTAAAATATTTACCATTTTGTACTAAATCTTGTCATCAATATGCTTGGAACAAATTACATCTTCATTAAATATGACTGTTACACAAAAAAATTTAACAAATAGTTACATACAGTCCTTGACAATAATAGTTCAAACTTGGTAGCCCTGCAATTTGATTGTATCAAGAAACAAATTGAGAGTAGGTATTGTGATATTGTTTGCATTTTATATATATATAATATAATATATAATATATATATATTAGTGTCAGAGCCCCAATACCGCTGACAGCCGTGCGTCATACGTCATTACGTGATTTGTACGTCAACGATTGACGTGTTTACATGTGACTTTTTAGATCTGATTGTGCTTCTAGTCCAATTACGATCGGATTATTAGTGTTCATGTAAACGTGGGAGTTAGGGGGGTCCAAAATTTCCCATCATTGTCTATGGGGCCAGAATAACGCCATTTTCCTGACAATTCTAGCAAAAATTCTGAAACGCAATGTATATGCCAGGTCTACTCCCTAAGGCCTATGAGAGGATATGTGATACAAACATGTCAGCCAAACAACGTACAAGCTGTGACACCCGTATTTTATTCCCCATTCATTCTCTATGGGGCGAAAACGTGCATTTTTGTCCATGTGCATGGAAAGTCCACTTGGAAACGCTGAGAAAAGAAATAGCACACCTGTCCCAATGGGGCCGTATGTTTTGAGGTATGTTTTGTGATGGTGACGCAAACAGTGTGGGACTAGTTACGCACCAAATGGGTGTCTGGAAGAATTAAACACAATGACATGCAGCTGTACATACCAGTCATTACGGGGAGCTACATGTGTGTAAGTCAGGGGTGGCGAACCTGTTTGGCATAAAGAGCCAAAAAAAAAAAACAACTTTATCACTGCAAAGAGCCACACGACAGTATATCACAATAACTTATGCACCTAATTACATAACACAAAAGTTTTCATGGATTTAAATCAGCCTACCTCCTTTTACTTGACTCAGTGGGACACCTGACAGTCCTTGGTTTCCACAATCTTTTTTAGGTCTGGCTTGTATTCAGTTGTGGCTACTCGTAGTAACTCTTTCACATGTGTGTCAGTAAGAACAGAGTGATGCTTTGATTTCACTTGTTTTAGTGTCGAAAAAAGTTACTCACAGATGCTTGCTAAATTTTCGGAAAAGCTGAGTTTGCTTTTATGACTGACATTTCAGTGTCTTTACCTTGTGCTTGCGAAGTTCACTGCCTTTGGGAAATTCCCGGGCTACGGTAGGATGGAGTGAAGTGAAATGGCGCATGTGTGAAGTCTGGCATATCAAGCAGAATGGCTTTCCATTTCTTTCAACAAAAAAATATAAATCCTCATTCAGATAAAAATGTTCTGTGCTCATCTTCGTATTTACGTTTAGCTGTACGCTTCCCTGACTCTTCCCATGACGATTGATACTAACGAACTTCACGTCAATCGTGTTAGTCAATTGGCTAACGTATGTTAAATGGCGCGAGAGGTTGTGAAAAAAAAAAAAATAATAATAATAATACATATTAAAAATCTAAATTAGATTCGGCAAATGCATTTAAATACATACCCCTTTATTGCAAAATTAAGTTTTGACATTTTAAAAATAAATTGCGATTGTAAACACAGAACATGTGGATTGAAGAGCCGCACAAGAGCAGTGAAAGAGCCGCAAGCAGCTCGCGAGCCGCGGGTTCGCCATCCCTGGTGTAAGTGTTTGTTAGTTCTATATAGGTAGCTGTAATGACTATTTAACTCAGGTTTTTAATATAAGAGGCTCTATGGCAGTCTGAATACCTATAATGCAATTCTCCTCATTGAATTAAGTGTTTTGATATGTCACATGTCTCTGTTGTGGCAATTTTGTGATTCCACTTATTTTGGGTGTTAATGTGCACGTGATGTGCATGACATCACTAGAATACCCACAATGCAATTCTCCTCACTGAGCCGAACATTTTGATATGTCAAATGTCTGTTGTATTTTTGTGATTCCACATGACGTGCGTGTGACATGCACATGACGCCACACTTATTATCCACTTATATATCCACATGTCTATGTTCACATGCATGTGATATGCAAGTGACATGCACATGATGTCACTAGAATACCCATAATGCAATTTTCCTCATTGAGCTGAGCATTTTGATAAGTCACATGTCTATGTTGTACACCTCTTTGAGGTATGATCCACGTCTGTGAGTCAAAAGAGGACTGGAGCTTGTTGGAGGGGAGGTTGAAGTCTTTGAGCACATTGAGACAGGTGCTGTCAGTAGAGAAATGACTGAGGAGCATGTCCACTTCTTCAAGAAATTCTCCTAGGGGACCAGGAGGGCAGTAGATGACGATGAGAAGGTTGATCGGAGCGGTAACTATCACTGCATGCAATTCGAAAGATGAGATGTTGAGAGAGGAGAGGTGTGAACCACCATCTCCAAGACAGCAGCAAATCTGTACCACCACCCCTGCCAGTTTCTCATTGAGTGTGCAAGAAAGCATAAGCAGAGGATAGAGCAGCCAGTTTAGCCGAGTTCTGTGGCAGACTGGCAGTTCTGGAGCCCCCTACCACCACTGTTTGAGACAGAGACAACAGTGGAGGGTAGATGAGGTTACTAGTAGTTTGGCCTCTGGTTTGTGGATGAGAGCTTCTGGGTCTGTGTGATGTGATAACAGAGATAGGTTTGAGGCACATGTCCGCAGCCTCGTCAAGAGTGAGTTTAAGTAGGGTTGAGAGGGAACTGGTAATACTAACTGAACAAGAAGAGGTAACAAACACTACCAAACTTTACGCATTCTAACTAAATTTATAAACACTGATAAATGCTGATAATGGCTGATAAACACTGGTAAATGCTGGTAATACAGTGATAATGGCTGGAAAATGCTGATAATGGCTGACAAAAGCTTTCAGTGTGCTGATAATGGTGGGTAAACACTATAAATGCTGATAATGGCTGGTAAACGCTATTAAATGCTGATTATGGTTTATAAACACTGGTAAACGCTCATTTGGGAAACACTGACAAATGCCAATAATGCCCAATAAAAGCTGGTAATGGCCGGTAAATGCTGACAAATGCTAATAACGGCCGATATATGCTGATAATTTCTGATAAAGCCAATAAAGTCTGATAAACACTGGTAAACGCTGTCAAACGCTGATAATGGCTGGTAAATGCTGGTAAACACTGATAAAGGCTGATAAAGGCTGATAAATGCTGGTGAACACCATTAAATGCTGATAACGGCTGGTAAATGCTGACAAGTGCTGATAATGGCTGAAAAACACAGGTAAACACTGGTAATATGCAGATAATGGCTAGAAAACGCTGACAAACACTAATACTGCCGATATAGACTCGATATTCGAAATTTGAAATATGGAAATATTGAAATTTGATATACAAATTCCTGATAAACGCTGGTAAACACCGATGACAGCAAACGCCGATGACAGCAAATAAATGCTGATAAAGGCCGATAAATACTGGAAAACATTGATAACGGCCGATAAGCACTGATACATGCTGATAATGGCTGATAAATGCTAGAAGACGCTGATAATGGCTGATAAACTCTGGTAAACACCAGTTAACGCTGATAAACACCAGTAAACACTTAAAATGGCTGATAATGGCCAATAAACGCTGATAAAGGCTGCTAAACACTGATAATGACCAATAAATGCTAATAATCTCCAATAAACGCCAATAAAGGCTGATAAATATTGGTAAACACGTCAAATGCTGATAATGGCTGGTAAATGCTGGTAAATATTGGTAAATGCTGATAAAGGCTGATAAATGCTGGGAAATACCATTAAATGCTGATAACGGCTGGTAAATGCTGATAAATGCTGATAATGGCTGATAAACTCTGATAAACACTGGTAAATGCCAATAAATGCTGATGATGGCTGATAAACGCTGGTAAACTCCAGTTAATGCTGATAAATGCCGGTAAACGCTGGAAAATGATGATAATGGCCGACAGTAAACACTGGTAAACGCTGATAAATGCCAAGAATGGCTGATAAATACTGACAAAGGCTGCTAAACCCTGATAATAACCGATGAACATTGATAATTTCTGATAAACGCTGGTAAATGCCAATAATGGCCGATAAATGCAGATAATGGATGATAAACACTGGTTAATCCCGATAATGGCAGATAAACGCAGATAATGGCCTATAAACACTGTTAAACGCTGATAAATTTTGATCAACGCTGATAAATGCTGATAAAAGCCTATAAACGATGGCAAATGCTGATAAACCCCGAGAATGGCTGATAATGGCTGATGAACTTGTTCACACTCTCCTGAGTAGTATGACATTGATATTGTGAAGACTGGTCAAAAATCCTAGATCTAGTTTGCAAAAGTAAGTTTAGCATATTATGCAAACTATCATAAATTTGAGTGGAAGTGGCTAATTGGGCCAAAAGGCAATTTTCTATAGTTTCAGCAATAGAATCAAGTTAAAGAAGAAATTTCTTTCTACACCTTATTTTCCAAGAGATATGCTTTTTTGTGTGTAAAATTATGAACAGCGCCTCCACTGGCCAATTTGAGTGAGATTGTATTCACGTTTCATGATTTTAGCTCAATTCTATCAAATGTCTGCTGAAAGTTGATTGGCTGATGGCAGCCATGTTTTTTTAATAATTTAGGTCAACACCCACTTACCCACTTACAGATTAGCAGATAGATGCAACATACCAAATTTTTAACTCAATAGGACTTATGGTTCCTCAGAAACAGTTATCTGACCTTATCTCTGCCTGCAATGTGTGACCTCACAATCCTGTATAAGCCTGTCATGTTTCGTGTGAATACATGCAAGCACTCATGAGTTACAATAGTTTGAATAAATAAGTCTCCACCTCATTAGTATTGATTGAGAAGTGGCAGCCATATTGTTTACAAATGTCAGCTTGGCCAGAGAGTGTCTTACTGACTATGCATTGTAAAGTGAGTAGACATTTGACCTTGCATTCAGAAGATACTGCGCTTTACGTACATGCATTGGCTTAAAATTGATTCATTGAACTGTAGTGGTCAAATCATTTGGCCAATAAAAATTGTTTTTGTAGGTTTTTGTCCTCAAACTCCTACATTTCATATTTGCTACATTTCATATTTTATGTTGATCTGATCAGGCCAAGACTAGTGTAAAAGGGTGTTTCAGAAAATTTAAAATAGCAGGAAGGAAGTCAGACAAAGGTAGGTAATTAAACCATATGGCAAAAAGATGCAGTAATACCCGGGCCGGATCTAGGCATGGGCAGGGTTGGGTTGAGCCTACTCAAACATCTGTCTTGCCCACACAATCAGAACATAGGCAAAGACAACGTTAATCTTTTATTTTTTTATGATTTGTGCATTGGTTAAAAGCATTCTGAGGCAGTCTGTGTGTTGAGAAGTTTGTGGAAGGGTTGTAGACTGCCCCAACCAATCACAAAATAACACCAAAAAATTGCAGCATTTTTCTATGTTTTTATTGGCTGAAAGGAACAATACTACACTCAGGAGGCGGCTTCAGAAAAGCAGAGGCTGACAGTCACACGAGCAATAACAAGCAGAAATATTTGCTTGCAATGCATAGATTTTTGGTGCCTATACAGAAGCCTGTTAGTGGCTCCAGCAGCAGTGACCTTGATGTGGCCGCTGTTGTTTCACAAACTCCGTCCTCCCCAGCTCCTGCTTCAGAAATAACTCTGTCTCCCTCCACCTCAGTCCCTCAAAATCACGCTGCTGGTGGTAGTGAAATATTGGAACTAAATTCAAATGCTTCCTCCCAGCCAATATTACATAGCTACCCTAAACGTGCATTTGGGTCCATATCATGGGCATTTAATGCTGGATGGTACAGTTTGCGACCCTGTCATAAGTTCGGTGTTGCTAACAAGAGAGAAGTCTTTTAAGACCTTATGTGGTTATACTGGAACGTGACAGTGGAAGTATGTGTACAGCCACTGTCATGTGGAGTCTATGGCAACCTTGTCCGAATTAAAATGTCGGGATACGTCTGGGGAAACTATAGACTGCATGCTAGTGGGCAAAACACAGTTGGAAAAGAACAGATATTATGTGAAGCATTGGAGGTGTGGTTAAATTTCTCTGTGTTTACGACCAAGGGCTGCATGGAACCACAGAAAACCACATCAAACAATGATACATCTGCAGGTCTCTTCCTTAAGTTGTTTGAATATACCTTAGAAATGGATGCATTTCTGGTGATATAAAGGGTATACCAAAACATGCAAAGTATACTTCTAAGGACATTCAGAACGAAATCATTGAAACACTGGCTGATATGGTGCTTTCAGAGATGAAATGTCGATACACAGATGCTGACTCAGCAGGGTTTTGCCTTAAAAGTGATGCGACATGAGACAAGTGTAACGTGGAACATTTGTCTGTAATGATTAGGTTTGTAGGCAATTCCTTGCCAGAGGAGCATTTGATTGGGTTCATTGTTATAACCATCAGCTACATTTAGTATGCCTGTATGCGTGCATGCCATCCAGTGTGATCCATGTGGGAAAAAAAAAATTTGACTTTGCCAGTTCCCCATATATTTTTTTCCATCACTACTGCGTGGCTGAGAAATGTGATGCTCCTTGTCTTAAATGATTATTGGAAATTTGATGGACAAGCCATTATGATGTCACAAGGTGCATTATTGAGAATGAGGATGATTTTGCCACCACCGATCTTAGCACTGAGGCAGCAGACTTTTTAATCCAAATCAAAAGGCACAATTTCTTTGAAAAAGGGAAATTTCTAATCCGGGTGCTTGGTGTCCCGAAACCAGATAACACTAATCTCCAGTCTCATACAGTGGATTTGTGTAAAGCTGGTGAGGTTGTCAGTACATCTTTGGAGTCGCTAAAGGCAATTTGTAGAGATGTTTTTCAGACATGTGTGGAGTTTACACCATTCCAAGAGAAGACCACTGAACAAACAACTAGATGCAGTGCTGTGGAAAACACAACACTGCATCTAGTTGTTTGTTCAGTGTTCTTCTCTTGGAATGGTGTAAAAGGAAATTGTTTGGCAAGTATAGGTTTGGCAATAAGAATTTAATTTGCCAGACTTACACTATCTGCAGTGCCAGCAAGTAAATGCAGAGGGCTCAACAACGTGGCATCTAGAAATGCACTAGATGTGGGCATGAGACAAGATACCACTTTCATCAAGTCAGCATCTTTTGTGGAAAATCTATTTTCCATTTCAGCAATGGCCCTGTCGAGAATGGAAACAAGGATCTCTACAATACTCCCCAGACAGTCTCTGAAGAGATCCTTGTTTCCATTCTCGACAGGGCCATTGTTGAAATGGAAAATAGATTTTCCACAAAAGATGTTGACTTGATGAAAGCGGTATCTTTTTCAACTCTGTCATGGGTTCTGACCTCTTTTGTCGCTGTATGTTACACCAAAGAAAGAGACATTTAGTGAAATTGGCCCATGAGAAGTCTATCACTCGTAGCTTAGAAGTGGATGAATTTGTTAGGACTTTTTTTTTTTTTTTTATAAACTCAATACAATGTAATACAATCCAACCATAAAACAAAACACATACACTTAGAAGTTAGTTATAGTAATGGTAGTTTACCTAGTTTGTCACTGCCTTTTAAATTTACAGTTTTTGCCATGAAAACATAGCACCAAAAATAGATAACAATATATATATATATATATATATATATATATATATATATATATATATATATATATATATATATATATATATATATATATATATATATATATATATATATATATATATATAATATTGTTATATGTTGTTGTTATATATATATATATATATATATATATATATATATATATATATATATATATATATTCACAGTCAGGTCCAGAAGTATTTGGACAATGATGGAGTTTTTGTGATTTTGCCTTTATACACCACCACAATGGATTTGAAATAAAACAATCAAGATGTAATCAAATTGTAGACTTTCAGCTTTATTTTAAGAGGTTCCACAAAAATATGGCATTTACCATTTAGGAATTACAGCCATTTTAAGCAAAGTACTTCCATTCCATGACAAGAAGTTAATTGACCAGGTGCAGCCCATTCCCTCATTACTTCAAGACAAATGAAGTAGATCAAAGGTCTGGAGTTGATATCAGGTATTGAGTTGGCATTTGGCAGCTGTTCGACTGGAGCTACCAGTATGAAGTCCAAGGAGATCTCAATGCAAGCGAGAGGCCATCATTAGGCTGAAAAAACAACATAAATCTATAAGAGATAGCAAAAACATTAGGTGTGGCCAAATCAACAGTTGGGTACATTCTTAAAAAGAAAGAAAGCATTGGTGAGCTTAACAACATCGAAAGGCCTGGAAGACCCCGGAAGACAACTAAAGTGGTGGATTGCAGAATCCTTTCCTTGGTGAAGAAAAAACCCCTCACAACATCAACAGAAGTCAAGAATACTCTGGAGGAGGTAGGCGTATCATTGTCAAAATCTACAATCAAGAGACGCCTTCATGAATGTAAATACAGAGGGTTTACAACAAGGTGAAAACCACTGGTAACATTCAGGAACAGGAAAGCCAGATTAGACTTTGCCAGAAAACATCTAAAAAAAAAAGCCTCCCATGTTCTGGAATAAGATTCTTTGGACTGATGAAACCAAGAGAAAAGTATTTTGAAAGAAAGGAACAGCTCATGATCCAAAGTATACCACATCAAGTGTCAAACATGGTGGAGGCAGTGTTATGGCATGGGCATGTATGGCTGCCAATGGAACGGGCTCACTCGTGTTTATTGATGATGTGACTGCTGACAGAAGTAGCAAGATGAATTCTGAGGTGTATAGGGCTATACTCTGCTCACATTCAGCCAAATGCTACAAAACTGATAGGACGCCGCTTCACAGTGCAGATGGATAATGACTCTAAACATACTGCGAAAGCAACTCAAGACTTTTTGAAGGCAAAAAATGGAATATTCTTCAATGGCCAAGTCAATCGCCTGATCTCAACCCAATAGAGCATGTTTTTCACTTACTGAAGCAAGACTGAAGGCAGAAAGATCCAAAATAAAACTTAAAAAAAAATGTCTGTCCGTCCACCCCCTGCCCCCAACAATTGCCCACTCCGGATATCTGCCAGCTCACCCTTCTATAGCTGGCAAGAACCGGGCCTGTGTAAGACTGTTGTATTGTAGGAAAGCATCATGACTCAAACACACATGCACAGAACACATATGCTGATTGAGAGCAATTGTGTTAAACCTTTGTTTAATTGATTATTTAAAAAAAAAGGTTCACCGACCTCTTTCTAATTGATAAACATTTCAAACTTGGATTACTTTATTCTGTTACATGCACACGATAATCATGTAAGTAATCTGATTTACTTCATCAAAATCGGTGTCTCAGATCTGTGCAGGAACATTTGGGTCATGATGTGTTCCGTCTGGAAAAAAAAATTATTGTGTACTGTGGCGGTTCTGGCTTACTTGGTGCCCTAGGAGAAACCAGACATGATGCCCCAACCCCCAAACATCCTTCCCCAACCTCCCCCTCCCAACCACAGGGACATAAAGAAGGAACAACACTGCATATGTTGAAACGCTTTTATTGCTGAACTATATACAATAAATAATAATGCGATAAACCTATATATAAAAAATAGTGATGCTTGTATAACAATAATATTGATTCTGCAATTTAGGTTATTAAAATTGTTATAATGCACAATCTAAACTTCATGTAATTAGTTTTTTTTTACCTATTGCTGACTATTATGGCCTTAGCATAACTAGCACTGGAAAATTACACAATAAAGTTACTGCAAATGTCGTAAGAGATGATGTACATAGCATGCCTTTATCTTTGCCCCATTTCTTACTGTCCTCCTTTCACTTTTTCGCAGACCAGGTACACCCCTTCATGGCAACGGTATTCCCTAATGGAAGTGACCTCTTTCGGCAGGATAACGCGCCCTGCCACACTGTAAAAATTGTTCAGGAATGGTTCGAGGAACATGACAAAGAGTTCAAGGTGTTGACTTGGCCTCCAAATTCCCCAGATCTCAATCCAATTGAACATCTGTGGGGTGTGCTGGCCATCAAGTTCGATCCATGGAGGCCCCACCTCACAACGTACAGGACTTAAAGGATCTGCTGTTAACGTCTTTGTGCCAGATACCCCAGCACACCTTCAGGGATCTAGTGGAGTCCATGCCTCGATGGGTCAGGGCTGTTTTGGCAGCAAAAGGGGGACCAATACAATATTAGGCAGGTGGTCATAATGCTATGGCTGATCGGTGTATATATAATATTATACTATGTATCTATAGATTTATACTGTCTATAACTGAATTTCTAAATATTTGTCACATGAACTTTTAAAATCTATAGTTATTGTATTGATATTGTTTGACGCATTCCTAAGAAAATTATCTGTAGTCAGAGATTGGTTGATAAGTTATATAACTTACAATAAAACTAAGCAACAAATTTAGATAAATCTTTAGGATTCTCATGAGGAATACCATTTATTAATTTCTGTTTTCTAAACTGAAAAAAATGTAGTATTTTTTTTCACCTGAATCCATCCATTTTTGTCTTGATTTAACAAAGACACCCTTAGTCTTCTCTTCATAAATTCCATCTAATTGGTTTTGCAATGTTATTAATTTTATTAAATCATTATTAGAAATATTTTGATTACTTTTAGATGTAATGCACATTATTTCACTAATAATATTATTTTCGTTTTCTTTTTTCTTTTTCAATATAAGTTTTCCATAGTAAATAGCCAATTTTCTTACTTCAAATTTCATTTGCTCCCAATAATTCCTATAACTCTGCAAAATTGATGCTTGCTTCCAATATTTTTCAATTATGCGCTTTATTTCTTTTTTGAAATCATTATTGTTCAGTAAATTTCTATTAAAATTCCAGTACCCGTTGTTTATCTTGTTAGATTGGTTACTTAATATCAGTCAAGATAGATGTCTCAATTATAACAGATTCAACTTTATCTTTAATATCTGAAATGAGCCAAAAATCAATACGTGATTGCATAGATTTGTTCTTATTACTCCATGTGTACATACTTAATTGTGGGTTTTTATATCTCCAAATGTCTATGATGTCCAATCTTAAACATAAATTATTTAGTTCACTTACTAAATATACCGCTGACAGATTTAGGGGACCAGCTATCCGATCTTTCATCAAAAACCGTGTTAAAATCACCACCCCAATTACTTTAGCAGAGGAAAAATTAGTGTGATTAATATTGTCCTCAATGTCTTGAAATATAAGCCCATTGTTTTTTTGTTTTTTATTATTGTTGTTGGCATATACATTAATGAGGATAAAATTAATTTGGTTTATCTCAATTAAAAGGACGACCTTGATTATCTAATTTTTGACTTATAATCTGTCCAGAAAATTTCTCTCTTAAAATAGTGACTCCTGCTGTTCTATCTGAGGCACCAAAAGAAAACCATATGTCACAGCCCCAATGATTCTTCCAAAATATTATATCGTCTTTGCAAGCATGAGTTTCTTGAACAAAACAAAAATCTGCTTCTTTTAGAAATGCTTTTCTATTTACCATGTCCTGTATACCCCTGGAATTAACAAAAAAATTAATTTTAACAAAAATTAATTGACATTAATTTGAAAAAAACTTGGAACAATTTAGAGAACAATAAATAAAATAAAGTAATTGTTAAGTAGGTTTTGAGAGTGTATATAGGGTAATCTTACTCTAAGAATCTCGTAGACCAGTCACAATTAAGCCACTAACCGATTTATAAAACAACATCGTCACAAAACTGGCAATGGGAAGAACATCCTGTGTCAACAGCCTCCAGCCAGAGCTTCTTTTAACATGTTGATGCTAGTTGAATATTGTTTCAGCATAACTTTTATCTCATCAGAAGTCTGCCTGATAATTCGAGTGATGCTTTGCTGTACCTGAGTTAGCATTAACTCTTCCATAGCATCACCACAAGTTTGATTCTTTGGTGGTAATCTTTTAGATGGAGTATTTGGAGATGAACCCCTTTTCGGCTGAACATGTGTGTCTCGCTGATGAGTCTTTTCTCTATCATTTTCAGGGTATCGGTGAATATTGCTTCAGGGGCTGGCAAAGCTGATTATTGTTATTGTTTTTTTTTTTCCTTTTTTGCAGTTGAAGTTTCCGTGTCTTTTGTTAAACTTGTCACAGAGTTAATAATATACTGTACATCTGTCCTAAAAGTTCCAGACATCATTATACAATTGTGACTTGCGTCCTAAGTTACATTTTGTAAGAAATACCCAAAGGGTGATCTCAGATAGTAGAGCAAATCTGTCTGCTCATACCGCCATCTTGGTCGACCCCCTTGAAGTGCCCCTTGTAGTATTCTTATTTTGGTCATAAGCCAATCATCTGTTAGGAGTCTATGTATGGTTTCTCTCATTGGCTGTAACAACTCTTCAATATGTTATGCAAATAACTCTGACTGTTCAGTTCATGCTTGCTGTTGAAGAGACATGCACCATTTTCTGCACAGCTGTTAAAGTAAATTAAATATACATGTGTTTAGAGTATACCAGCTTCCTGATTATATAGTAAAACCTCACCAAACACACAAGCATTATACCCCTGTCTTGACTTGGCTGAGTCAGGTCGTTTGAAATTCAACCTGAGTAACCATTTCTTTCTACCGCATCTAGTAATGGCTGCTGCTCAGACAGTGTGTTTTCATCGTCCTCATCCTCTTAAACATCAATGGTAAGTACCTATTCAACACTTTAACTAATGTCTTAAAGGACATTAGTGTGACTGTCACTTAACTTCTCTTTATCTAATGTTTGGAAGCTAGTTAGCTACAGCAACACACTAGTTAGTTTATTAGCTAGTTACATAGGCTAAGCACTGTTGGATGGTAGCTAGCTAGCTGGCTAATTAGTTAGGTTTCATACATTAGTTCACAGCTGCACAGTTCAGGGAACTAAAATATAGCGGCTGACACATAAAACCTATAATGTTTGGTCATGCCACACAGCCACAGCCATTAACTGTAGTAAATAAAACTACTGCTGGAAGTGCATGGAGACTTTGACATGGAGCTCTGACTTGAATGGAATGCAGCATAGCATTAACGTTAATCAGTAAAACTAATTTTTTAAATTAGCATTTTTGTGTTAACTACAATGTTTGGCAGAGGTAGAAAATATGAAGAGAAGGGATGAAAGAGAAATTCTGTGGTTTCTGACCAAAAAGAAGCCCAGCCTGGCTGTTGCTGACAATGACAGCAGTCAGTGTGAGAAGAGAGAGAATGAGGGAGAGTCAAGCTGCCAGCAGTGGCAAAGAGCAGTGCAGCTCCCACCCCTCTTCACCAGGTTTGCAAAGTGTAGACAAAGCAAGGTAAGGACAACAGGTGAAAATAGCTACATATTCTATATGTGACACTCAGGTTTTCAATTTAAAACACTGATGGGTGGGATATGAAAAGAAAATATTTCTTGTCATTAATTCTTATCCCCTGTACTGATGAGGACTGATGGCTCTGTTATACTGTGCAGTGCATTTTATTTAAGTGAAGTGAAGTGACTTGTGGCCAAGTATGGTAACCCATACTTGGAATTTGTGCTCTGCATTTAACCCATCCAAGTGTACACACACACCGAGAACACACACCCGGAGCAGTGGGCAGCCTTTTTTTTGCTGCGGCGCCCGGGGAGCAGATGGGGGGTTCGGTGCCTTGCTCAAGGGTCTCACCTCAGTCGTGGTATTGAGGGTGGGAGAGAGCGCTGGTCATTCACTCCCCCCACCTACAATCCCTGCCGGACCCGAGACTCAAACTCACAACCTTCAGGTTCACCTTCTAGTTGCAAGTCCGACTCTCTATCCATTAGGCCACGACTCTCTATCCATTAGGCCACGACTGCCCCTGTCTTCATGTCTACCAAAGCTCTCAATATATGGTTCAAGCGTTCAGGCTTTTCTTTAAAAATGTTTGAATAGTTGTCAAACATTTTGTGTGAAAATATGTAGGGATTTTTATAATATTTATTTGTGTTTCAGCTGCAAACTTGGATGACGCAGGTTCAGATGAATCAGATGAATGATCTGGCCCAGTAGGACCTGATGGTATGCTGCTGTTTTCATACTGCAATTGTAATGAGTACAATCTAAATCATAGTCTTTTGGATCAACAATTAGATAGTTACTGTTTGTGTGTCTTGATGACAGTGGGTTTATGAAAGCATAGGGGCATTCACCCTGGTGTTATTTTCATTTGCTTCTTTCCGGACATTTCCCAGTGCAGAGCAGAGGGTTCTGTCGAGCCATCAAAGAATTATTCTGCTCCCCTAGGACCTCGATGGTATGCCTTTGTTTTTCTTATTTTTTCAAATATTGTATTATATTTTATTTCATGTATATACTGTATGTACATTATTCTTAATGAAAAAAATTATTAAAATATTTAAGTCGTGATTGTAAAAGTTTACTCCAAATCCAGAAAGTGCTTCAGATTAAGGGCTTTAAGGAACAGTTAAGAAGGTATACTGTGTAAAAGCGCTAGAGCCAGCAGCAAAGGAAAGAGGTAAAATGTATGTAAAACTCATTAAGTTAAGAATTGCACATGACATGAACATTGTACTTGGCCCCTCTCTGTAAAGTGTGGCCCCTGCTTTTAAAAAAAAATCCTAGATCCACCATGGTTTTGTTTCCACAGACTGAAGCTCCTCGCAGATCTGTGGCCGAGTGGCATGTAAGTCTATTGACATTATCTGGCTTTTACTACTCATGATGTGCTCAGAGAAAATTTCAAAGTGTTTTTTATTGTACATACAATAACATACCTCCGGGCAGTCTGGCAGATGTATCTGATGTGTCAAAATGTTTTACTGGTACTTTTTTGTCAATTGTCTTATTTTTAGAGTAACTATGAATATAATATGATGAACAATAATATAATGAATATAATATATGATCATAAATTCATGACTGAAATTAGGTCAAGTCATTGAAACAGCCTGAAAAAGAAGTCTTTCATATTGCAGCCAAATTTAGACTTAGAGGGACGTTTTTTATAGACGTCTTTTCAACAACCTGAAAAAGACAGCTTTTCACTTTTCAACCATATCTTTTTATGCAAAGTTATCTTTTCAACGAGTTTTTGCTGGGTGGGTTGGTTCCTGGGAATAGCTATTTGAACTCAATTCCAAACTCTATGAATATGAATAGCAACCTCCAGTGGCCAATTTAAGTGAGACTACAGTCACCCACTATAGTGTCCCCATTAAAATGAATGGTGGAAGATATAAGGAGAGAAGGATAAGTCTGTATTTTGGCATGACAAGTCCTAATGTACCCATATTTGACCATGTGATTTTTGGTCATTGTAACTTGAGAATCAAACGAATTAGAGCAATTTTTAAAAAAATCCCATTCAAGTGAAATGGGGAAAAAAAGGGATAAAAAAAATGAGTGTAGCAGGGCAAAAGATGAATATTTTCAAAAGCTGTATACAAGCACACTTCATGGGGTCAGACTGGCCATGTTAGAGTTGGTTTGGTGTCAATATCCTAAAAACTGTAGGAGGGGATATAATCAGGTAGAAGAAGAAGAAAATCTGATAATAATTAGTGTGTTGTTTTCCCTGTTATTTGTGTTCTGATGATTTATTTATTTATTTATTCATTTTTTTTGTAAAAATCAGAACAAAAATAACAGCGCTCCAGCAACTTCGCTGCTTGGACCCCAAATTATGGACGTGTATGGAGTGAGATTTTGTGACCACTGTACATTAATAATATGGAGTGTGTGAGTCCAGTCAGTGCAGTCAGTGTTTTCATTGCACTTCTGTTTTAAATGTTTTTAAAAATCATTTCCTTTCTCACTATAGTCATCCAAGTGAGATTAAAAATCTACACACCCCTGTTTAAATTGCAGGTTTTTGTTATGTAAAAACCAAGAAACCAAGATAAATCATGCCAGATCTTTTTCACTCTTCCACCTTTAATGTTATACAGCAACCACCAAAATTTAAATTAAAAACAAAAAGAAACATTTTAGGAAAAAAAGAAAAAGAAAAACTTTAACTTGGTTGTACAAGTTTCATTAGTTGCTGTGGATATATTTATGTGAATGTGTATTCTCCTGTACTTTTCTGCATAGTTCATGAGTTCAAAAGTGTTCAAAATTATGTTCAAAAGTAATTATAATACACCCGCCATCATTGAACACAAAATTTGATGAAAGGACAACAAGAGAACTTATCAGGGAGACTGTGAAGAGACCTATACCAACATTAATGGAGCTGCAAGTATTCAAATTAAATGTCCACATGCTCATCTGTATCAAGAGACAAGGATTCATCATTCATGGAAAAAGACAATGCCCTGAACTCAGCACCACAACTAAGGACTGTGACACTTATGACATCACTCACATTGCTGACATGCAAGAACAAGTGTCAAAAGAAGAGAAATGGACATGGATGGAAAATGGAGCAAAGCTCCATTCAGATGACATTTGAAGTTGTAGCTCCTAATAACTTTTACTTTGACTTAGCCACTCAAATCCATTCAGCCAGTCATTTAGGTGCAGACCACATGACTGGTTTAAGGTTTAAGGGTGGGCAGTACAATCCAGTTTACAGAATAAGAAGCTATCCAGATTGTGAATAATCTGCCTAGTTTGTCAACAGCACAACATAGGTAGAGCTCAACAAACACCCATGCTACAAGATCCAGCTCCACCAGGCCCTTTTAGGCACCTACAGGTAGATCTACCTCCCTGTCAGAGAAAGCAGGATGTGTTGGTAGTGGTTGACAAGTTTTCTAGATGGGTAGAAGCATTTCCTACTAAGAAAGGGACAGCTCATCACACTGCTAAAATCCTAGCTCAAGAATTCATACCCCTCTTTGGCATCCCACAGTCAGTTGATTCAGATCAAGGAAAACATTTTAAAGGCCAGGTGGAAACATGCCAGTGTAAGTTGTTTAAGGGGAACACAGGTCATGAAAGCCAGTAGGAAGAATCACTCCTTTCAGTGGAGTGGGGGTTGCCCTCATGGTGAAGTACGACTCGAAAAAATTGACAAAATCATGATCATATTTAGTCCTATTTAAACAGCTCACACACAGCCACATATAACTAATGGACAATAAAGACAAAGATGAATGTACAGTGGATGATTTAATTTCACACTTCTATGAATTTGTTAATTCATTTATTCATTAGTTAATTATTTAATATTAGTTAATCCTTCATTATATTCTTTAGTCACATATTTTTATATTCTGTAGTCACATAAACACATCTGGTTCATTTTATTTAGGCTTGTGTGGGTGAGGATGTAGGAAGATGACCTTGAAGGCCTGATTTAAGGCATAGAGGGAGTCCTACTCTATCAGGAGTGATTTAAGGCACCTGCACTGAAGGGAAATGGAGTTGCAGTCATGTCCTCTTCTCTAATATGATGGATAGGATAGGCTTGGAAACTAAAGACATGAAGTAATTCTCATATTCTTGGTGTTATGTTAGATTTTTACTATATATGTACTTCCTTACCTGCTAATTATATAGTCATTTATGATAGTTCATGTTAATTTTATCTTTATTTGACCAATAAGCATGAAGTTCTTTGTCTACTTGTAACCAATCACAAAATACTAGCCCTGTGAGATAAACTATATAATTGCATGTGTCACTTCTGAGTTCTTCTCCCCAGCTGTAATGAGAATAAACCTATTACTCTCTGTGTCTGTGAGTTTAACTTGATATTTGTCTTTAGAAGGTTACATTTCTACCACAAACGAACACTAATATATACAGTTGACATCTTTACTGCTTGGACATTAGCTTTGTGTTACAGGTATTGGAGAAGCAACTAGCGGACAGGAGAGGACGAAGAACTGACCCTGAGCATTTCGTTGTGTTCATAGCAGAAGAAGACCTGCATCCTATTCTGGGAACTACAGTCATCAAACCCAGAGACAACATTATTGCAAGAACTATTCACACGCGCACACACACTTTTCTGTCTATGAGACTGAGTGACCATATTTTGCTGGTATGTTTTAGTTCTTGTTTTATTTGTTGTTCTTTTGGAAAGGTTCTACTGCATTAGATTCCAAACATAATGTGTACAATGTGCTCTTCAACGCAACAAGAAACAGAATGTTTGGGTTATCTGCATCAGTGTGCATCACAACTTGTCATAGTATCACAGAGTATACAATATTTTACATGTACTCAAACATGGTGGTCTAGGAATTTGGGTGCAATAATTCCTAACTATGGTGTCATGATAGCCTTGGATCAAATTAAAACACTATATTGCAAGATACTCACTAATGACACTGTCCTCACTTTAGGCAACAACTCTGCAGCATTACAATCACATAGGATGATCTTGCAAAATCGCGCAGCACTAGACTATTTACTAGCATCACAAGGAGGGACCTATGCAGTCCTGGGTCCTGAGTGCTGTACTAATGTTCTTGATTCAACTGAAAACTTGAGTGATCTACAAAATGACTTGGCTAATATTAAAACACAACTTTAGACTATGACTAAAAATGACGGGACATAGTTTGAAGGTATATTTGAAACATTGTGAAAGTGGATAAACAATATTATGGTCTGTTTTGGACTATTAATGTTGGGTATCCTCTAGGTTTGGATATGTATTAAACTGCTGGTATGACTTGTTACTAAGCTAATCTACAGGCCCATACAGCCTATAACAATGCTAGGTACACTGAAGGATGAAGTATGTCCCATATTATTGTTATTTAATATGAGTCTTGAGTATTATAACTTCCTTTTCTTTCAATATGGAAAGGTTATGAATGTTAGCTTGTATAAATTAATGCATACTCATTGACCACTTTAATAGGAACACCTGTACACCTGATCATTTATGCAGTTATCCAATCAGCCAATCATGTGGCAGCAGCACAATGCATAAAATCATGCAGATACAGGTCAAGAGCTTCAGTTAATTTTCAAATCAAATATCAGTATGGGGAAAAGATGTGATCTGTGCGACTTTAACCATGGCATGGGTGTGGTGCCAGATAGGGTGGTTTGAGAGTTTCAGAAACTGCCGGTCTCCTTGCATTTTCACATGCAACAGTCTCAAGTTTACACAGAATGGTTCGAAAAACAAAAAAAATTGAGTGGGCAACAGTTCTGTGGGTAGAAACACCTCGCTGATAAGAGATGTCAGAGGAAAATGGACAGATTGGTTTGAGCTGACAAGAAGGATATAGTAACTCATATAATCACTCTTTCCAACCACACAAAAGCATCTCAGCACGCACAAAACATTGAACCTTGAGGTGGATGGGCTACAACAGCAGAAGACCACATTGGGTTCCACTCCTGTCAGCCAAAAATATGAACCTGGGGCTATCATGGGCACAGACTCACTGAAACTGGACAGTTGAAGATTAGAAAAAAAATCATCTGGTCTTTTTCCAGTTTTCAACTGTCCTTTTGAGACAAGTTATATAAAAAAAACCTCTGATGAAGGAATGTCACTTTATAATGAAAGCTTAGTATGTAGCTGTTTTAGATTTAAATGTAGTTTGAACACTGAGATACACACTTCTAGCACTAACTAAAAGATTATTGATTGGAAGCAGTTACAAGTTAACCTACTAAATTAAGGTCAGATAATTAAGTTAATAATTACTATAAAATTGAATTAGATTTTTAATTAAATGTATTGGAGTCAGACATTTAAGTCATAAATTTAAAACACACACTTAACCTTTGGCTGCACCTATTTCCACCCTTGGAGAACAGCTGACTAAGATAAAATCATTACTATGATGTCCAATCTCTTGGATATAATTTTACACCTATTAATAGGTTATCTTACCTATTATCTTATCTTTAACTTCCTTAGAATGCTCCTTAGTCTTGATTTTCACTCCTTTCCTACAGACTGATTCAATGACTGAGGTGGTTTTTGTTCAGAAAATGGGAGCTGTTTTACTATTTTACAGGTGAAACCCAATTATGTCCTTTTTAAGAAAATATCTTTCATCTGTATCTTCTGGAAACTTGGGGGTTGAATACTTATGCAAGCAGCATTTTTCAGCTTTTGATTTTTTTTTTAATATTTGCTGACCAATTTATTATTGGTATGTGTATGAAAAATGTGTATTTATCATTAGTTATTCAGATAAATCTGATAGATTGTAAACAGCCACTGTATGTACTAAAAGAGCTGTATCCTCTGAATGCAAAATCCAATTTCTACTAACTTTACAACACATATACATTAGGATACCCTGTGACCATGCCAGAAATGTCATAACAATGGGCAAATAGGGGGTGCCATAACAAAAATATGACTATATCTCCTCATCCACTGAAATCTGTTATACTTCTTCTTGGAGTTTTCTTTATCTGAAGTTATTTTTCTAGTTAATATATTTGTGCAGAAATATAGCACAAATATACTGGAAAACTGAGAAAATGGATGCATGAGTCATCATCAAAATTCCCCCTATTGATTAGCACCTGGATGCAGCATATCAAAGTTTAACCTGATCAGACTTAGTTTTCCTGAGAAACAGTTATCTGATATTAGCCCCTCTACGTATATATGACCATGGCTCAAACTTGGTTTTGATCTCAGTATCACGTCCTGTCTTGACCTAAGAAGGTTCAGGCAATAACTGCCGTAATAGTACTGTATGTTTCTCATATTACATGCCAATTATAAAAGATTTGAGTGGCCATGTCTAAATGGCCCAAAAGGCTTTTTTATCATTTCAGCAACAGAATCAGGCAAACAAATTAATTTCTATTCTTGTTTTCCATTCAAAAACATGCCTAGCACCCCCCAGGTGTGAGATTGCATCAGTTACTAGCAGGTCCCTACCTAAACCTACCGTTCAAGTTTCGTGACAATTGCTCAGTGGTAACCCTGTCAAATGCCTGCCAAAATCTGATTGGCTGATGTTTCCATATTTTTTAAGTAATTAGGTCGACATTAAAATTCCACTTAAAGATTAGGACTTCCACCTCATTAGAACTGCTTGATGTGTGGTTGCCATATTATTTACAAATCTCTTTTTTCTTTTCGAAAATGTTTTTGGAAATTATTGAGGTTCACACTCTTTTTTGGAAATTATTGAGGTTCACAGTCTTCTGAGTAGATTTACACCAAGTTTGGGAAGATAGGTCAAAAAACTTAGGACTGGTTGGCAAAAGTAAGTTTAATATATTATGCAAATTAGCATTAAATCTAATTTGATTGCTGTAAATATTTCTTGATGCTTGTTTATTGTTTGGGAGAAGCCAAGGAATCAGGGTAAAAAGAGGTTTGTTCGTAGGGCTCATGGTTCATGGGATATGGACCCAAATGTTCATGCTTGTGCTATAGCATCACCATTAGGCTGATTTCACCTGGGTAAGGGCACAGAGTACTACCTGTTGACCAAGTGTCATGCTTGGAACCCTAATAATAAGAAATATAGCCACATGCAGTGATCTGCAAGGTTGAACGCTCTTTGAAAATAGCTCCACTGTCTTCATTTCTTGCTAAGTTAGTTAGAACAGTAAACAGATCTTAGATGAACACACTTGTCAAGTTTTGTGACAATAAATCAGAGCTAGTTGTGTGAACTGCTGAAAGCTGATAGGCTGAAGGTGGCCATGCTTTTTAAATAATTCAAATCGGTCAAAAATCCTAGTACTAGTTCACAAAAGTAGGTTTCACATGCAAGTGAACATGTCCCACTAATTTGAGTGAGTGGCGCTAAATGCTCCAAAAGGCAATTTTATATCATTTGAGCAAAACAATCAAGCCAAAAAAGATATCAAATAAAATATATATTTTTTTAAAAAATCAGAAGCTATTTTACTGTGCACCTTATTTTTCAAGAGATATGCATGGCTTTGTGTGCTTTCAGACAGGTGTGATATACTGTAAATTACAACAGAATCTACCATTTCTACTTAAGGTGCAATATTTGTTTATTAGGATGGTAATTGTGTTGTGTGTTGTTTCATCTGATATATGTGTGTTGAATGTATCATGTTGTGATCAAACACCAAGAAAAATTCCTAATGCATGTAAATGTACACTCACCAAACACTTTATTAGAACACCTGTGCAATTATCATGCAATTATCTAATTAGCCAATCATGTGGCAGCAGTGCAATGCAAAACGTCATGCACATACAGGCCAGCAGCTTTGGGTAATGTTCACATCTACCACTAAAATGAGGAAAAAACGTGATCTCAGTGATTTTGACCGTGGCATGATTGTTGGTGTCAGACAGGCTGATCTGATTATTTCTATAACTGCTCATCTCCTGGGATTTTCATGTACAACAGTTTCTAGAGTTTACTCAGAATGGTGCAATAAAGAAAAAACATCCAGTGAGTGGCAGTTGTTGGTAGGAGAGGTCAATAGAGAATGGCCAGGCTGGTGGAGGTGGTGTAATGGTGTGGGGAATGTTTTCATGGCACACTTTGGGCACATTAATACCAATCAATCATCATTTGAATGCCACACCCTATTTGAGTATTGTTGCTGATGATAAACATCCCTTTATGGCCATAATTTACCCATCTTCTAATGGCTGTTTCTAGCATGACAACGCAATCAAGCATTTAACAATAAAACTGCTTAAAGTAGCATGTTCTTTTGAAATTTGAAATTTATTTTTGCACCAGTCCATCCTAAATAGCAATTTAGTGATGCTGAGGAAGTACAAGAAAGTATGATATTTGATGTTAACAGTAGGTTAACAATCACTAGTCTGTAATTCAGACACTGTTATTTTTATTCTATACCTACTGTACTACAATTAATAATTACATGAAGTTTGGAGCTCTGTAGCAATTGACTGTGAAGAAAGTCGACGACCTCTTTGCACTATGCGCTTCAGCATCCGCTGACCCCTCTGCGTCAGTTTACGTGGCCTACCACTTCGTGGCTGAGTTGCTGTTGTTCCCAAACTCTTCCATTTTGTTATGATAAAGCTGACAGTTGACTGTGGAATATTTAGGAGCGAGGAAATTTCACGACTGGATTTGTTGCACAGGTGGCATCCTATGACAGTTCCACGCTGGAATTCACTGAGCTCCTGAGAGCGGCCCATTCTTTCACAAATGTTTGTAAAAACAGTCTGCATGCCTAAGTGCTTGATTTTATACACCTGTGGCCAGGCCAAGTGATTAGGACACCTGATACTGAACATTTGGATGGGTGACCGAATACTTTTGGTAATATAGTGTATATGTGTGTGTGTGTGTGTGTGTATATATATATATATATGTATATATATATATATATATATATATATATATATACACACACACATGTATATATTCATACATATATTATCTAAGATATATATATTTATATATATATATATTTTTGGCTATAAAGAGAAATATATATACACACACACACACACACACCAGTCTGCTGCTCACAGCACACTTTCAGAGGTATTGTGGAGTCCATGCCTCAATGGGTCAGAGCTGATAAATCATTCAATCATCAAAAAAATCATTATTCTAAGTCAGTTATAAACAGCATACATCATTGTAATGATGTACCATTTAAGTCCACATGAAAAAAGAAGCTGATTTATTAAAATATTTGTTTAAATCAAACAGATTATTTGTAAGAAGAGTTATATGAAACAAATTTCACAATACACCACTTTATTACACTGTTTTTCTGACCATATCATGTCTGCATGTTTGATTTGGCATAGGTTTTATGCCTGGATACCCTTCCTGACACAACGCTCCCATTTTATCCGGCTTGGGACCGGCACTGTGAGTACACTCCCAGTGTCTGGGTTGGTTCCCTGCCCAGGAATTGAACCCAGGCTGTGGCACTGAGAGCGTGGGATCCTTAGCCACTAGACCAATTATTTAATTCACTTAATGTACTTAATATATTAAATTCTGTTAGTTAACTCAAATTGTTTTCAGGATCAGTTATGATCCAGAATGTCAGCCAACTGCCTAAATGTTAGGCAGAGACAGCCAAATATAATCTTCCTGCAACAATGCTCTCCATTCAATTTTACCCACATCAGACCAGTAAGGACCCATTTTGCAAGTTGGTACGACATTGACAAATTATGGGCAGCCCAAATCAGGCCGGTGTTGTGGAACTAATGTCACACCAATGTGAAAATCACCAATGGTCCAGTGTGGGTAGCCCACATCAGTCCATCATGTGCAGTCCACATAGGCCCATCGTGGGCGACCCACTTTGGCCCATCATGGGAAGCCCACTTTGGGCTATAGAGGATTTTCACATTAGTGTGACATTGGTGTATCTGATGTGAGCTGCCTGTATCAGGCCATCGTGGACTACCCACATTGTACACATAGGCACAACATTGGCCGCATGGTGCTGGGCCAAAGTGGGCAGCCTACATGGCCCGATGTGGGCAGTCCACATTGGCCTGATACAGGTACCCCACGTTGGCCCGATATGGGCAGGCCACATTGGCCACTGGGGATTTGCACATCAGTGCGACCTTAGCCCAACAGCACTGGCCCAATGTAGGCAGCCCACATCAGGCCAATGCTGTCTGGCCAATGTCGCACCGATGTGTGCCTCTGTGTCTGTACTGTCATGATGGCTATCCAAGATGGCAGCATGTTAGTGTTTGTGTGCAATTTAGTCTGATTAAGTTTCTGTTTTTGTGTTAAATTATGTTTTATTAATATTTATTAAATTACTGGGATACAGTATACATTTTTTAGTGTTCTTAACTTTTTGCGAGTTTTTATGAGTGAGTACTTAACTTTTTGCGAGTTTTTTATTATCTGCTCTGTAGTCATGCTTTGGATTTTATTTTTCCATCACTACTATCCTCAGATTTTGTTTACCATAAGGTGGAGGATTGTGTCTGTACTGATACATGCTCAGCTCGATAGACGGGGGATTATCTGGCACGTTCACGTCATTTGGATACAGCTATTCCGTGTTGAAGGAAAGTGTTTGTTCTTTTATACTGGCATCATCTTTTAGAAATCTATTGCCAAGTTTGAACAGCATTGTGTATTTCTGGACGTGATGTTTTTATCCACAGCATACTTCCTCTGAAGCAGAACACCAAGCTGGCGTTTACATTGTGACATCAGGAACCGTCTTACTGGGTCAGTGTAATCTGATCTGGAAGCACATCAAGGCTGGTACAAATGGACTTTAGAGAACTGTTTTGAACTTTTGAAAATGTCATGTCTGCTTTTTTCTGATTTTTATTAACAGGTTTGAGTTTCTCTGACAGAGAAAATGAGAAGTAGTATTACGATGGTTTTATGTACTTATTCTCGCATACTGAGGGTACGTCTGGGGAGATTAATCCAGTTTAGCACACTCATTGGCCTTTAATAGCTCCTTACTGCCTGCGTCACTTTCTTCAGTTGCAGGATATAGATGGTTGGGTTTTAGCTTTCTCTACTCATAATATATGTGGTTTCTGAGTTGCAAAAGCAAGTACTACTATGTCATTCAGGTCAGTTAAACGGTATTGTATCCTAGTATTAATTGTTATTATCGGGAAATGTACATCCAAATCTGGGACCGATAAATTATATAAATACACCTGAGAATTTCAAATCTAGGTCTGGATTAGGTTGTATCCATCTAAATGTTCATAGCTTGCTACCTAAACTGGACACAGTCCGAACCTGGGCTCATTCAACAGATGCTGATTTTATTATACTTTCTGAGACTTGGTTAAACAAATCTTATCACCTGATAAGGATACTGCTGTTAAAGGCTACACTGTCTTTAGATGTGACCACCCTAGGAAGGGTGGTGGTATTGCAATTTATGTAACTAATAAATTTCATTCCAGAGTGATAGCTACATCATCACTCAGTAAACAGTTTGAATTCTTAGCTTTGACTGCTGAGATCTCAAAGGAAACAATTTTGACAGTGATTGGTTGTTACAGACCTCCTTCAGCAAGTTCTGAACCTTTAATTTCATTAACTCAACAATTATCAAGACTGAATTTTAAGGATGTTCTTTTAGTGGGTGATCTCAACTGGGACTGGCTGTCTACTGTCTCTGATTCTTTTAAATCTGTATGTGATTCTTTTAATTTAATTCAGTTGATTGATAGTCCTACTCGTTTAAATTCAATATGCTATGAAAGGTCACCCTTACTCGATTTAATTTTGACAAATGCTTTTCATAAATATTCACATATACAAATATTTGCCAATGATGTAAGTGATGACTGTGTCATTGCTACTGTGAGGAATACCAAACGGCCTAAGTTTTGACCACAAATTCTTTTAAAATGAGACATAAAACACTTTGTAGAACAAGTCTTCCATCATGATCTGCATCAGTACGACTGGAACCAAATTACTCATATAAATGATGTAGAAATAGCTTGGAATTTTTTCCACAGTGGTTTTCTCAAGTTAGTAAATAAACATGCCCCAGTTCATAGATATAGAGTTAAGGCTCGAAAAAACCCATGGTACACTGCAGGATTAGTCGATCTACTGCAAGAAAGAAATGTAGCCTGGGCGAAAGCTGGAAAGACCAAGGTAGAGATGGACTGGGTTCTTTTTAGGAAGCTACTTCTGAAATTCAAAAAGCTATAGCAGATTTCTTTCTGTCAGAAATATCAAGAAACTTAAATGATTCAGCAAAATTTTGGAAAGTTATTAAGTCATTGTCTTCTGTTGTGAATGGAACAGAAATTCCAAATTTTATTACTAAAGAAAATCATATCTTGACTGAGAAGTCTGTTATTTTAGATAGTTTAAATGAGCATTTTACTTCTGCTAGTCCAATTTACAGTGTCTGATGTCAAGACAGCTCTGAGTCAACTCGACCATAAAAAGTCTGCAGGCCCAGATAACCTTGAGCCTTACTATTTAAAGCTTGTCACTGAATTTATTGCTGAACCTGTGGCTTATCTTTTTAACCTCACTCTCACTAATAATACTATCCCCACAATTTGGAAATCTGCCTATGTGCTCCCACTCTTTAAAGGTGGGGATTCTTCTAAAATGAATAACTATAGGTCTATATCAAAACTATGTGCTGTATCCAAAATTTTAGAAAAACTTATGAATGAAAAATTGAAGCGATTTCTGGAAAGCAAGAGTGTATTGTCTGATTTTCAGTCCGATTTCAGAAAACAACACAGTACTATTACTGCTGCAACTAAGGTGACCAGTGACATTATAGAAGCCATAGACAGTAAAAATACTTTTTCAGCACTTTTCCTTGAGCTTTCTAAAGCTTCTGACACAATTGACCACTACATCTTGTTAAAACAGCTTCATGGTATTGAGTTATCCAATCATGTTTTTGGATCTAGATTCTTTTTTGGATCTAGATTCTCGTCACTAGAATTGTTGTATTGTTGAATTGTATATTGTTGATTTTGTTGTGTTGTTTGGAAGTGTCTGTTGGTCTATGCTAATTAGTTCTCTCAGGTGTCTAATCAAGAGTAGTTTCAGTCTTCCTTAAGGTGTGAATTGTGGGCAGGGCTTACTAAGATATATTGAAGGTTTTCCGCTACAGTCTGTCATGGTCAAAAAACATAATTTGCAACAGTTAGACACACTAATTTAGAAAGTGTCAAGTTTATTGGTGTATATTCTTGTTTAGTTAAGTGCTACACATTCCCTCCCAGTTTTATTTTCACTAACCCCACTCCTGACTAAGCTGCAGACATGTGCCTCAAACCAATCTCTGTTGTTGCCTCTCACGGAACCAGAAGCTTTCATGCACAAGCCAGAGGCCACACTACCAGTAACCTCGTCTACCCTCCTCTGTTGTCTCAATCTCAAACAGTAGTGGTAGGTGGGCTCTGGAACTGCCAGTCTGCTGTAAAGAAAGCTGATTTCATCTCAGCTTTAGCTTCCCATTACTCTCTTGACTTTTTGGAACTAACCGAGACCTGGATCTCTCCTTAACTTTCAACAGCTGTCCTCCTACACATAAAGTAGGAAACACCCTGGATCTTGTCTTCAGCTGCCCCTTTCCTACTACAGACATCAGTGCTACCCCTCTCCACATCTCTGACCATCTCTTGGTATCCTTCACCATCACCCTCCCTATCCTGCCTAAAACCACCAGCCATCTATACTTCTCTCCCACTCGTAAAAACCTCCACTCTATCTCCCCTTCCTCCTTAGCTTCCTGCACCCTATCATCCCTTCCTGTCCCTGACTCCTTTTCCTCCCTACCATTGGAGCTAGCCACTGACACTTTCCTCTCCTCACTTTCCTCATCCATGGACCTCCTCTGTCCTCTATCCTCTAAACCTAGGAAGATTTCCTGCCCTGCTCCTTGGCTATCAGACGTGTTACGCAGTAATCTGAGAGAATTAAGAACAGCAGAGAGGAAGTGGAAGAAATCACAACTTGACACAGATCTTGTCTCTTGCCGTGCTCTCCTGTCCAAATTTTCATCTGAAGTGACTTCTGCTAAGAAAGCTGGAATCCTCTGCACAAGATCCTCGCAAGCTCCACAACATTTTTTCTTCACTACTCAACCCACCGGCTCCTCCTGCTCCATCCTTCCTGACTGCTGAAGACTTTGCCACTTTTTATGATGAGAAGATTGGAAAAATCTGCCAGATATTCACTTCTACTCCTACTCCTACACTACACACTGAGGATTCTCCTTCTCATTCGCTGACACAGTTTTCTAAACTAACAACAGAAGAGATCCTGCAAATCATCTTATCCTGCAATCCTACCACCTGCCCATTGGATCCAATCCCTTCCACAATGCTCCAGACCATCTCTCAAGACCTCCTCCCCTTCATCACCACTATCATCAATGGCTCCATAATATCTGGTCCTGTACCAACCTCATTCAAGAGAGCAAGGGTAGTTCCCATCCTGAAGAAACCCACTCTAGATCCCTCTGACATCAGCAACTACTGACCGGTATCACTTCTCTCTTTTCTTTCTAAAACCCTTGAACGAACTGTATAGCTATCTAGCTATCTCTCACAGAACAACCTCCAAGATCCCAATAAGTCTGGCTTCAAACCAGCACACTCCACAGAGACTGCCCTTTTGGGGGAGATTTTCATCTTGCAATCTCCCTAGACAATTCTCTGATCTCGCCTTCGGTTACTGCACGCAACCTTGGGGTAACCATGGACAATCAACTGTCCTTCTCCTCTCACATTGCTAATCTGACACGCTCAGGTTGATTTCTCCTTTATAACATCAGAAGAATTCAGCCATTTCTTTCCACACAGGCCACACAGGTGCTTGTTCAGTCCCTTGTCATTTCAAGACTGGACTACTGCAACTCACTCCTGGCAGGTCTGCCTCTGAGCGCCATTCGTCCTCTGCAACTGCACGATTGGTTTTCAACCTTCCTAAATTTTCCCACACCACCCCATTGCTGCGCTCCCTCCACTGGCTTCCTGTAGCTGCCTACATCAGATTTAAAACACTGATGCTTGCCTACAAAGATGTTTTTGGTTGGTTTGCTTATTATCTTTCCAACAAAACCGAGTGTGTACAGATCGAGGGTTTAAAGTCTTCTGTGTTACCAGTTATCAAGGTAGTTTCTCGAGGGTCAATTTTAGGTCCAATTTTATTTTCACTATATGTAAATGATATTTGTGACAATATTCCTAATGCTCAGTATCATCTCTACGCTGCTGATTCAATTATTTATTGTACTGCATCTTCTGCCTCACAGGCATTACAATAATTACAGTCTGCTTTTGACCTGGCCCAGTTACGGTTACAAAAAATTAAATTGGTTTTAAATGCAGATAAAACCAAACTAATGCTCTTTACAAATACAAAAGTTTGGTTACCAAACCTTACTGATATAGTAACTTTTAAAGGCACTAAATTTGAATTGGTTACAACATATAAGTACCAGGGAATTGTCCTTGATAACCAGTTGACATTCAAGCTACATATTGATCATATTGTTCTTAAACTTAAATTAAAATTAAGTTTTTATTTTAGAAATAAATCTTCTTTTCCTATCAGTGCCAGAAAGTATTGGTATCTTCAACATTCTTACCTATACTTGACTATGATGATATGTTATACAGTATATGCATGCTCCACTGCAGTCCTTAAAAAATTAGACATCCTTTATCACAGCGCTGGTTAAATAAAGGTTACTACTACAAATACTGCAGTAAACCCAGGCATTTGAGTGCTTTCAATTGGTAAATTGAACAGGTAGCTTTAAAAAGACATCTAGATTTAATGACAAAGATCGAGACTTTAAAAAAGAATGCGAATTTCCCAGATCAGTAGAGTATAATCCCACACACAATTACCAAGATATACAGGACCATTTGACCAAGGTTACCAGGCAACTAGAGGTGACAGAATATAATAACTCTGTCGCAAAAACACTCACCAAAGCCAATGATAGGCAATAGGGATAAGTTGGCTCTTCATAAGTAGGCACTATTATCCACTGCTGTAATTGTATCAAAATTAGACCCAACCTTGTAGGCCGGATATGTGACGTGCTTTTTGATACAGGAGCTGCCTGCTCATGTACACATTCCATTGACTTTAGTGGATGAGAGAATGAGAGGTAATGGTATAGGAGATAACCCAGTGATCGCCGTACAAATAGTACCTAGTCGTTTACATTTGGGAGTCATAGTGATCAAAGAACCATTTTGGTATTTGCCAAGAAACTCAGAAAAGACTGTGTTAGGAATAGACATCATGCAGTAGTATGGCTTTGTTATCCATTGCTTAAAACAGCAAATTGAGATGACAACGGAACCGACTACTAGAGGAAAGTGAAGCCCAGAAACTTTATGCATTATGTCCATCGCTGAAGCAGATCCCATCCAGTTAATAGATAAACATGAGCAAATCTGGGCAAAAGATAAAAATGATTGTGGTTAAATTAATATAGAAGTTCCCCCTCCTCTGCAGAATCTGTATAAAATTAAGCCTGAGGCAGAGGCAGCAGTGCACCAAATAGCTGAACAACTTGAAAACATGGGCATAGTTCGGCATTGTAGTTCTACTACAAACTCTCCTTTGTATCCAGTACAGAAACCAAAGGAGAGTATGGTGTCTTATGGTCGATTATCATAACGTTAACCGAGCCTTTCCTAAGGCTGCTCCAATAGTCACTAACCAATAGTCAAGTAACATAAAATGCATTATGTCTCTTCCATTTCGTACTCTAGTCATTATACATTCCAAAGAGGCTCAGGGGTGTAAAAGGTATGCATTATTCAATGGTGGGAAATGCCACACCACCAGCATCCTATGTCAGCGACTCTGTCCACTGACTTTGTAAGTTCTCTATTTTTACTTTCTGTATATCCTTCATTTGTGTTTTGTATAATAAACACTTTTATTACTTCATCCTTAAATACTCAGCAGTTCTTATGCAAGAATGTGTGTTGCATTAAGAGAGCATGATTTGTATGATTTTTATGGTTACTAGAAATAGTTTTCTAGCTAAGGTTTTAGTATATTAGACAGGTTTGAAAGTGACTTCTGACAAGCTAATATAAAAGGGTAATACTTGCAAGTTTAAATAAAAACCTCTGACAATTAAATAGAAAAGGCCTAGGCTTGCACATTGATAGAAACCCAGACAGCAGATGACTCCAATCCAGATCCACTTTTATTCTGGCACATTCTAACAACCAACTCCGCAGATTTATCCCTGATCCAGTGTGTGTTTGGAGGTTTTATCAGTCTGTTATGAATCCACCTGAGTGAAATCTGCACATTTGTGGCAGATACGGCTCTCACATCGCCACCTTGAATCATCTATTCATGCACCTATACATGCATTGGATTCATGTTAGAGCCACAGTATTAATTACACAAAATTAATTTATGCTTAGGAGAAAACAAATATGCTCAATCAGTCTGTACATAGGTACACAGAATGCTCACACACTCGATGGCCTGCTCCTTTTGCCCAAAAATATAGACCGCTAAAAAAAAAGAAAAAAGCCATAAAAGCTATAAAATTAAAACTGTCTTTTTATAAATATGGTTTTATTAGTCATCAGATGAGTAACCTTGTTTTTGTTTCTGATTACAAACATTTAAAAAAAAAAATCCAAAGCTTGGGTGCAGATACAGCAAAAGCACGGTCACCTCTCAGTTTCAATCTAGATTTAGGGACAATTAATAATCTCTGGTTGGAAGAGCTAAGAGATCTCACCGGATGGTGTTCAGTCAAAAGATCAGAAAGATAAGATGGTCCCAATCCATTTAAGGATTTAAAAACAAGAAGTAACACTTTAAAATTAATTCTGTAAAGAACTGGCAACCAAAAAACTAAAATAGGGGTGATGTGTTCATGTTTCCGAACACCAGTCAGAAGCCTGGCAGCAGTATTCTGAACCGTTTGCAACCAAGTAAGAGATGATTGGCTAATACCTATATGAAGAGAATTATAGTAGGCAAGCTTGAAGAAATAAAAGAATGAATCACCCTTTCAAAGTTTTTAAAAGAAATGATTTCACTTTGGCCAAGACTCAGAGGTAAAAAAAAAAAAAAAAAAAAAAAAAACAGATTTGACCACAGAACTAATCTGTTTGTCAAATTTAAGAGCACTATCAAATAAGACACCTAGATTTTTCACAAATGGTTTTACAAAGGCAGACAAGTCACCAAAATTTTTAATTTGGTGTTCTAAGGGCTTCAGAATGCTCAATCACAAGTTTAAAAATTGGCTCAGTTTTACTCTCGTTCAGGTGTAAAAAAATTTACAGGCGGCCAGGACTTTATATCCGAGAGACATGTCAAGAGAGGATGTAAATCATTCTTATTATGTCTCAGGGGCAGATAGATTTTGATCCACATAACAATGAAAAGACATACCGTGTTTCTTAAAAAAAGTATATACAAGGAAAACAGGTCTTGGGGAACACCACAAGTAAGAGGAGCTGCACCAGAAAAAAATTCACCAATATTAACTTAAAACCTTCTAATTTTTACATTCATGATTGAAACCAGTTAAGAGCATTCCCTCGAATGCCCACACATTGCTCTAAATGAGAAATAAGAATAGCATGGTCAACTGAAAAAGGCAGTGCTCAGATCTAAGAGCACAAGTACAGCAAAATCACTGGAATCAACAGTTAATAAAATTTAATTTAAAACTTTGACCAGTGGAGTCTCAGTAGAGCGATATTTTACTGACTGAAATACTTCAAAAATCTTACTTTCATCTAAGAAACTCTATAGTTGTTGAAAGGACTGTAAATTCTCTAAATTTTTTTGAAATATAAAAGAGGTTGGAAATACGTCTAAAATTAGTAGAAACTGTAGGGTCTAACTTTGACCTTTTAAGAAGGGGATGAACAATGGCATGTTTCAGATAATCTGGAACAATACTAGCTTCAAGGCATTTATTAATAATTATTAGAAGACCAGATCCAACCACATCAAAAATTTGTTTGAAAAGATGTGAAATAACATCAAGAAGAGAACCAGTAGGCTATAGCTGACCCACAATTTCCTTTTAGAGAGACATACAATGTGGGCTTTATAGATAATTGGAGTAATTTTTGAGGGCAAGGCTGGCCTGTTGGGGCGCAACGGTATCCATCCCACTGAAAAGGTGCTGCTCTCATTTCTTGTAGCATAGCATATAGTCTCAGAACAGGCCTAGTTAATCGGTGACAATCCAGAGCTAAGGCCAGGGAGCAGACAAACAGGCTAAACCCACCGTCTGCTAGCTGCACTAAGTCGTCACTCAGGTTCCAACATATTGAGACTGTGTCTGTTCCCCGAGCTAAACAAAAATGTAGAAATACCCAGAAAGTTTGTTTTAGTGACCTAATTAACATAAAATTAAATGAAACCGAATGCACAGCCAGCACTGTTGATCTGAAGCTAGGACTGTTGAATATTACATCTCTGACGTCTAAAGCACTTTTTGGTAATGAAACTATTACTGATCAGGAGTTCAATGTACTGTGTTTAACAGAATCGTGGATTAAGCTAAATGATTATGTAGCATTAAATGAAGCTAGTCCTCCCGGTTACAGTTACATACATTAGCCCTGTCTAACTGGCAGAGGAGGAGGCGTCGCAGTTATGTATAATGATAATCTAGATGTCACAAAAAAACCTAGTCATAATTCAACACGTTTGAAGTTCTTTATACTAACATAACATACATAGCCACAAAAAACAGGTCTACCCAGATGATTCCGCTAATTATTATTTACAGACCCCCAGGGCCATATTCTGAATTCCTTTGTGAATTTGCAGATTTCATCGCTAACCTAGTTGTTTCTTTAGACAAAGCATTAATTGTTGGAGACTTTAATATTCATTTTGATAATCCAGAAGACCCTCTGAGAACAGCGGTTGTGTCCATTCTTGATTCAGTAGGGGTTAATCAAGATGCTGCGCTCATTGTGGCAGGGAACTTTAACAGAGCCAACCTCAAACACGCAGTGCCAAACTTATATCAACATATCACCTCTCCCACCAGGGGCAAAAGGACATTGGACCACTGTTACACACAATTCAAAGACGGCTACAAGGCGCATTGCTCTGCCACCGTTTGGGAAATCAGACCATGCTGCCATATTCCTCATGCCTAGATACAAACAAAGGCTGAAACAGGAAGTTCCGGTTCAGAGGGAGGTCACGTGCTGGATGGACCAATCAGTGGCCACCTTGCAGGACACACTGGATGATGCAGACTGGGACATGTTCTGGCAAAGCTCTGATGACATCAACATGTTTACGGAAGCGGTTGTGGGATTCATCGGGAAACTAGCGGATGATACAGTCGTGGGTGGATAAAACTATCCGCAACCCTCTGAAATCTCGCACCGCGGCCTACAACACGGGGCTTGCCACCGGGAACATGGACGAATACAAGGATGCATCTTACAATGTGCGCAGAGCGGTGAAGGAGGCAAAGCAGCGCTATGGAAGGAAACTAGAGTCACAGTTCCAGTAGAGTGATTCTAGGAGCCTATGGCAAGGCTTGAGAACAATAACAGACTACAAAACCCCATCCTCCATGGTGAATGCAAATGCTTCTCTTCTCTGCAAACACCTTCTATGCTCGTTTTGAGGCTGCAGATGACAGCGCTAGCAGCGCTAATGGTGCTAACAGTGCCAATGCCAGCTTGAATGCGTAGAGTGTCGGAGCTGAAAATGCTTTCACTATCTCGGAGCACAATGTGAGGATGGCCTTCAGGAGAGTGAACACCAGGAAAGCAGCAGGACCAGACGGCATCTCAGGTTGGGTCCTTAAAGCCTGTGCACCGGTGTTCACAGAGATATTCAACCTCTCCCTGGAACAGTCGACAATCCCCACATTCTTCAAGCAGTCCATTATTGTTCCTGTCCCGAAGAAACCCCAGCCTGCCTGTCTCAATGACTATCACCCAGTAGCCCTGACCTCAGTTGTGATGAAGTGCTTTGAAAGACTTGTCAGAGACTTCATCACTTCCTCATTACCTGATACACTGGACCCACAAGAGTTTGCATACTGTCCCAAAAGTTCTACAGAGGATGCCATACAATACTTCCTCCACACAACCCTGAGCCATCTGGACACCGGGAAGGGGAATTATGTGAAAATGCTCTTTGTTGACTACAGCTCAGCATTTAACACTATAATTCCCTCCAAACACACTACCAAGTTGGAGGACCTGGGACTGAGCCCGTCTCTGTGTCAGTGGATCTTCAACTTCCTCACAGACAGATCTCTAGCAGTAAGGGTGAGCAAACATGTTTCACCCTCCCTCATTCTCAGCACTGGAGCCGCACAGGGTTGTTTTCTGAGCCCCCTGCTGTACACATTGAACACATACGACTTCGTAGCCACTTCTAGCTCTACCACCATTGTTAAGTTTGCTGATGACACTTTTGTGGTGGGCCTGATCTCCAACAAAAATGAGAAGGCCTACCTGGAGGAGATAACAAGCCTGGAACATGGTACCAGGAGAACAATCTCCTCCTGAACGTCAACAAGACCAAAGAGTTGATTGTGGACTTCAGCACAAAGCAGAAGAGGTACCTTGTTTCCGGTACCTTGGTGTTCACATCACGCAGGACCTGTCATGGTCTTGCCATGTTAACACCCTAGTGAAGAAGGCCCAGCAGCGTCTATACCACGTTAGATGCTTGATAGACTTTCGACTGCCCTCTAAATTGGTAAAGAACTTTTACACCTGCACCACCGAGAGCATCCTGACGGGAAGCATCACAGCCTGGTTTGGGAACAGCACTCAGCAGAACAGAGGGCTCTACAGAGGGTGATGTGATCAGCTGAGCATAACACCCGTACAGAGCTCCCTGACCTACACTCTATCTACAGCAAGCGGTGCTGGAACAAGGCCAGAAAAATAGTAAAAGACCTCAACCATCCAAAGAATGGACTTTTCTCTCTGTTGCGGTCAGGGAAGCCCTTCCGTCCCCTAAAGGCCATTACAGAGAGGATGAGGAGGAGTTTCTTCCCGCAGGCAATTAGAGACCTGAACCAGTACAACACCAAGGACTAAGAATCGTTCATCTCCATCCATAAATCTCCTACAAACACCCAACCTTCATTTACATCTACGTTACATAACGTTACTAATTTATTAACATGTAGACAATCTCACACACAACTGCCTCACCTAATGTTGCACATCTTATTGTACAGTGACCATTTATTGCACATTGCACATTATATCGCACAAACGGTACATTATTTGCACCAAATTGCACATATCCGCACTTTATATCTGTACTGTCAGACTGCTGCTGCCACCATCCAACACAATACATACTATATTGCACTATATTGTATGTTTACAACAGGTTTACAGTATTTACAATATTTACAGTATGATCATACATATTCTTTTATAATCTTTTATATTTTACATATTCTTATACACACACACACTCACACACACACACAGTCACATTATATATATATATTCATCATCAAAATCATCAGCCTGTATACTACATCACTTACCTACATGTTTCTTCAAACAGATCATTCCAGAAACAATTAAACCTCTTCTAAAGATAATCAATTCTTCCCTTAGCACTGGCCATGTACCTAAATGTTTTAAACTAGCAGTTATCAAATCCCTGATTAAAAAAACCTAACCTCGACCCCTGTCAGCTATCTAACTATAGGCCAATATCAAACCTCCCCTTTATCTCCAAGATCCTAGAAAAGGTTGTAGCACAGCAGCTATGCTCATACCTACATAGGAATAACATTCATGAAATGTATCAGTCAGGATTTAGGCCTCATCACAGCACAGAGACAGCACTGGTTAAAGTGGTAAATGACTTACTACTGGCCTCTGATCAGGGTTGTGTCTCCTAGATTGTGTTGCTTGACCTTGATCTAGGTTGGATTACTGTAATGCCTTACTGTCTGGATGCTCCGGTAGATGCAAAAACAAGCTCCAGTTAGTCCAGAATGCAGCAGCAAGAGTTCTTACTAGAACCAGAAGATATGACCACATCACCCCCATCTTATCCAGACTGCATTGGCTCCCAATTAAATTGCGTATTGAATATAAAATACTACTACTGACCAATAAAGCAGTGATTCTGCTCTCCAGACCTGCCTGATCCATCCCCTGCTGGGATTGCTGGGGATAGTGCCACTTGGGAGCCATCTTGACGGCTTGGAGAGCTCATATGGGGAGTTGAACTGTGATGGCTTGGGACTGCGATTGCTGTGGTGGCTTTGGGGCTGCGGTTGCCACAAGCAGCTTTGTATTTAGGACTCCATCAGTGGACAGTGGATAGGTTTAACAAACTGGACTTCTTGAGAAAACTGTGATGAATTTACTGGTTACACAATCGCACTATTTGTCCATATAGTACAGTTATAGAAGGGATTTATTTATAATTGCACTATCCGTTAGCACCCAGATAAGGATGGGTTTCCTTTTGAGTCTGGTTCCGCTCAAGGTTTCTTCCTTATATCGTCTTAGGGAGTTTTTCCTTGCCACCATCGCTGCTGGCTTGCTCATTAGGGATAAATTCACATATTTACAATTTATTTTGGTTTAGCTTAATTTGAATCAATTTATTTCTGTTAAGCTGCCTTGTGACAATGTCCATTCTTAAAAGCACTATACAAATAAAATTGAATTGAATTGAACACGTCGGCCGCCGTGGTGCTGAACGGACAGTACCAGTTCAGCACCACCATTGTTTTGGACAGCATTAGAGCACATGGCTGCAAGGTGGGGAGGAGAAACTCAGCTGGCTGCCAATGATTGCAGCTGAGGATCCCTACCCAGAGGCCGCTCTCAAGAAAAGAAATTTATGGTAAAGCAGTGCTCTAATGTCTCTCTGCTAGAAGATGAACAGCCTGGACCTGTGCACGCTGACCCTCGCCTACCCTGAGAGCGACCGCTGTGCCTCCTGGGTCCCACCGCTATGCTGCTGACCTGTGTTCACCATGTCTAGCACTGGGACAAACGTGACCTAACTTTCCTGCACCAGCCACCCTCACCTCTGCACCAGCCTTTCCCCTACAGCTTCACTTGAAATAAAGAGCACTTTCCCCCTACTTCCACCTCCTGTTGTCTGTGTTCTCCCTCCTTTCAACCTCGCGGTGCTACAGTGGTGGAGGACGTGGGCATGAATACAGACGCAGGCCAGGACCCCGTGATGGACTCAATGTTTCAACACCTTCTTCAAACCAGCCTCCAGCAGCAGGCGGTGACCCAGGAGCTGGCCCAAAGCCTCCAGATCACCACCCAGGAGCTCTTGGAACTGAATAAAGACACCTTGGAAAAGATGAAAAAACGATGTCTCTGACCCGGGATGGATGCGGATGTCCTGCAACATTGACAGAGAGCTCCTTCTCCTCTTCAGCCACGTTGGGATCCCTAAGGTCATCCTCACAGACCAAGGTATGCCATTTATGTCCAAGCTAATGGTGGATCTGTGTCGGTTGTTGCAGGTAAAGCACCTGAGGATGTCCGTCTACCACCCCAGACTCCCGTTGTCCGGGAGCATATGGAAGCCACCCAACAGGAACAACAAAGGGTCTACAACCAGCCTGCTCAGGCCAGGGAGTTCCAGCCTGGGGACCAAGTCCTCCTCCTCCTTTCCAGTGCCTCCTGCAATTTCCTGGCCCGCTGGCAGGGCCCGTTCATGGTCCTCGAGAAGTTGGGTCCCGTGAGCTATCACCTGCAACAACCAGATAACCACACAGACACCCAACTTTACCACATAAATCTACTGAAAAAATGGGTCAAACCAGCTCCTGCAGTGTCTGTGTTTGCTAATCTCCCTACAGGTCCACCCTAGCGTACCTTGGTCCACCGAGAAGAGGAGCTCACCCCGGCACAGGGCCAGGAGCTATCTGAGTTCTCCTCCACCCCAGGCCTAACGCATTTGGTCCACCACAACATCAAGACCCCAGTTGTGGTTAGACAATGGCCCTACCGTGTCCACCGTAAGGCTATAGAGGAGGAAGTCAGCCGTATCCTCTGGGACGGGGTGATTGAAGAGTCCGCCAGCCCCTGGTCCAGCCCCATTGTGGTGGTCTCCAAGCCCGACGGAAGCATCTGCCTCTGTAATGACTTCCGGCAGCTCAACCAGGTCTCGGACTTTGACACTCTACCACCTTCCTAGGGTCGACGACCTGGTGGAGCGACTGGGGAGAGCTCGGTTTATCTCCACCCTCGACCTCACCAAGTGGTATTGGCAAGTGGTCATCAGCCCAGAGGCCAAGCCAAAGATGGTCTTCACCACTGCCAGCGGCCAGTGGCAGTACCGGGTTCTACCCTGCACGGAGCTCCAGCCACATTCCAATGTCTAATGGACATTGTCCTGCAGCCACATCATCAGTTCATGGCTGCCTACCTGAACGATGGTGTCATTCACTCTTCCGCCTGGTCTGACCAACTCTACCACCTCCTGGGAGAGCTCCGGAAGGCTGGGTTGACCACCAATCCCAGGAAGTGTCATCTGGGGCTGACTGAGGCACAGTACCTAGGCTACCGGATCGGCCGGGGGCTTCTAAAGCCACAGGAGAAGAAGGTGGAAGCAGTTAAGGAATATCCCTGGCCCACAATGAAGAAACAGGTATGTGCCTTTTTGGGGTTGGCCCCCACAGACAGGAAGTATGCGGCTGTGGAGAGAGAAGCCCTGGCCATCAAATGGGCTGTAGAGGAGCTGCGCTACTACCTGGCGGGCTGACACTTCACCCTGGTGACTGAAGACTCTCCTCTCCAGTGGCTGGCCATGGCAAAGGACGCCAACACCCATTGGTGGGGGCTCAGCATGGTAATGTGGATGGGCTCAATGGTTCTCCCTCCCAGCGGGCAGTCAGCCCAAACACAAAAGGCACAAAGTGCTCCTCACACGACTGCTGCCGTGGTGCTGAACGGACAGCGCCAGTTCAAGACTACCATTGTTTTGGACAGCATTAGAGCGTGTGGATGCAAGGTGAGGCAGAGAAACTTGACTCGGCTGGTGGCCAATGATTGCAGCTGCGGTTCCCTACCCTCCTGCAGAGACCAGGAGACTATAAAAGGGAAAAGAAAGGTATGGTAAAGCAGTGCTCTTTATCTCTCTCTCTTTCTGCTAGAAGCTGACCCTTGCCTATTCTGCGAGTGACCACCATGCCTCTCGGGTCCCTCCCCTATGCTGCTGCCCTGTGTTTGCTGCACCCATCTCGGGGATGACCGCAACGTCACATTCCTGCACCAGACATTCCCCTACTCCTTCAGTTGAAATAAAGAGAACTTTTCCCCCCACTTCCACCTGCTGTTGTCTGTGTTCTGCACCCTTGCAACCTCGTGATGCTATAATGGCTGATCAGTCTATAATATAGTTTTTCAGAGAAATACAAGGATCTGAGGCTGTATCTGTGCAACTCTTGGATGTATTGTGTTGAAAGTTTATATATGCCATTGTAACCATCCCCAGGTAATGCCATATCAATTTGGTGACATCTATTGGTCAAAAGTTATATGAAATTATAATACACCTCGAGTATTTCTCTTTATGGTTTGTAAATTGTTTTGCATAAAATCATCACTACTGTCAGTACAATGACATCACTACAAGAATCATTACTGTTTTAACTCAAATTGTCTTGGGCACATATGCCCTGAAGGTACTTGAGAAATCTGCAGCAAGCGTCACAGCAAATTTTGCCTCTGTTGTGCTTGGCCCAGTAATTGCTGCTTACAGCTATATTTATTATTATTATTATTATTATTATTATTATTATTAGGGGTTCAAGCATGGAGTGCTGAAACCCTATTGTTTTTGTAAGGATTTTTATTTTTTTATTTTTTTTTCTGCCCTAAAACTTATCGTGCAGACCAAACTGTAAGGCCTAGAGACATGAAACTTTGAGGGATGGTAGTACTCCAACATTCTACATGGAGCAAAGTCTCACCCCAATCGGTCACACGGTGGTGCTACAGTGATCAAAACAAAAAAGTTTACAAAAATGGCCTACTTTTATAACTTTTGAACCGTTTGTCACAGTCACAATTGGCTTATATCACTGGAATGTAATATCTCCATTTTGTACATCTGTATATGTAGTATATCTATATTCCATTTCTGCCATGAAAACCTATTTTTTTCGTCCTAGGCTGTTCATCCACAGTGCAGAAAGATATTCTGGAGTTCCATTATTAATAATTATCAAAAGAATATTGAACTTTTGATTTAACATATCTTGCGATGGTACGTCAAAACATTTGAAGTGGGCATGGCCACTTTTATTTAAATGGCTATAACTCTTGAACCGAATGAGATATATTCACCAACAATAACATACTTATGTATGGGTCCAATCTGAGGACAAATGTAAAAAAAAAAATTACAAAGCGTGACCAGTTGCTGGCACTATAACAGGAAAAAACATGCTTTGGAAAAAACTATGGAACCATTGGTCCAATTGGATTGAAAATTTGCATGCAATGTCTTTGTCTAAGGTCCAGTCAATATTTATGAGGACAGTTGGGTATCTCAAAAACAAACTGCCATCGCCCAAGTAAATTTAAGCAACTATAAGACAAGGTTAACAAAGGACGATTGGAACGAAATTAGGTGGACTTTCCTGACTCTTGGCCCCAGAGGTCTGTCAGAAATTTGAAACCAGTTGGCCACTGGGGGGCACTATCAGGTTTTTCATGCACATAAACACTGCAGTGTTTTACAGAACCACAAATAATTCATACCGTTTAATGGAGCTCCTTATTCTGAGCAACTTTGCCTCAAGAACCATTGAAGTCAAGAACAACTTTGCCTCAAGAACCTTTCAAAATCACACCAAAAATCAAAATATTGAAATTACAGGCTGATCCAACTTGCATGAATTTCATTCCGGCAACTCATAATGTAAGTCTACTGACTTATGTGTGTATGGCCCCCACGTGCCTGTATGCACTCCCAACAACATGTGGCTGTGCTCCTGATGAGATGGCAGATGGTGTCCTAGGGGAACTCCTCCAAACCTGGATGAGGGCATCAGTGAGCTCCTGAACAGTCTGTGGTACTACTTGGTGGCTTCGGATGCTCCGATACATAACGTCCAAGAGGTTCTCAATTGGATTCAGGTCTGGGGAACGTGAGGGCCAGTCAATGGCATCAATGCCTTCATCATCCAGAAACTGCCTACACACTCTGGCCACATGAGGCCAGGCATTGTCATGCACGAGGAGGAACCCAGGGCCCACTGCACCAGCGTAAGGTCTGTCTCACAAAAAAGGAAATAGATTCATTGAACCAAGGGTCTAAATCTAAGGGCCTAAATCTTCTAAAAGGGGCATGTTTATCACATATAGCCAAGAAAGTAGATTTAAAATAATCCCAAGCCACATCAACATCAGTCATTTGTGAGAAAATTCCCAAGTCACTGTTATAAACATTGTGCAAAAAAGCTTCTTTCTTTAAAATGTTTAAATTGTCTTTTATAAATAAAATGTGGTTTCTCATGCAGACAACTGTTCTTGGCCTGCTTTAGGTTGAACATTGCCTGATAGTAAAAGCAAAAGGAAAACAAACAAGTTTCTCCTCGCTGGGCCATCATCTGAGCTGCTGCCTCAGGTAGGCGCCACATAGGGCGACAGCATCCCACTGCCCTGTGACCATAAGCAGCGCAAACCTCACAATGCATCTCCCGAAAAGAAAGTCGACCAAGAAGAGAAGCCCTTCATGATCAGCTAGGTCGCCATGAGAGGATCCCTGGCCTACTCCAGGGATTAACAACAGCTCTAATTTAAACTAAACTTATAAATCTAGGTTACTGTATTTGCTAGCATCCATTTTAGTATGATATCTGATGATAAATGACCTTACAGAGCAAAGTTTAGATCAGTTAGACAGCAAGCTATGTTAGCTTTCTTAGCTTAGCTGACGACATTGCTCAGTTAGCTAAAAAAATTAGTCTGTTTAAAGAAGACTGCAGTGCTCAAATGCGACTAAAACATTCTGTTTGAAGATGAATATTAATGCACTTATATGTGTGAATCTCTTGCAGTTTTTGAGGTCTGACACTCTAATGTTGATGTGTTATTGGCCTAGAGCACAAATTTTTGTGGTCCAGCACACTTGACATTGGACAGAATGTAATGTATAACATTCCCGAAAATTAGTTTGACACCCCTGATTTAAGCACAATAATGTCATGGTAGCATAATCTCATTGTCTAACTTACATATTTTGATGAAAGTCAAAATTGCTATCAATCTGTGAACTAGACCCAACTATGGGTGCAGCAGATTTTTTCAAGGTTGTCCTGGCAAGAACCACTTGATGAGGGAACTACAGTGAAAAGAAAATAGGTCAGTACCATGCTGGAATGGCTCGAAGCCATGCACCACCTGAGAAAATCTTTTGAGGAGGGGGCTTGATTCAGCCTGTTCAGTCTATTTGTCTACTATTCCTGAGGATGGCATCCAGTCAGTAGGAGCTGTTGGCATAAATGTGGGGCATAGTAGCTGCCCCATCATGCTTTCCTGTAGCAGTTCTTCCCCTGATGTCTTAAGTAATGATGCGGAGGATGAGCAAACACCATATTCTTCCGTAAGTGGTACGATACCACCTTGGTGACTTAATTTAATAACAACCTATTTCATTTATGGAAACCAGGCTTACCAAGTTCCTAAGTTAATTTGGAGCAGTGCCTGTTATTGTGGGTATTCATTAGTTTCACAGAGACATGTAACTAACAGACAATTTGTTAAAAAATTTGAATGCACATCTTAGAACTCACTTGTATTGTTGACATACACTCACTGTCCACTTTAATAAGAACACCTGTACACCTGCTCATTTAGGTAGTTATCCAGCCAGATACAGGTCAAGAGCTTCAGTTAATGTTCACATCAAACATCAGAATGGAGAAAAAGTGTGATCTTTGTGACTTTAACTGTGGCATGGTTGTTGGTGCAGGATGGGCTGGTTTGAGCACTTCATAAATTGCTGATGTCCTGGGATTTTCACACACAACAGTCTTTGGAGCAGGGGTGTCCAATCTTATCCAGAAAGGGCCGGTGTGCGTGGAGGATTTCATTCCAGCCCAGCAGGCGCCACACCTGAGTGTACTGAAAGCCAAGATCCACTGATTAAACAGATGGAATCAGGAGTAGATCCTGCCTGATTGGAATGAAAACCTGCACCCACACTGGCCCTTTCTGGATAGGATTGGACACCCCTGCTCTAGAATATTACACAAAATGCCTTTTTTGTGTATAAGTGGACTTTGATATGTGTGTTTTAACATAGGTGCTGAGTATAAAATTCCAATAAAACTTGAATTTTTTGGCATAGATCTAGTCTTCTAAATATTGATTTATACACTAGTCCTAGGATTTTTGGCCAATCTCCACATTCTTGAAGTCAAATACTCACAAGAATATATTATCAAAAACATATTGACATTTGTAAATGATATGGCCACCATATGTCAATCAATTGTAAGGAGGCAGAGCCTACTTTACTCATACAGCTCTAACTCATGATTGTGTGCATCATTTCACACAAAACCTGAAAGACATATACAGCACAAGAGTCTAATGTCATCTGCACTGTTTGGGGCATGGTCATACATAGAGAAGGAGCTAAGAGCAGATAACTATCCCCCAAGAAAGAATCAAGCTGAAATTTTGTAGACTGCATCTGTGCTAATCTAAAAGTGGATTTTTTCATGGTGAACTATTTATATAAAAATAAAAACTTGGCTGCCATTGGCCAGTCAGATTTCAGCAGGCATTTGGCAAGGTTCTCATAAAGCTATCATGACCATGAATAGTGCCACTAGTGGCCATTTAAATTGGCCACCGGCGACACTATTCATGCTCATGGGGCTCAGAGTTGAGTTCTAATAGCTGTTTCTCAGGAACCAAAAGTCCACTTAAGGTCCCAAAGTCCACGGAAATTTGGTGTGCTGCACCAAATTGCTAATCTGTAACTGGATTTTTAATCATCACTGAATTACATCAAAAACATGCCCGCCTTAAGCCAGTCAGCTTTCAGCAGGCATTATGATACAACTTGCACTGAACTCTGGAAAAAAAAACAAAAAAAAACTTGATAAGTATGTTGGCAAGAACTGGCCACTGGGAGCCTGCAGATTGCCATTTGGAGCTATATATTATTATTATTATTATTATTATTATTATTATTATTATTATAAAAAAATATGAGTTTTTACCAGTTGCAGTGTTTGACATTAGAACCTGGAACACCAAAATACCACCCTAGCAACTATCTGGAACAGCTTAGCAACTGCCAAAAAACACCCTAGAAGCCACCATGAATACCCTAGCAACATCCTAACAACCACATACAAAACCATATTAAACATCTAGCAGCACCCTAGCAACCACCTGTAACATGATAGTAACCACCTAGTGACATCATAGCAACCACCTGGCATACCATGGCAACACCTTAGCAGCTAATTAGCAGTGTTATGTTTAGCTTTTATAATTTTTTTTCATTTAAACTTTCTTTCAGCTGTTTAGAAGCACTGTTAGTTGTTTTCAGGAAATGCAAATGTAGTTTAGCATAGGTATTTTAATGGTTTAAAATTACACATTCACAGCTACTTTAACCTACATAGTCCTATGACACTATTTGCTGTGGTTCTTATGCATCTTTTGTCTATACATGCTGAACATCACTAATTGTAGACACACTGCGCTCAAACCATGCACACAAGTGACTACAGTACACTTTGCCAGCACAACACTCCAGAAAGCCTCATCTCTCTCTCTCTTGTTCTCACATACAAAAGATTTTGTTTTCACTAACAGTATTTTCTAGTGAATACAGGACAAGTCAAATCCCCACTCAAACACACACACACACACACACACACACACACACACCTTATAATTCTTATTTGTGGGATTTTCCATTTTTTGTGCATTAACGTAGCTAAATAGTGCTACTGCTACACCTATATCTAACCTTAATGCTCTACATGAAGATTAGCCAAAACTGGAAGAGATAAACATGCACCACCCTCCACATACACACAAACAGAGATGAGAGATTGATCAGCTCCATCAAAAGATCTGCTGTCACATCCACAAAGTCTGAATTTATAACAGAACAGCTTTCAGAATCCGTTAGCACTGCCCACCGAAATCATATCCACAGGGAAGGAGATACAAATGAGCAAGGGTTGGAATTCTGGTATAAGGTGCAAGAAAGCACAAAGAAAGAAAGGGCAACTAGTTAAAAAGACATATGATGGAAAAAGAAGAATGACTGTTAGATGGAGGAAGGAGTTGAGAACAGATGGAGGAAAAGTGCAGATATAGTGACAACGCAATGTCATCAATTTTGCAAGTGCGTGTGTCTCTCGGAGTGAAAGAGTCTGCTGAATATGTGTTGCTTTGCTCATATTGGTGGACTCAGAGCACACAAATGCTAAGCCACCTGTTAGCCTCGTAAGGCATTGGGGGATTGAGAACAGAAGCTCAATCTGGGTCTTGAGCAAAATGCCAAAATCAGTGTAGAATTCACATATATACAGTCTTCTCTGAAAACATTGGAACAGCAAGGCTAATTCTTTTGTTTTTCTATATACTCAAGACATTTGGGTTTGAGATCAAAAGATGAATATGATACATTATGATAACTTCCTGATGGTCACATCTAGATGTGTTAAACAGCTTAGAACATGGTGCCTTTGGTGGCAGACCGCCCAATTTTTAGGTAAGCAAAAGTATTGGAACAGATAGTGTTAAAGTAAATATCACTTGGTGAAGTAAATAACATTTGGTTGCAATAACTGCATCAACCCGGCGATCCACTGACATCACCAATCTTCTTTCAGTTGTTGTTTGTTTTTTGGGGTTTCTCCCATCGGTCTCCTCTTGAAGAGGTGAAATGCGTGCTCAATTGGGGTAAGGTCTGGTGAATGACTTGGCCAGTCTAAAACCTCCCACTTTTTTCCCCTGATGAAGTCCTTTGTTGTGTTGGCAGTGTGTTTTTGAGTCATTGGCTTGCTGCTTGATGAAGTTCCTCACAGTTGGGTTGGATGCATTTCTCTGTAAATTGGCTTTCAGAATGTTTCTGTAGACTTCTGAATTCATTCTGCTGCTTCCATCATAAGTTACATAATCAAAAAAAGATTAGTGAGCCTGTTCCAGATGCAGCCATTGCAAGCCCAAGCCAGGACACTACCTCCATCGTGCTTGACTGATGAGCTTGTATGTTTTGGATAATGAGCATATCCTTTCTTTCTCCACACTTTGGCAGAGGTTAAGCTTGGTTCCAGAACTTTTGTGCCTCATCTTTGGATCTCTTTGTGAATTCCAATCCAGCCTTCTGGCCTCTATATTTCTACTCCTGAAATCTTCTTTGAACAGTGTATTGTGATACCTTCACCCCTGCCCTGTGGAGGTTGTTGGTCATGTCACTGACTGTTGTTTTTGAGTTTTTCTTCACAGCTCTCACAACGATTTTTTATTGATTTATTTTTTTAAAGTGACCTGTTTGATGTCTGGTTTTTATTACACCAGTGATTTCTTTCTTTTCCAGGACATTCTAAATGCTTGTGGCTCTGATCGATTTTCCCTCTTTTCTCAGCTTCAAAAAAATATATAACATATAGAGAGAGAACACTACCTTTCTATAATATAATATATAACATGATTTCTCATTTTCTATTACATGAGTTGCAATGATGGGATTAGAAAAGCAAAAAGCAGTGTAGAAGTTTAATGCTAGTACATTACTAATTGTATTGGTGAAGTTTATTAGATTAATTCATAAAGAATTTTTTTAGAGGAGACACTTCTTTAAAGAATTTCCCTGACAAAAGAGCCCTGATCAAAGAGCCCAGACCTCAACTTCACTGAACACCTTTGGGCTGAATTGGAACCACAAACGTGCCCCAGACCTTCTCTATGCCTGTCCTCACTAATGCTTCTGCGCTTTATTCCATATTATGTATGTCACATATGGCTGTCATTAAAACACCTCCTAGCAATCTGTCACTCAATAATCATTTGAATATCTGGCATCTTCTATCTCTTCACTTCTGTAAGCATGGTAATACACATTCTAAACCCTGATGTAATGTGGAAAATGTGGAAATAGGAAAGGGTCGAAAACACCAGATATTAGACACAGAAATAGAAACAGCACTATGAAAACAAGGCTTAGCAATGCATAATACCATCAACGAGACTTTGCAAAGACACAAAGAGGGTATAAATAGGCAAACTAATCATGACGTAACACAAAACAGCTGGACACAATCAAGTGACACACAGATGATGGACATGACCAGGAAGCAAACCACAGAACACATGTCACAATAAAGGTGCAAATATACTTCACTTTCACTGGAGAATTAAAAGCTTTGTCCAGTCACCCCTGATTGAAACTGGACTATCTTCCTTGGCTACTACTTCTGATGTTGCATTTAAACTAAGAACATGAAAACAGTAAAGGTGACTGCTTTATTGTTTATCTTGTGAAAATGGTGAAAACAGCATTAGCATCACCAGCATAGATGGTATGCTAGGCCATTAAATAGATCTTATTTTGAAAATAGAGAATATGTTTCTCTAACTCTACCAATGAAAGAAATTGTGACAAGAAGCACCATCAGGACTTTCATATGTCAGCCAGAGCTTGTATCATCAGATTTGCGGGCTCATTTCATATCACAAAACAGTGAAAAAGTCAGTTCTGCAGAGCAGCTCGCTGTAGTTCTCTGTTTTCTTGCAACAGGCATCAACGATCAAGCCTTGACAGCTAGTTTCAAACTAGGATCTGCAGCAGTTGGCTTCACAGTCAGTGAGGTGGGCAAAGCTATATGGCACTCACTAAAAGATGGGTTTCCGGCTTTCCCTAATGAAGAGCAGTGGAAGAACATCCAGAGTGCATGCATCAGCCAATAGTGGGAGTTCTATAACTACAAGGGATTCTTACTTTCATTCTGATGGCTGTATGTGATGCCAGGTGGATGTTCACAGTTGTGGACATAGGACAGTGATGCTGGTGTATTTTTGAGAAGCTGCTCTGAGTCACAGTTTATTCAGGGCAAACTGTGACCAATATAATCAATGAGACTTTGCAAAGACGCAAAGACGCAAGGAGGATACTGAAGTCCTGAGCCCCCATGAGTTTGTAGCAGGTGAAGCTTTCTCACTGAAGGTGAATGTGATGTGATCATACTCAGGTCAGTGTGCAACCTTGTCTGTCATTATTAATCTTCATTTGATTTGGCTTGATAAAACTACTGCTTTAGGAACGCTGCTTTAGTTTTGTAATAACTTTGTGCTAGTAATGTATATTCTATTTTTTTTTTTTCCATCATTCATCATGGGCCCAAAGTTCTTATCATGGGTAAAACTTCTGTATGCTTCTCCCTCCTCATCTGTCATCACTAATATTATTTCACTTTTTTTTCTGTTGCAAAGGGGAACTAGATTGTGATGCCCCATGTCTCCCCTACTTTTCGCAGTAGCGATTATCTTTAGCTATTTTAGCAATTTCACTGAAATCAAAATCAGTTATTCAGGGAATTATTAGAGGGGGCAGAGAATATAAATTATCAACATATACGCGTATGACCTGTTCCTATATATCTTTATCCACATAACTTTCTTCCTCATGTTATGGCTGCATTTGAGCATTTCAGCAATATCTCAGGATATAAACTCAATCTTTCCAAGAGTGAGCTATTTCCTTTTAATCAAGCTGCAAAACATTCTTCCTTTTCTGCTAATCCATTTAAATTAGCCCCAGACAGTTGCAAATATTGTGGTGTGGTTGTATAGAGAGATATTTCTGAGTTATTTTGTTAATTTTGTTCCTCTTTTAGACCAAACAAGGATAGCCCTTGAAAAATGGCCCATGATTCCTATCTTCTTGGCTGGAATGATCAATGTAATTAAGACTTTCCCTAAATTTTTGTATTTATTCCAAACTATAACTATATATAATTATATAAATTAAAAATCTTGTTTATTTAAATATCATCTATTCTTTGGAATAAGAAACCCTAACCCTAATAACCCTAACCCCCTAAAATACACTTGTTTTTTACAAAATCCCAAGGAGCTAGGAGGGGTGGCTCTTCCACATTTCCAACTATATTACTAGGCTTGCAATTTGAGAGGTTTAGAATATTGGTGGGATTCACATATCTCTAAACATTTACCAGATTGGGTCCATATTGAATCCTCAGCTTGCCTGCCTTTTTCATGTCCAGCCGTTTTATTCTCACCTTTACCACTTGGTCTTGACTCTCATTCACTGCACCCTATGGTATAGAATTCTGCTCAGATTTAGGTCCAAATTCATAAATATTTTGGATGGCAGAGGGGTTCTGTTTGTGCACCAATTGCTAGAAATTTTCGATTTGCCCAGCCTCTTAATGACTGCGCATTTTTGCGATTACAAGACAGAAGCTTTTCTTTAATCAAAGATCTCATTGTTGATGGCAGTCTCCTATCATTTGCACAATTAGAATCTCAATTCAAAATACCCAAGACTCATTTTTTCAAATATCTACAGGTGCATGATTTTATGCACAAGAATTTCACCTCTTTTCCTTCCCTTCCTGAATCAAATCCAACTGACCATTTTTTTTCCTGACAACCTGGCTCAGAGAGGTACTACCTCTGGTTTATACATAAAACTTGCAGAATTATTGTCCACTCCTACTAATGCACAGAGAGACTCTTGGCAACTAGATCTTAATATTTGCATACTAACAAGGAGTGGCATGAGTCTAAATATAAGGTTCACGGGTCTTCTATTTGTGCCAGACACAATCTCTTGCAATTTAAAGTGGTACAGAGACTTTATTATCTAAGGCCAGGTTGGCAAAGATATAATCCTCTATTGACCCCACTTGTTCAGGATGCAAGCAATCCCCTGCTACTCTTGCCCATATGTTATGGTTTTGTCCCAGACTGTTTGTTTTCTGGTCATGGATTTTTGAGTCTTATTCTAAGATATATAGAAAAATGTTAGTCCAAACCCTCTAACAACCATCTTTGGTATTGTCAGTGAAAAGACCACTCTTTCAAAAGGTGATACTGTATCAACTGCACAGCTTTTACTTCTCTGCTGGCAAGGCGATTGATTATGCTCAATTGGAAACAACCTTCCCCCCTTCTTTTAAACAGTGGGCTAGAGATGTGCTACAATTCTTAAATCTAGAAAAAATAAGACTGAATCTGTGGGGTTCTGGCTGTTATGTGGCAGCCTTTCTGTTATCTTCAAAATCAATTATAGCTGAAGTGGGTTAATCGATGCTGATACCTGATTTTGTTCATGATTTTCCTACATTTTGTTTGTTCCTTGTTTTTTTTTCCCTCTGTTTGTACATGTGTAGTATTGTCTTTTGTGTTAGTATGAGATTATTTGTGTTGTTGATGGTTGAATAAATAAAAAAAATTCAGTATTTACATAAAAACAGAATTTACTTACATAGAAATAGAAAAAGAAAAAATGTAAAAATATATAAATATAAAAGCTATAGATGGCAAAAAAAAATGTATGAACTGTATGTGGTATAAAGGGCAGATATGTGCAGTTGTATGTGCAATACAATGCTGTGCAAAACGGAGCTGAGGTAGTGGTGGAGGGGGGCTCCAGTGCGGAGGTTGAGGTCTGCCCATCCATATTGCTTGTGGTGTGCCTCCAGGTCCTCCAACTTGGTGGTGAGTTTGGAAGGGATTATAGTGTTAAATGTTGAGCTGTAGTCAACAAACAGCCTTTCAACATAATTTTCCTTCCTGCTGTCCAGATGGGACAAGGCTGTGTGTAGTAGGTGTGAGAGGGTGTCATCTGTTGGGTGATTGGGACGGTACGTGAACAGTTATGTGTTCAGGGTGTCAGGTAATGAAGAGGTGATGAAGTCTCTGGCCATCCTTTCAAAGCACTTCATCACAACTGAGGTCAGGGCTACTGGTCATTGAGGCAGGCAGGCTGGGCTTTCTTTGGGATGGATTGATATTGGCCTTTTCAAAGCATGTGGGAATTATTGACTGTGCCAGGGTGAGGTTGATTATGTCCATGAACACTGGTGCAAGTTGGTCAGCACAGGTTAAGGGCCTGGCCTGAGATGCTGTCTGGTGCTGCTGCCTTCCTGGTGTTCACTCTCCTGAAATATTCCTCATGTTGTGCTCTGAGATAATGAAAGTGACCATCCAGCTTGTGACCGCTCTCTGTCACACACATTTATTTATTATATCAGTGTTACACTGCATTTATTTTCAGGCAGAAATACCCCACAAATCATATTTCATGTACCTGTATGGACTGTTTTAAACATTTTAATCATGTGATCTGTTAACGAAACTTATAAAGTAATTAGAGATGAGACAGTGAATGAAACTATAAAAAGCATCTGCTTTCATCTCTGCTGTTATACCATCACCTTTATCCATTAGCCTAGCGTCAGTGAGCTCTACGATTGACTTTCAAAGTCTTGCAATGATTACATATTTTCCATCTAGGACAATAACGAAGTCGTTTGTTGGTCCTTCATTGCTGTCCGGCACACATCAAGACACATTCACGTTAATACAACAAATGTGATATGGTCAAATGCTTCCCAGACCACCTCCAAAGACCTCCAAAGAATGGGGTATCTGCCATTCTTGCACTTTCCCCTTCTTCTAGCCTTATTATCACTCTTACAGCTAATCAAGTGAGGAGAGAACTGGTAAAACTCTACACAGACAAGGCTGTGGGGCTTGACGGAATCAGCTCCAGGGTGCTGAAGACCTGCACCACCCAGATATTTGGTGTGCTACAGCATCTAAGGTGCCCCAGCTCGGGAAGACTTCCTGTATGCCCTAGTGCTAAAATCATGATGCCCCAGCACTTTTAAAGATTACAGACACATTGCACTGACTTTACACATCATGAATACCTTTGAGAGGCTAGTCTTGAAACAGTTCAGACTGGTCTTGATACATTAGGACCCAGAGCCCATGCACACCTGTACAAACCTCAAGCTACAGCAAGGATCATGTTCTTCAATTTCTCCAGTGCTTTTAATACAACCCTGTCTGTTAGACGGGGTAGCAAACTTAAGGCAATGAACATGGATGTACCTAAAGTCAGCTAAATTATGAGCTATCTGTCCAACAGATCACAATTTGTGAGTCTCCAGGACTGTGTGTTGGAGATGGTGGTGAGCAACACTGGGGCACCTTAGGGAATGGTCCTATCTCATTTCCTCTTCACTCTATACACATCAGACTTCCAGTACCACACCAGCCTATGCCATCTGCAGTAGATCTCTGAAGAATTCTTCAGTGTGGGGTGCATTGACAGTGGAGATTAATCAGAGTAGAGAGGATTGGTGGATGATTTCTTACATGCTAAATAGCCTGTAACACTGGTAACCATCCAGGGGGAGGAGGTGCAGATGGTGGAGTACTTTGGGATCTACCTGAACTGCAGATTTGACTGTACAGACAATGCCAAACCACTATATAGGAAAGACCAGAGCAGGTTCTTCTTCCTAAGAAAGCCCAGGTCCTTCAGCGTGTGCATCAGACTTCTAGGGTTGCTCTATCGGTTGATTGTGGCCTCTATCAGTTGATGATCGGTATTCTGTTCTATGATGTCGTCTGCTGGGGGAGCATCACCACTGCAGGAGACACCAAGCTCCTCAATAAGCTCATCATGGGACTGATATTAGACTCACTGGAAACAATTATAGAAAAGATCATCATGAACACCTTGGCTCTTTTTCCAGGAGCACCTGAAAGTGAGCTTTAGGTTCAATGAGCTTTATGCTCATTCCACCAGAGTTTTCTCGGAATGCTACTAGCGGTCATTTCTGCCAGCTGCTATGAGATTCCACAGAATTTATACATATACACACATAATGTACAATGCATACACAGGATCACTACCACTTGGTTGATGTGATTGTCTGCTGCTGCTGCTATTCAGTACCTTGTTGTACTTTTTTCCATCTATTCTGGTATTCTGCTGCTGCACCTTGTATTTTTGCACCTTATTATGTTGTGTTTCTGCACCTAATCACTGACCTCCTTTTGCACTGTGTTATTTGTTAATATACAGTCTCCTCCAAAATTATTGGAACAGCAAGGAAATGAAAGCTGAAATTCTGATCTATCATCTCAAATTCATCTATTCCCTTGTGTTCCAACACTTTTCAAAGAAACTGTATGTTTGCACTGTGTTATGTTATATATTGAATGTTATAATTTTTTTCTAGTGCATCAATGTCCTTTGTTGCTGCAGCACCTGAATTTCCTCTTGGGGGATCAATAAAGTACTTCTATGTATGTTTGTATGTATGTATCTATCTATCTATCTATCTATCTGTCTAATATAATAAATAGTCAATGGCAATTCTGCTATTCACTCCTAAAAGCGCTATTCTGAGTACAGCCTTCTCGGAAATGCAAAGTCAAAGAAGATTACAGCTTCTGTAACATCCCAGCCTGGGGCTGTGTCTTCGGCCGCCAGAGGGAGGCACAGGACCACTCCAAAGTAATCAGGACCAATGAGCTACACCTGGCCTCCTGGCTACTTAAGAGGAACACGCAGGCTCTCATGAGCATAAGTCTTTGTTTCCCAATCCTGGAAAAAATCTTGACTGTTAATTTTAAATACCATGCAGAGGGGCAGTGTCCTTGGCTATAATGCAAGGTAAGCAGTGTACAGATCAGTCTTATACTGTAGCCACTTGAATTTAATATAGACTATCACCATCTTTGAATGACAGGCTCAACTGTAGCTCCTACCATAGTCACACATATATGTAGCTCAAAATAGCCTGATGTGGGGAGGGCGCTAGTGAGCAGGCATGGAGTAGGTTGTGTTTGTGGTGAGCTCTGTTAATTTTCAACCAGATAATTATATTTTTAGTGCTCTGTGATTCGAAATAGGCATTAAAAATATTCTTTTTCAACATATCTGTTAGGGTTTTGCTGGGAATCAAACCCGGGTCGTCAGCGTAGTAATCCAGCAAACCCCCACTAGGCCACCAGGGGAATGACTCAAGTGCAGAGGAGTGAGGTGAGAGTAGAGTAAAGGAAAGAGTTTATTAATTAAGATCCAAAATCCAAGGCAAAAAATAACAAAAGTATAATCCAAACGCTCAGAAGATACAAGGAAAAAATAATTTTAAAAAAATCCAAAAGTGCACAGTCCAAGAAACCAAAAATCAGAAAAGAAGAGGCAAAAATCCAAACGCTCAGAAGATCCAACATCGGCAAATTCAAAGTCCAAAAAGTTCACAAGAAAGCAAAGTACCAAAACAACACAAAGATATAGATAAGGAACACGGAACAGAGGTTACTAGTCTTAAACATCACAGCACAAAGACTCCGTGACTAAAGCACATGGCTGTCAAAACAAAACACAAAACACAGAAGCAATAGCGGCCTCTAGAGGCCAAGATAGTCCAAGTCCTAACAATATCTTGTTTTTGCATAACTTTATTTTGTTTCTGCAGCACATAAATGGCAAAAAGTCTGCGACAATGCATGTACATGGGAAGGAGCATTGCTAATAGGCCTGGAACCCCTTGCAGTGACCAGAAATCATTGGTGAAGCAAACAGAAATGGCACACATGAAGGCAGAAATTGTGTCACTGTTAAAATGGAGGTTGTCGGCAACATTATTGCACTCGGATCTGGAAATTACAAAAGAGATAGTGACAGATATGGAACACAGAATCTCGGCATGTTTGGATGATGTGACCTCATTACAAGGCTGTTGCTGGTCTACAGGAGAAATGTATTGATATGGAGGTGAGGATGAGGAGGTCAAACATCCGTATACTGAACGTGGCAGAGGGACCAGGTCAAGCTCTCCAGCTTCAGTCTCACAGCTGCTAAAAGAAGTTTTAGACATGGATAGGGAAGTGCTTGTTGACAGATCACGCCGCGGTCTCCAGCCAAGGCACGATGGTAATTCTTGGGTTATTGTGGCCAAACTGCATTACTACCAGGACTGTATCAGTGTCCTTCATAAAGCAAGGGATGCTGGGCCCCTGTGATTTAAAGGATCCACAGTCTCCATAGTCCCAGACTACCCTCCCAGCATGGCTCACGCAAGATCTACGTTTAATGATGTTAAAAAGTCGCTCTGCAGGTGAGACGGAGTACGCTACGGTGTTTGTTTTTTTACCTGGCAAAGGTTTGAATCACTCATAATGGCAGCAAAAAAGAGTTTTGTGATCCAGTAGAGGCCATGGATTATGTGAAGGAGAACATCAGAGAATGTTGTATAGCAGACACTAAACTTGAAGAGGTTACTGCACCAGATTCTTATTTTGCACTTTTTTCCTTTTGTCAATTTTGTGTTAAATTAGAGGAGGAGCTAATGTCATACTTGCTCAGATCCCAGACTGTTGTGGCTGGTTTATGTTAATTTATCATTTAATAAAAAATAATTAATATGGCCACTAGGTCAGCAGGCTGTAATATAAATTTTGTTACTTGGAATGTCAAGTCCTTAAATCACCCTGTCAAACATAGAAAAGTACTTTCACATTTGAAACAACGTAAAGTAGGAATGCCTTCCTTCAGGAAACCCATTTATGTAAAAATAGACCATTTCAGATTGAAAAATGAGTGGGTAGGTCAGGTATATCACTCTAAATTTAATTATAAATCTGGAGGTACAGTAAGTTTTATTGATAAAAAAAAAATACCCCACTTGAGGCTTCAAGGTTGAAGCAGATTCTGGGGTTAGCTGTGTAATAGTAGTAGGTAAACTTTGTGATATATCAGTTGTCCTGGCTAGTGTGTATGCACCAAACTATGATGATAGTCTGTTTTTAACAAATGTCTTCCCTAGACTACCAAATCTTTAGACCGCAGTTCTGTCAAAACTACCACCCCATCTAAGTCAAATCATACCATTAAACTATTTCCAGACACATATGGGATATATGATGTTTAGCGTTTTCACAATCCTGGATCTAGAAGCTATTCTTTTTTTCATCTGCTCATCAAATGTATTCACATATAGATTTTTTTTTCTTACATAAGAATCTTCTACCCCTGACGAAGATGTCAATGCAAAATGGAAAATCCCCCGGCCCAGAAGGTTTTCCAAGCAAATTTTATTTAAAAAATTTTACAAATGAATTAGCTCCACTTTTATTAAGTGTATTTGAGGAAACCTTTTCTTCTGATACACTGCCTCCAACTATGCAACAAGCAGTCAAATCGTTTATTCTTAAGAAAAAAAAAATATTCTCCTGACTGTGGCTTTTATCGCCCTATTTCTCTTCTTGATGTAGACAGTAAAATTCTTGTTAAAATGCTGGCTCGTAGGTTAGAAAATGTTATCCAGTGACCAAATTTGATTTATCGAAAATTGACAATATATATATATATATATATATATATATATATATTCACCGGCTCTTAAATATTCTTTATGATCCCACCCCATCTGATGTTTCTGCTATATGTTATACAGTAGAATATTTTATTCTATTACTCTTCTTATTTTAGTTATTTTTTTCTCCTCTCACAGAAATTCTTTCATCTGATTTTATCTAATTTTGAAAGGAGAGTTTACAGATTAAGAATGTGTATAAGATGATGTGCAATAATGGTGTAGTGGGGATGGGGAGCTCTGTTGGAGCAAGGGTAATGGTTTGTTTTATCTTTATCTGTTTTTGATGTTATTATTATTGCTGCAAAATGAAATAAAAAAATAATTATAAATAAATAAAACTAGGTAAAACGTGGTGAAGGAAGACTGAGAGAGCATAATTAACCTGCATCTTCTTATAGTCTTGCCCATTCATTTTCTTTGGCTGGTCAGATATGGCTGTTATAACACATGTAGAAAAAAATTAATAAACTAAATAAGAGTCAATAAAACTGGAGGAATAGTACAGAAAAACTTAAGAAAACCACAGTGCTGTATTCAGAATTGAGTTGTACATGCATAATAAAGAGTTAATATAGAAATTAAGCACAGCTGTATTCAGACCTCAGACATAACTACAGACTTACATGCTACTTGGGCAGTTTTACCTGCAGGATGTAATTTGCTGAAAACAGTGGCAGATCTAAGTTTCACACAATTCTGACCTTAAAATTTACTTGCTATTGGCTCAACCAAGGACTATTCATGCAGCAATATGCTTGCAAGATAGTAGTCTCATAGTTATTTCAATGTTCGGTATGTTCTCATTCATTTGTAATGCTGTGAGTGCCCACTCAGGCAAGTCCATGGCCACATACACAGGCTTTTATCGCAGACCCGGCACTGGTTGCTATGCAATGCCCTTGAACAGCCTAAATGCACTGCACCTGGCCGCGCCTCTTTAAAAGCCCCCCAAATGCCTCACTCCGTGAAGAAACAACGAGGAAAAGAAAGAAAAGGAACTCAGAATTAAGGAGGAAACATTAAGGGAAAGAAAGAAGGGGAGCTCAGAATTCAGGGGAAGACAGATTTAAGAAAGGGAAGAAAGGGAACTCAGAAGTACTCAGAAAATAAATTAAGGAAAAGAAAGACAAGGAACGAAAGACTAAAAATGAGGCAAGAAAGAGCAAACCTGATTACGAGACAGGACTTGACCTTAAGCATTGTCATGTGTTTGTCCTTCGGACAAGTAAATTGTCATTCACTTGTCCAAGTAAAAAAGTTACTTGCCCTGAGAGAAATAAGGACATTTTTTTTCAGTTGTGGTGTAAATATAATTATTTAGAAGCAATGTACTCTCATCGGTGTTCTATGAGCTTGCAACACTTTACTTGAGTCATTCAACTTTAAACAGCGCCACACCAAACAGTGATGTGGTAGCTGGCAACAGCACTGTTGCAGTCATGGAAACAAGCAAACACATAAACTTAATTTTTCAAATTCCTTTATTGTAGTTGAAGGAAAAAAGTGCAGTGAATAACAGTAGTATTTATGTACAAATGTATATATATATAAAAAAGTACATCTGTGGCCAAAACTTTGCCACAAAGTGTGCATGTTTGTGTGAATGTCACGTTCGGTCCAGCACTTCTGTATCAATATATACATCTTGACTCCCAGGGGTTAAACCCTGATCAACGTCGCCTTTGACTGCTGGTCTACCACCTCTCAACTGCCAGTCTGGCTTCAAAGTGCGCAAGAGCTGGGCCCTCCACTAATAAAAACAACAGTCGCTGCAACTGGACTGGGCTCAGGCTGGTGTAGTAGGCTGTGTGCCTCATGTTCCTCATTTTTTTCAAACAAACCATTTTTCGCACTCTTTGAACTACAGCTGGCACTGGTGAATTAGATTGTTTTGCCCTCTGTGCATCACTACAGTGCTGGTGGCATTTGCTTTTGTCATGGGACAGATGTGTATAATGCCTGAAGGCACTTGTCCCCTTGACTAATGAACATGAGCTGTAATAGAGGAATACTTCTCACTTACTTAGAATCACAATATAAAAATATTAACTATTAGTTGTATAACAAATTGCTTTAAATTCACTAACAGTTACATACTCAAGAAACATGTCAAAGTTTCTGCTTCTATGTTGTGTAAAATTATGAAAGACAACTTACTAGTACATATGCAATAAACTTGATTCTCTGTGTCAGAAAAGTAAACTTACACTGGGTAGCGATGTAGCTAGCTACATTGTTTACGCCAACATTAAAGCAAGTGTACCGAGCTGTGAACATGACCTCAGAATGTGGCAAGGTATGTGAAGGTGGCGTAAGAAAAGCATTAAGATAACAGTACAGAAAGATGGTTTGACGTAGTTATAATAGGCTCATGTATGCAATGTAGCTAGCTAATTGTCACAGATTCAATATTAATGACGATGGTTACAGTGAATGTCTTATTTATATCTCTTATTCTTGTATCTTATTCATATCCCATAAACCACTTCCAAGTTAAGAAAAATAGTCTAGACTAGTCAATCAGTCTATACAAATAGAATTACCTGATAATAACTTACTTGTCAGCCAAATTGGGATGCATCCGACAGACAGCGCAAAACATGACTCCATCTATCTCTTCATATCACACCCAGTCAAATTCATCCCTCCAGGTAGGGATAAATTTCCTCTCCCTTTTATTTTCATAATCCGTGTTAGATGTGGGTCTTTCTGCCTTCAGTCTTGTCTTCAGTAAGTGAAAAGCACGCTCTATTGGGTCAAGATCAGGCGACTGACTTGGCCATTGAAGAATATTCCATTTTTTGCCTTCAAAAAGTCTTGAGTTGCTTTCGCAGTACGTTTAGAGTCATTATCCATCTGCACTGTGAAGCGGCGTCCTATCAGTTTTGTAGCATTTGGCTGAATGTGAGCAGAGTATAGCCCTATACGCCTCAGAATTCATCTTGCTACTTCTGTCAGCAGTCACATCATCAATAAACACCAGTGAGCCCATTCCATTGGCAGCCATACATGCCCATGCCATAACACTGCCTCCACCATGTTTGACACATGATGTGGTATACTTTGGATGAGCTGTTCCTTTCTTTCACCATACTTTTCTCTTCCCATCATTCTGGTACAAGTTAATCTTGGTTTCATCAGTCCAAAGAATCTTATTCCAGAACATGGGAGGCTTTTTTAGATGTTTTCTGGCAAAGTCTAATCTGGCTTTCCTGTTCTTGAATGTTACCAGTGGTTTGTACCTTGTTGTAAACCCTCTGTATTTACATTCATGAAGGCGTCTCTTGATTGTAGATTTTAACAATGATATCCCTACCTTCTCCAGAGTATTCTTGACTTCTGTTGATGTTGTGAAGGGGTCTTTCTTAACCAAGGAAAGGATTCTGCGATCCACCACTTTAGTTGTCTTCTGTGGTCTTCCAAGCTTTTTGATGTTGTTAAGTTCACCAGTGCTGTCTTTCTTTTGAAGAATGTACCCATTTGTTGATTTGGCCACACCTAAGGTTTTTGCTATCTCTCTTATAGATTTATGTTGTTTTTTTCAGCCTAATGATGGCCTCCTTCCCTTGCATTGAGAGCTCCTTGGACTTCATATTATTGTCTTCATATTATTGTCTTATTATTATTCTTATTGTCTTGGTCAATTAACTTCCTGTCAGTCAATTGTCCAAATACCTTTGAGCCCTGGAAAATGTACTGTAATTCCTAAATGGTAAATGCCATATTTTTTGGAACCTCTTAAAATAAAGCTGAAAGTCTACACTTCGATTACATCTTGATTGTTTTATTTCAAATCCATTGTGGTGGTGCATAAAGGCAAAATCACGAAAACTCTGTCATTGTCCAAATACTTCCGGACCTGACTTTCTCTACAACAAATATGAAAGTGCAAAATATAAATTAGTAAATGCAAAACATGAAGAAACGTGCAAAAAAAACCTGAATAAAAAAATAATCAAGAGTCAGAGCCTGGTGCACATCACTGAGCTTGGCTGTCCTTGACATGATCACCACTCAGTGAACAAAGACGGTCCACTATAATACACAAGAACACATCGCAAGACCTACATTTGTAAAAAGTCTTGCTGTACTTCTTCCTTTGAAGGCAGAGTACACAGTATTTTCTCCCAGCTGAGGCTTTGTCTCTCTTGGCAGGTGTTGAGGTGTGCACAGTTGTCACTGGATAGCATAGCCTCTTCTATGCCACCTGTGACCTTCACTGACAGCTGCAACCTCCACTTGTGGCTTCAGCACTCCCAAAAACCACAATAGATCTTGTGGCTCCCATTCTTTCACTGATGGCCAGGTTCTAATGAGGCCGGTAGTATGCCCTGCATGTCACTAAGAGCTGCTTCCTGAGGGGCTTCACATGAAAGAGCCAATCATAACCAGTGGTGCCTTTTAGCTGGTCATTCTGCTCATCATATTTGACACTGCTCATGTACAGGTTCAAGAATATTCCCTCAAATCTGTAGGCTGCCATGACTAAGGTTGTGAATAGAAAATTATGGAGCTTATCCTTTCTCCACAAATCTCAAACTCTTCATGGCTTTATTAGGCTTTAGAAGCCCAGAAGAAGTGTGCGGGGGATCAGGAGCATTTTCTTCTTCTTTGCAACAATAAATGATCATAAATACAAAGTACAACAAAGTACCCAAAATCAACATTAGTAAATGCTATATTGGCTATTATATTTGCATAATAATAATTCTATAATAATTATAGTTAGCTATCAAAAAGCCCATGTTTGTGCATTTGCTGTTGTTTATTACTACATGAAGGGCATGACATAAAACACTTCCCTGAGACATGCTGCACTGCAAAAAATGCAGTGTCATGCTACATGTGGAAAAAAATGCAGTGCCACTACTACCCCCACGTACAAAGCGTAAAAGTGGGGGCGGGAGAGATTACACAATCCCGTTGCTCTCTCTCTGCATGGTCAATCTTGACAAGTGAGGTCTTGTTTGAAAGCTAAATGTTTCTACAAATGGTCGATGTGGGTGTCAATCAAGTAAGACTGACCTAATAAAATTTATAAAATTCATAAAATTTATATCAGCATAGTCAATTCAATAGTGCTATTTTTGAATGTGCGTCACTACAATGTATGGCTAATTACTAAAATTCAGAGGGGTGGGATACCAAAACAGTTAATGCATTTCGAAGATGACACCTGTGATTAATGTGGAACTTTGCTTTTTTTTTTTCTTCAATAACACTGATGGTAATATGCATCATCTGGACATGGATTTTCGAACGGATTTTCGTCTTTGTAGGTAATGAAAGAAGTTAACATTTATAAAAGTCTGATACTGGGTATAAATGTTAGAATCCTATTGTGGCAGCTGTATACTGTGTTTTACAATCAATAAAGCTTTAGTCTGCTGTGTGTTTTATCTCTGTACTAAAGTGATTGTGGAGAGGTGTGAATTATTTGCCCAGCAGGGGGACTCAAACCTCTCCCCTTTCCCATCGCCCTGCCCACCAGCAGCTAAACACAGAGTCACTACACTTCACACACAGAAGGCCAACAGTGTCCTTACTAATCTTGTAACAGACTTGCGGCGATAAAATAATTCATTTGTTTATACTGATTGAAAATGTCAGATAAGTCGACTTCCATTATGCCGGCAGAATGTCGAGCCCTGCGAGATAAATATTTGGGTTCTTTAAGTTAAGAACGATTTGTTCCTTTATGATTCGGTGCGTTTAAGTTCGGCTAGGGAGAAGGCCATTTTGAGCTGTCATTTACCGCCTCACCGTGTACTCTTTGTGTTGAGCCTAATGTACTGAAGCGCACACATTTGTGAACCCACATCATATCACATAAGCACTACTACCCCCGCGTACATTGCTCCCATAATCAGCTTGGTGGCTAGCACTACGGAGCAGCGTTCCAAAGCTACTTGGTTTTGCGCCTCGGCTAAGGTGCTTAGTTTTTTTGAGCTGCATACTCTGAGTGCTTTGCTCCCTGTAAAGTCCATAGAATGTTTTTCTCTTTTTCTTCTCGCATTAAGATCGCACTGATGAGATGGTATCTAAATCAGGATTATTCTTCTACACTAGACTCCTATTACTACACTACATAGAATCCTATTAGATGTTTATTTGAATACTTGCCATCTGATTTAAACTATACAGCCAAAAGTATATGGACACCTGTCCATCACACCTATATGTGGGCCTTCCCCAAATTTTTGCCACAAAGGTGGCAAAATGCTGTAGCATTAAGATTTCCCTTCATTGGAACTAAGGGACTTAGCCCAAATCTGTTCCAGCATGACAATGCTGCTGTGCATAAATTGAGATCCATAAAGACATGGTTTGCCAAGGTGGCTGTGGAAGAACTCTAGTGGCCTGAACATAGTCTGACCTCAACCCCACTGATCACTTTTGTGATGAATTGGAGCACTGACTGCACCTCAGGCCTTCTCGCACAACACCGGTTCTAATGATCTTGTGTTCTTGTCAGGTGTTCACATACTTTTAATCTTTGTGTTTTTCATACTGTACTAACCTCTGCAACAGGCATGTTTTTGCTGATAGCAGAATTTTATCTCAATGTCCATGTCTTGAAATTTCATCCTGTAATTTTAGCTGAAACAGAGTCAACATGGGGCCCCACCATAGGCAGGGCCTTATGCAACCACCCCTTCCACCCACCCTTTGAGGTCCCATCCACACACATATACAGATATTCTGTTTTCAAATTTATATTGGTCCACACAAAAACAAAAACTAAAAATAAATCACATGGATATGTCAGACCAGTGATAGTTCCCTGTGATAATGGAAGCAAAAGCCATGGATCAAGCTCCTTACTCCTCCCCTGTGACAGCACAGGGGAGCTCTGTTGCCCTTGCAATGATGACACTCCAAGACAATGTTAAGGCATACCTCACTATGTTTGCAGCTCGGCCAGTGTGAATGGTGCGTTGCTAAATATGATCTTTAGATCAAACCTATGCTGACTGGAGAAAACCCACTAGAAGTTTGCAGTCTGCCCCCTGAGAGCAGTTTGCTGGTTTGCAAACACAGACACAGGAAACATAAGTCCCCTCAGCTCTACACTGCATACACAATTATTAGGCAAATGGTATTTTTCAGCTTAATTTTATTAGTGATCAAATACAATGGTCTAAGTTGATCCTAATTGTTTACTTCAAATCAAAATAGAATGTTTAACAAAGAAAAAATGAGATTTGTCTTTGTCAGGGGAAATTATTAGCATGCACAATTATTAGGCAACTAAATTTCAATTTTTTTCACTTACTTGTTTATTCTTCGTCTTAAAGTATTATTTAACAACTACCTAACATAAAATAACATAACAATTAACAAAATACAATTTTAGCCCTTCAAAACTATTCAGTGATGAATGTAGCCACCTTTCATTTCAATAACCACGATGAGACTTCCTTCCATTGAATCTTTCAGTTTCTTGACCTGTTCACAGTCAACTGTAGCTGAGGCAGCCACCACAGCTCCCAAAATGCTGTTCAAAGCGATGAATTGTCTTTCCTCACAATTGTCTTTCCTCACTTTCCTCACGCTGGAGAATGGCCCATAAGTTCTCAATATAATTTACATCAGGTAAGGAAGGGGGCCAGGTCATCATTCTGTCAGCTTTGATGCCTTTGCTGGCTAGCCAAGCAGTGGTGTACCTTGATGTATGCAATGGAGCATTTTCCTGCATTAAGATCATGGCCTTCTAAAATGTTGCTGACTTCTTGTACCAGTGCTTGAAGAAAGTGTCTTCTAGAAATTGGCTGTACTGTAGGTTTAGGAGTTTATTTTTCAGTCCATCTTCAACCCGAAAGTGCCCAACTAGCTCATGATTAATGATATCAGCCCACAGCAAGTACCCTTCCTCCACCTTGCTGGTGCTTTTCTTGAACTGGTACTCTGTGCCCATTAGTGATCCACCCATCTGGTCCATCTAGCATCACTTATTTCATCTGTCCATAAAACCTTTGAGAAATCACTCTTCAGGTATGATGCTTCAGCTTGTGAGTCTTATTCAGTGGTGGTCGTGTTTCAGCCTTCCTTACCTTAGCCATATCTCTGAGCACTTGACACCTTGTACTTCTGGACACTGCTGTAAGGTTGCGGTTCTGAAATATGGTGGCACTGGACTAACAGGTTCCTGGTCAGCTCACGTTTTATTCTTCTGAAGTCTTTTACAGTCAACTTGCATCTTTTTTTCTCCACTCATTTTTTGCGACCCTGGTGGGTATTCATTACAAAGCATTTGATTATCCGGTGGTTACACCTCAATAGTTTTGCAATCTGCAGTGTAATGATAGGCATTTTAAAATTTTTGACTTTTCATTCTCAGTTAAATCTCTTTTTTGGCCCATGTTCCTGAGGTAAAGAAGCTGCCTAATAATTATGCACACCTTATATGGGGTGTTAATCACATTAAGCCACACCCTCCCTCATCAAACAATTAAACTTCATCTGAAAATGATTATACCCAGTTAGCATTCAGGTTGATATGGTTAAAAGTTGGATAATATGCATAGAAACAATGATCAGATCACAATAATGACTTGCCTAATAATTGTGCACACAGTGTACTTCCACTCATGCAAGCTTCATGGACGAAGAAGCCACTGCAGCCAGTAGCTATGTGTGGACCTGTGCCCCTGCTGCCCATTTGATTGCCCAGCAGACCACATGCTCAGCATTTCGTTTTCCTCTTTCTTCCCCAGGGCAGTGCAGCTGATCCCCAGAGAACTGGATCAGGGCCCAGGTAGGTCTGTTGTGGCCTCAAGGACAGACTACCCCAAATGAAGATTTGTCAGGTACTCTGGCTCCCACCATTTTAATCGCACACAGTCACATGTGGTGGAATCAGTCTGCCATTAAACCATCAGAATGCTTTTGAACTTCAGTTCATTCTGTTGTTAATTAGCTTATCACAGGTTTCATTCTCTGGTGTTATATATACATACATATATAATGTATATAGTATGTATATAAATAGTTTATTTACAAGATGATGTTAGAAGATGTCCAAATATTCTCCCTAGAAAAATCTTGATTTCTCTTACCCTGAGCTGAGGAATGGAAGCAACAGTTTTTAGGGTTGCCCATCGTCGCTTTTGAAAATTATAATATATTTGAGTCCATAAGGAATGTGATTCATCCCGTATTTTCAAACACATTTTTTCATACATACACATGTCTTCACAGTGGTCAGAATAATGTAACAGTGAATAAAATCAAACCATTGTCACAAGGAATAAGATCATCAGTAATATGGGGAAGAGAATAACAGGTATGCTCTGTCTGAGATTGTAAATGTCATTATTGCCCTGGTTATGGAGACTCAGGTGCCTGTTATTTTTCCACACTGAAAGTGGCAATCCTAGTTTCAGAGCACCAAGCAACAAAGAAGCAGAAAAATACAAGTCTGTACTTCGCTCTACTCAGTAGGGAAGGAATCAGTATGAGTTTCTGTAATTTTACATCTAGAGAGAATGAATATGAAACCAACTATGAAAGCATCTTATCTAAACTTGATAAATATTTTGTACCTAAAGTCAAGATCATCCATCCTTCTGGACCAGTGTGTCCAGAAGCCTGGAGAGACTGCTGATGAGCACATCAGAAGCCTGCATGAGCTAGCTGAGACATGTGCCTTCATAAACGTGGAAACAAAAAACATCTGTGACAGCTTAGATGTTTATACTGGATAAAGAACAGTCTGAAAAACTACTGTTCATGTCTGACCTAACACTCAACAATGCAGATGAAATTGTTAGTCAAAGCAAGTAAAAGTGAACAAAGAGCTAAGGCTAATTCACTGTTAAATGAGGTAGCTCCAAAATGTGCAACAAATTTTTCATTCACAGATTATAACAACAAATACCAATTTGCAGAACATAACTTTATTCAGCTCCTTTATTGAACTACTTTTTTCTATGCTCAAATATTTTGGACTTGTTTCAAGTCTTTTTGTTTGGTTTTTGAGATGTAGTTAGGTTGGGAATTTTGCTAAAACTTGGCAACCCTCACCACAAGCTTCAGAAAGCTATTTTTTAAAGATCAAAATTAAAGTAGAAACCCCACACTTTCTCAGCCTTTTTGGTTTCATCCAGAAGGAGCCAAAATAATAATAATAATAATCTGCCTATTTCACATGTTTATTTGTTTAGGACACATTATTGTTAAATCCAAATAATAGTTTCATATTTTGTTACACTCCTACCATAGTGGCTCTTAATGTGAATAGCCCTTTGCTCAGAATTATATTCATGGGAAATTTACACTATGGAAAGCTATTTTGTGTGACTGTTTTAAGGTAGCGGTCTGTTCCAATATTATCACAATATATGATAGTATTAGAACTGACCATTGATTTCTGGGATGCTCTTTTTGGGGTAACCAACATATTCTCAGTACTTAAACCCAAAATATCATAAAAATGTCCTACTTAGTTTGTGACCCCCTTAGTTCCTCAGTTCCTCTATACTCATCGATCAATTTAATAGATACAACTGTATACCTAGCCATTCATTCAGTTAATCAATCAGCAGATTGAATCATGTGGCAGCAGGGCAATGGATAAAATCATACAGATACCAGAGCTTCAATTACAGACTTACCAAATCCAAGCGAAGCAGGAGGAGCGATGGGTACTGCTTGGACAGTGGTAGAGGTATAAAGACCAGTGACTAGCAAGCCATCGAAGAATGAACTAGTGGAGATGGTCACTGCAGAGAGAGATGCACATAATTAGTAAAAGAGGCCAAAGAGGTAAACTAATATATATACGTATATATATACAGTCAGGTCCGGAAGTATTTGGACAATAACAGAGTTTATGTAGTTTTGCCTTAATACACCACCACAATGGATTTGAAATAAAACAATCAAGATGTGATCGAAGTGTAGACATTCAGCTTTATTTTAAGAGGTTCCACAAAAATATGGCATTTACCATTTAGGAATTACAGCCATTTTCAACAAAGTACCTCAATTTTCAGGGGCTCAAAGGTATTTGGACAAAGTGACATAATTGTAAAGATAACCATAATTTTAATATTTGGATGAAAATCCTTTGCAGTCAATGACTGCCTGAAGTCTGGAGCCCATGTTCTCAAAACTCAAATTCTGAGTTTCCTCCCTGGAGATGCTTTGCCAGGCCTTCATGCAAGTGAAAAGCATGCTCTATTGGGTTGAGATCAGATGACTGACTTGGCCATTGAAGAATATTCCATTTTTTTACCTTCAAAAAGTCTTGAGTTGCTGTCGCAGTATGTTTAGAGTCATTATCCACCTGCACTGTGAAGCAGCGTCCTATCAGTTTTGTAGCATTTGGCTGAATGTGAGCAGAGAGTATAGCCCTATACACCTCAGAATTCATCTTGCTACTTCTGTCAGCAGTCACATCATCAATAAACACCAGTGAGCCCGTTCCATTGGCGGCCATACATGCCCATGCCATAACACTGCTTCCACCATGTTTGACACTTGATGTGGTATATTTTGGATCATGAGCTGGTCCTTTCTTTCACCATACTTTTCTGTTCCTATCATTCTGGTACAAGTTAATCTTGGTTTCATCAGTACAAAGAACATGGGAGGCTTTTTTAGATGTTTTCTGGCAAAGTCTAATCTGGCTTTCCTGTTCTTGAATGTTACCAGGGGTTTTCACCTTGTTGTAAACCCTCTGTATTTACATTCATGAAGGTGTCTCTTGATTGTAGATTTTGACAATGATACCCCTACCTTCTCCAGAGTATTCTTGACTTCTATTGATGTTGATGTTCCTTGGTGAAGAAAAACGATTCTGTGATCCACCACTTTAGTTGTCTTCCGTGGTCTTCCAGGCTTTTTGATGTTGTTAAGCTCACCAGTGCTGTCTTTCTTTTTAAGAATGTACCCAATTGTTGATTTGGCCACACCTAAGGTTTTTGCTATCTCTCTTATAGATTTATGTTGTTTTTTTCAGTCTAATGATGGCCTCCTTCCCTTGCATTGAGATCTCCTTGGTAGCTCCAGTCAAACAGCTGCCAAATGCCAACTCAATACCTGATATCAACTCCAGACCTTTTATCTGCTTCATTTGTCTTGAAGTAACGAGGGAATGGACCGCACCTGGTCAATTAACTTCTTGTCAGTCAATTGTCCAAATACCTTTGAGCCCCGGAAAATGGGAAGTAGTTTGCTTAAATGGCTGTAATTCCTGATTGTTTTATTTCAAATCCATTGTGGTGTATAAAGGCAAAATCACAAAAACTCGGTCATCGTCCAAATACTTCCGGATATATGATGTATATGTTCATTGAGTGTGTGTGTCTCAGTGAGATAGAGAGAGAGAGACAAAGCAGAGGATAAGGCATCTCAGGGTGTAGTTGTTATTGCACCATCCCTTCATGGATGAACACCCTAAAAATTTGCGACTAATCTGACAGCTGAAAAAAAATACAAAATAACCTTCATGTACACACCTGATTTCAATTGTACAGTTTTTACAATTAATTACACAGATTTCTCAATCCAGAGTTCATGTTTTCAAAACTCTTTGCACAGTTCTCTTTATCTCTTTATGATGTATATGTTCATTGAGAAAATACAAAATAACAGCGCAGCACAGCATATTTGCAAGGCCAATACTTTTGTTTTGGTATACACTAAATATATTTCGATTTGAGATCAAAAGATGAATATGAGACAATAGATCAGAAGTTCAGCTTTCATTTCCTGATATTTACCTCTAGATGTGTTAAACAACTTAGAACATTGCACCATTGGTGACACACCACCCAATTTTTAGGTAAGTAAAATATAGGAACAAATAGTCTTAAAGCAAATTAAAGTAAATAATACTTAATATTTGTGTGCATAACTCATGCTTGCAATAACTGCATTAAGCTGGTGACCCACTGACATTACCACACTGTTTCATTCATCGTTTCGTACCCCAGCTTATCTTGTTTGTTTTGGGGTTTCTCCCTTCATTTTCCTCTTCTGGAGGTGAAATGAATGCTCAGTTGGATTAAGGTCTGATGATTGGCCAGTCTGTTGCAAAAAGGATATAAGGTGTGATGTGAATGAAAACTTGTGGCCAAATGCAGAAGACAGAATTGACTAGCATTGCACTGATAAGTGATTCACTGAATTTCATTCACTATCAAACTGCTTTATCCTTGCCAGGGTTACAGTGTATCTGGAGCTTATCCAAGGAACACTGAGTTCAAGGCGGGAATACACCCTGGAGGGGACGTCAGTCCATCATATGGCACAATGCACACACACATTCACATGCTCATTCACCTCTGGGGCAATTTACTGTAGTATAGCCACCCTCCCTGCCAGGAGGTGGGAGGAAACCAGAGAACCCAGAGGAAACCCATGCAAATATGAAACCCATGCAAATCTCTACACACACATGAACCCAAGCTCAGGATCAAACTAGGGACTAAAATTGAGGTTTTAATTTTAATTTTTCACTTATTTGAAAGATTATGATTTTAATTTCTAATTAAAATTATGGATTTAAAGGGATGTTTTATAAGACTAATCATGTAATGAGATTTAAAGAGACTGATTAATTTATAAGACTAATTTAATTTACAGTGAAGCAATTATATTGCAGGTGTATACTATGCATTTCTAGTGTTTCCTTTATTAACAGACCCATTTCCCCTACATCTTCCAAAAACTCCCCAATGGCAAATCTCTTTCTCCTACCTGCAAGTGCCAAGTGTAAATTTACACACTAGTCCTTAGGTTCTAAATTGTGTTCTAACTCTGATTGTAAAAGGATCATACACAAATTCCACCAACACCTTCCTTATTCTTCAGTTTCATCTTTGGCATCTGTATGATTAAACTTGCATCTGGTCGGAGCATGTGTAAATTATAAATAAAATGTAAACCCTATCTGGGAATCAAGTTAGAGTTTTGGAAAATGCGTCTAATCAGTTTTCAAATATAGAAGCCTTAAGGAAGGGGTTCTCAAACTTTTTGGGCAAATAGAATAGATAGGCATGTGACTTGAGTAACTAGTTTTTTTAGTAGAGGTAGATGGTTGGGGATATTTTGTCATTTTTTTATTGCTGAACTATGCTAGTGCCATGTGTCAGTATAGTGAAAAGACTAAAATAACCTGCACTATTAATTTAAATGTGGCTTGTCTGAATCTGATTACCAGGAGCATTTCAAAGTATTAGCACACATACTGCATCTTAAATATTTCTAAAAATAATTTGTAAATTAAATGAATGAAATGAAAGATGAGATTGTGAGTTTCTCTTGTGACCCTATTTGTAAAATAAGCGACCCCACATGAGGTTGCGACCCCTAGTTTGAGAGCCACTGCCATAAGAGTTCTTCTGTAGTCCCTATGGGAATTGCAATAAAAATTGATGAATAGGGAAACTTCAGTGAAATTTGTGTACACTTGTTTAATGAGCCGAACATACACACACACTTAAAGCTAGTAAATAAAGTCTTTATAAAAGACATTCACATCAATGGAGGATGCTTAGAAGGACTTTGTAGGAAGTAATAAATTAAAATGCAACAATAATTCAGAAAGGATTATTCCTATGAAGACATGAGAGGAGAAACCTCATCCTTACATCATGTTGGAATAGCAGCTAGACATTTCAAAATAGATCTATCCAGCTGTCATTGCCAACAGAAGTCTTAGAGCTCAGCAGTGTGGGCACTTTGAAGAGACCTCTTAGAATTCTTCTCCACACTCATGCACATAAACTACACATACTCATTGTGAATTCTTTTGTATTTAGCTGTCAGACTTCAGAGTCTACACTGCAAATAGTGTTATCTTGGCAAGTGAAAATATCTTGAATATAGTCAAATCTATTTAGTATTTCCAATTATACAATTGCAAAAAACTGAATATGTGACTATTAAACAAATTTCTAGATATTTTTTTATTAGTTTCACACTCGAAATATTCTATTCTATTGGCAGATAAATGTTCCCTAATTTTAAATATTTATTTGTAAAAAGAAGCAAGATTATTTGTCAATAGTGTAAGAAATTTTTAAGCTAAAAATGTTAGAGCATCTAAAACCAGATTGAATAATATTTGTTTTAGAATCTCATAAAAAATATAATTTTTGCAGCATAGAACAAGCAAGCAAGCAAAACACACACACTGAATGTCTACTACATTCTAGCAAGATCAATGCAGAACACTACTCCAAATTTTTGATTACTGCAGTAAATGAGGAATTACCTGCTAATCAGGGTATCTATAGATGTTTTGAAAAGTCCTCAAAATACAATGCTGAATTATACAGGTACACTAAATGCTACAAGACCAAGTTTCAGATATTTATTTCTAAATTTACACTATTCAAAAAGTATAGTTACAGTTTTTTTATTTGGATACACAGTGTAACTGAGTGAATACACCAAATTGATTCCTTATGCTAAAATCCCATAATCAAACAATATTCTTTCACAATGATAAACATTGCTTTCTCATTGCTTCAACATAGTTTTCAGTTCTGCTGCATTCATTTTGCAGAATTCTATACACACTACTCAATGCGCTATGTACTTCTCATTGGGAACATAGCTGTTTCATTTTCCTACCCATTGGAGTCACCAATCAGAACTCAGTGTGCTAATGAATGAGCAGCTTTTGAGAAATGTTTGTTTTGAGGCTCATCTCATTTTGTAAGCTACTTAGATTTGTGAACAACGAAATATACATAAATTGCTTATTCAGTGGCTGTTTTTATGGTCTTTGTATTTTGAAAAAGAATGCTTTGTGTTTTGGTATACAGTGTTTAACTTGGTGGCTGGTGTGTGTACATATCTGCTTTGTGTGTGTGATTCTGACTGGATTAGTTGGCTGTAAGGCATGTGTGTAGAGTTTTTTGAATGAAAAGTGAGTTTTTCCTGTTAAGTGCAAGATTTTAAGAATAGTATGTGATGTATTGAGATTTGTGGTTGTAGTTGTGGGAAATGTGTGTAATATTTGGGGAAATGTGTGTAACCAAGTTCATACAACCCACACAAATCAATGAAAAATTCTGTAGAGTATAACAGCAATAATTTCAAATGAATGAATCCAGTGTCAAAAAAATCTGTCCCTCTCAGGGGTAGCACAATGATGCAGTGCACAGCATTGTTAGGAAGCTGGGGTCAGAGCGCAGGATCAGCCATGATACAGCACCCCGAAGCAGAGAGGGTTAAGGGCCTTGCTCAAGGGCCCAACAGTGGCAGCTTGGTAGTGCTGGGGCTTGGACCCCTGACCTTCTGATCAGTAACCCAGACCCTTAACCCCTGAGCCACCACTGCCTACAATGCCAGTGCAGATGTTCTCCCTTGTCCATGTGGGTTTCCTCTGGGTCACCATGTTTCCTCCCACTGTCCAAAAACATCTAGTTGGGTGAATGATTATTGTAAATTGCACCTAGGTGTGAATGAACATGTGAATGTGTGGTGCCCTAGGATGGGCTGGTGTCTCTTCTGGGGTGAAATTTCTTGCATTGCACCCAGTATTGCCGGGATCCACCAAGATCAACTGCAAGCCTAATTAAGATAAAGGAGTTACTAGAAACAAAAGAATGAATAAATGAATGAATGCTCTGTCTCTGGTCTGGTGGCCGCATGACTTTGTCTACATTACACAAGATGTTTCCTATTTCAAAGGCAGCGCAAGAAATAAGCCACGACTCAGCAGAATTTCTTGTAGGTGAATATTGCTGTTGGCCATGGCCATTTTAGTAATCATTTTTGTGTTAAATAGTAGGCTACTAGAGGGCAATAATTTTATATGATACTGTGAAGTATTTTCACATCACAGTAAAAATATATACTGCTCTTACTGTATGTTGAACTACAGTATTACAGTAACCTGCATAAAGTATGGCGACCACTTTGTTTTCACCTAGCAGCTCCATGTCGTCTGTTGGAAGTGGGTGCTGGCAGTATGGTGCTGAAGCATTGGTGAACCTTGTGGTGCTGGAGCAGTTCATCACCAGACTGCCAGAAGGGATGGCGGAATGGGTCCAATGCAGTCATGCATTGATGGATTTGGGCTGTGATCAAATCTCAATCCAACGCCTGATTTAAGGTGAGACATTGGATGTAGCCTGAAGGAGGAATGTGAGGTGTGTGCACAGGGACATTCAAGATTATCTGCTACTGCCCATCACTATATATGTCCAGGATCAAAAGCATGGAATGGAGGCAGCAGTTATTCCTCCCCTTACCCATCCATTTATTCAAGGGATGAATTGGCCATATATTCAGATGTGTGGGATATGTACAACATTAGCTGGGGAGGCGTTGCCCAGGCCATTGACATAAGCTCTGCTTCAGGGAGATATGGGGGCTGGGGAGGGAGACACCCACCCACTCTTCGCGAGGATTCCCCAAAAGAGACATGAGACAACACCCTGAGGTGATGGTCAGTCTAGCCAAACATTGGCTCGATATTTTTCTATTCTTAAAGAAATATTGTATAAAGTGAGGCATGGCACTGGAAGAAAGGAAGGGATAACCTAGTTGTTGGTTCCAAGGAGCCACAGGGAAATGCCTTTTTTAATGAAGCTCATCATAATCATATGGCATATCCTCTGAGCTGCAGCAGTGCAGAATTATGTTTGAGGTTTGTAATTTTTGTTGAGTTGGATAGCAAAGCACTGAAAATCACTCCAGGGGAAAGAAAAAACTTGAAAAAAAGATGTGCTCTCCAAAGCCTGCCTCCTGTGTCCTCATTACCCTCTGTGCCAACTAGGGTGACAGAAAATGAATTCTACAAACTATCACTGGATTCACCTAATTTGAGCTAAATCAAATATGTTTCAGATACTAGGCAAATTATTATAATTTTTTTTTTTTTCTTGGCGATCCAACTATCAAGTTATATCTGATTCTGAGATTATAGGCTGGTGCCCTGGTCAACAAAGGTATACTTTTTAGTGAACACTATACTGCTGCCAGTCCAAAAAATTGACTAGTGTAAATAGTGGTGAGCAGGGCCGGAGTGGGACTCATTTTCAGCTCTGGAGTTTCATGACTTAGACCGGCCCACTTTAGTTCACGACTGACTATATTAAAATAATGTAATTAAAACTTCAGTATATACATCTGCAATAGTGCACTGTTATCTACAGTCTTGTAATTCATTGTATTTTTCAAAAATATCATCATTTCCAGTTCAGTGCTAATACAGTAGCCTAAGTGTTGCTTCACAGTGAAGATTTATTAGAACAGTATTCTTTACAACACAATGTAATGTTTAACAGTATCCAAATCTATTTTCTGTAAGAATTAGTGTTCATAAATATCCAAACCTTGAAATATCAAATAATTATAAACATAAAAATTTAAAATAAAATTTAAATAAAATGTATTGCACTTTCTAATGACACTATCATCTCTTTTTCCTTTGCATAAATCAGGAAACAGCTGCTTTACAACTTCAAATATTGTCAGCTTATCTGTGTCTTCTACAGTGAGAGCATCAGTCTCTTGCATGATACAACTGGGTCCTGGCTCTGCTTCTGACACTAAATGAAATTTTAAAAATGGCCATATTTCACCTTTGCGCTTTTTATTTATATCCATTTATAGCTCTTATTTTTTTGCTCGCATATCACCAACAATTTGCATATCTTTTTTTTTTTTTTGAGCAAGGTACCGCTGTCGGGATAGTCGAAAGATAATTACGTCATCATTAATCTGCAGGCTGCACTAGTCTGCGAGTGGCACTGCGAGACAATAATAAATAAAAAGACTGGGGCTGCGGTAAAATAATAAAAAAAAAAGTGGGGCTGTGGTAAAATAATAAATAAAAAGAGTGGGGCTGCTGCACGTGCAGGCAGTTTAGAACAACATCCGTATTTCAACCCAGTGGCATGACTACACTGGCCCTCATGGTCAAAAAACAGACCAGCCCACCGGGAATCCTCCCGGTGCTCCCGATTAGCCAATCCGGGCCTGGTGGTGAGCTCCACCCAAGGGCTTGAAACTGATTTCAAAGGAGTTACCTCCTGGAACTTCCCAAAATAAAAGCATCTGCTCCATAGCCATCTTCACTTGTGATGGTGATTTGTTTGTGCAGTGGTAACTTCCCCAAGGAAGGGATACCTTATAACTTTGAATTCTTCCAATTGATTGAATTCTTCTACCCTGCTTGTCAAATTCTGAGCAGCTGCCATTCATATGCCATCATCCCACCCAAGCCTTTTTCTAGATCCCATTTCCCAATTCTAGAAAGAGGTCTGTCTTGGATTGTGAGCTCAAAGGTATCAGACTAAATGCACCACTGCACACCCAGTACTCTTTCCTTAGGAAATATGATTTGGTCCAAATCCAGATCTTTCATGTCTTTTGCTCCTCAGGTATCACAGCAAGCACACTTTGTCTGTTACTTATCCATTTTGTTAGTTGAAAGCCACATTTACTGGAAATAGAATGTTTTTTTCTCAGCAACAGACACAAGGCAGTCATAAAGAAAAAAGCAATTCAAGACCTTGTATAGTCTGTCTTTGTCAAATTGCTCTTTATTGTCTTCTGCATACTTTCTAATGGCAGATAGCACAGCTTGCCGATAACGTTGATCCAAAGATATGCACAACTATTCTAAAATCTTGATTAAGGTTGCCATCTGGCCAACAGAGGAATCTTAGCAGATCTGCATCTTCTGCTGATACCTTCTCCTAATGAAACATGGATTCAGTATCTGCCATGATCACCAATGGTTCCTTTCTGAATCTGGTTATAACACCAATCAGGGAGCTAGTAAGATCTGGTACCTGTAGAGGTTAAGCTTTAAGTGATGTTGCCTGTAAAAGCTGCTCCTCAAGTGAAAACAACTCATATTTTTCTTTTTCACCATAGTGTGGAATATACCAGACCTTTCCATCACTATTTTCCAAGTCTTCTGTATGTACTCTCTCTCTCTAATGGAAATAACATCACTCATGAAGTCATTGTAATCACTGTGATATAAAGAGTCTTTCTTGAATCTCCTTTTTTTAAAGCACAGTGTTCAGCAAACTTCCCTTTGTTTGCCATATTAACCGCATTTCTTAATGGTAAACTGCTGCTGCCAAAGCTCATATAAATTAAAAACTGAAATCTTGTTCGCTCTTACCTCTGTAAACAATCCCCACTGCTTTCTCCAATGGTCCATTCATGGTCCAACATAACAATGGGCCTCATTTATCAAGCTGGATACAAATTATTGTTCATACAAGCATTTACAAAAGAAATGTGTAAATTTACATGTAACAAGACTAACTACTCAAATAGCTACTCAAACTGTCAAATTACTCGGCAGAATCTAATGTTCAAGATGATCAAGATCAGATTTGCAAATAACAAGTGGGGCAGAGCTTGATATACTGAAACAGTTTTAACCGAGGACTGGTTGTATGGATCAATATGAAACTTGAAAGGCACCTTCAGGCCATTGTTATGAGGAGGTGTGCAAAGTTTGCAGTTTAGCTGTTTTTCACGAACTGAAAGCTGAATTTTGGTGTTCTGAATGGTTCTGCTAATCTGTAACTGGATTTTAATTTCTATTGGGTTAATCCAAAAACATGGCTGCCTTCAGCCAAATGGCTTTTGGGAAAGTTTTAAACAATTTCAGACATTTCAGACTTATTAAATTATGTTCATCGTGGAGTCTTTATTGTACGTAACTTGGCCACTGGGGGCAATCTTTGCTGAAGGTACCTGGACCCTGATAATTGTCACTCTTGGCTATGTTTATGGGTCCAAGCACCAAAGGTGCTGGGTGTGTGTGAGTGGGTGTGTGTGTGTAAGTGTTAGGATTTTCCTTCTTCTTACTATTATTATTTTTCTGCCTTAAAACAAATTGTGCAGACCAAACCATAAATTGAGGGACATGAAACTTTCAACAGTTAGAACTCCCTCTTGATACTCAGGCAAGTCAGATGGGCCCAACTGGCCCAATAGTGACACTAGAGCTCAAATGTGTATGTTTTGGTCCATATCTCATGAACCATGAGTCCAATAAGCAAAAATATTTTTTCCCACTAATTCCTTGGGTTCTCCCAAAAAATAAAGCCTCAATAACCATGTAGCTCCCTGTGAAAAGCAGGGCTGTCTAGGCCCAATTCGGAGGTGTGGTGGTTCTTCCACCCAAAAAAACAACCCTCAACCCTCGCAGCAGCATACGCAGAGCAAAAACCTTGTGAGTGTGTGTTCTGTAACAGGGTGTAGCGATTGACATACATAGCGTGTTTCAATCTGGGAGCACTAACAGAGTTAGTCAGCTCTTTAGTGAGTAAACAGGGAGAATGTGAACTGTTTAGGATGTATGTACACCAGTGCTGCCATTACCAGCAGTGACAGATTGCTCTGTTGCAGATCACCACCCTCCTCTCCAAGCCACGAACTGGCCAGGATTCTGGACAGGTAGTCGGCGATGACGTTTTGTCGATCTGGCTTATGGCTAATCTTGAACCTGAACGGCTGTAATGCCAGGTACCACCTTGTCGCTCTGGAGTTACGATCCTTCATTGTATGGATCCAGGTCAGGGCTCCATCATCTGTCTCCAGATCAAACTCTCTGCCAAGTATGTAATATTTCAGGCTGTTGAGGGACCGCTTGATGGCAAGACATTCCTTTTCCATGGTAGAGTACCTGGTTGCTCTTGACAGCAGTTTGTGACTTAGGAACAGAACTGGCCGCTCTTCTCCTGCACTCCTTTGCACCAAGACTGCTCTGAAGCCAGCAGCAGATCTACCTGTACCAGAAATTGTTGGTTGAAGTTGGGACTCTTCATCAATGGACTGCAACACATCTGGTCTTTCAATCTAGTGAATGCCTCCTCACAGTCATTAGTCCACTCTATGGGGTTCTTGGCCACCTTACTTAACAGGTTAGTGAAAGGTACTGTAGTAGTTGAAATGTTGGGAATGAATCAACGATACCTCACCACCTTCTTTTTTTTTGGCCATTCGCCTCACCATTGCCTAGATTGTAACCATGCTAGCTTGTCTCCTGTCTGGCCCACTCACATTTTGCCACATTCAGGGTTAGTCCAGTCTTCTTGAGGTGGTCTCTCCATGAGCTACTTTAAATAACCACATCATCGAAGCATGCAGCCAACCACTCTTCACAGCCTTGGAGAACTTGGTCTATTAGCTGCTGGAACATTGCAGGCACCCCATGCAGCCCAAATAGCAGGCCATAAACTAGAATAAACTAGCAGCATCTTGAATGCGATGTAGGATCTGGAGTTCTTGTTGAGGGTTACCTGCCAGTATCCCTTGCAGAGGTTGAACATGGTGATGTATCGTGCCTGGCCTATCCACTCCAGCAAATCATCTATTTGTGGCATCATGTAGGTATCAAATTTTGATTGGGAGTTCGATACAGAGTTGCTACTGACCATGTTTCTTCAGGATGATGATTAACGGACTGCTTCACTCACTGGATGACAGCTCTATCACTCCCAGCTCCCTCATGGTCATAATTTACGCATTCAGTGGCATTACCAACCTTTCTGGGATACGGTAGGGTCAGTGTCATGATGGTGTGGTGGATGACATGTTGGATCAGGCTGATCCATCCAGGCCTCTGAGCAGGGATGGATAAGACTGTTTGATAAGCTGCTGCAATTCAGCCCTTTTGGCATTGGTCAGATGCTCCAGGCTCATCATTGCTGACTGCCTCAATATTCTTGCTTCCGGGTTCCTCATCCTCACCTACCTCCACCTTCCAGGTCATCAGAGAGGTTTTAATGTCCCTGGCTGGCTCCTCCTTCCACTCTTTAGGAGATTAACATGGGTTGTTTCTCAAATTGAAGTCCTAGTGAGGCTGCATCCTAATGAGACTGCATCCTTCCTAGAACAATCCTTTTGAGGCTAGACTCCTCCTCAGCATTGAACGCTAGAATGAGACAGCCTAGTAAGTCCGCATGGCTACATTATGGCTACATCATGAAGGTTTCCGCCCCCTCAGTCACAGCACGAAAACTGTGAAAAGAGAACAAGCGCTGTTGAAGATGACAAATGTCATATCTGTACTGATCCTCTACTTTGTAGAAATGGAGAAAGCCACCAGGAGGTTGCACTTGTGTCGCTTTATTTTCAGTTTCAGCAGTTGACCTACAACATGACTATAGCCAGACAGCAATAAGGTACACTATATTGCGAAAAGTTTTGGGACGTCTGTCTTTACACGCACATGAACTTTAATGACATCCCATTTTTAATCTGTAGGGTTTAATATGGAGTTGGCCCACCCTTTGCAGCTATATCAGCTTCAACTCTTCTGGGAAGGCTGTCCACAAGGTTTAGGAGTGTGTTTAATTTTTGACCATTTTTCTAGAAGCGCATTTGTGAGGTCAGGCACTGATGTTGGACGACAAGTCCTGGCTCGCAGTCTCCGCTCTAATTCATCCCGAAGGTGTTCTATCGGGTTGAGGTCAGGACTCTGTGCAGGCCAGTCAAGTTCCTCCACACCAAACTTGCTCATCCATGTCTTTATGGACCTTGCTTTGTGCACTGGCATGCAGTCATGTTCGAACAGAAAGGGGCCATCCCCAAACTGTTCCCACAAAGTTGGGAGCATGAACGTATGCATAGAGCACCTCCTACTGTTCATTTTACAGAACACATAAAAGAAAAAACGTATTTCTGCTTAACATATAATATTAATAATTAACAGTTTGAGCTAAAAATAATATATTCAAGCTTAAATTATATCATTCTCTTTTACTTTCCCTTAGGGTGTTATATATGAGATCTGCACTGTATGAAAACCGCCACAAAAATATAATGGTATTACATTATGGTAGTATTATGGTGAATTGCTAGTAAAACCATAAAATGTTCTTTATTTTTCCAGGACCGAAGCCATAACAGTAATGCCATAATATTTTTATAAGTAGTGTTGATTTTTTGTAAATATAATATTGTAATACTTTTTAAAAATAATATAGAAACAATAATTTTTTTTAAAAAATTATATTAACTAAATTTATATAGTGCAATACGGTGAATACGAATCATATGACAACCGTCTGTGGTCTCCCAGTGGTTTTTAACATGGGCAGCATTTAATTTACAACAAAACAAAACATAACATGAATGCCTTCATCTCCGAAAACATTTTTGGTCTTACATTTCATAACAAACTCAGGGGAGCTCAGGATTCAGCAAAAGGTTGTGGATGATTGGAGAATGCGAAGGATACACTGATGCATCCTTCAAAATCTGCCGAATGAAAGCCAAGAAACATGGATGCATGTTCTTAAGGGTCTGATTAAGCCCCTTGACTAAGCCAACAGTGTGAGGGTGATATGGACTAGTTTTGATGGCTGTTATTCCCAGCTGTCAGTCTAGTTGCCTCATCAGCTGTAATCCCCTGGTGAGTCAGGATCTTGTCAGGAGAACAACTGGTCTCTGATGATTTTGGCTGTTGTAATGGACTGAAGTGGGAAAGTTTCTGGGTACCTGGTGGCATAATCACAGATAACCAATATATAAAGACGACCCACACTACTCTTCTCAAGTGGCCCCACAATGTCCATAGCAAGCCGCTGGAATGGTACAGAGATCACTGGCAGGGGCTGTAGGGGAGTTCTTGCTGACCGGTGCAGAGCACTGGTTTTCTGGCAGATGAAGCATATGGTGCAGTATGTTTGGACATCAGTATACATGGATGGCCAAGTAAAACGTGAACTGATGTGTGTATGCCCAGTGCATGCCCAGAGACTGCCCAGTGCAAAACAAGTGGTCGGCAACATGTAGGGACAACCAAACATGTAACATCATTATTTTGCATATATAACACACCATTCACAACAACATACTTCTCATCACATAAATTAGACACATCAGGTTCATCAGCTTTGTCAAACAAAGATTTCAATGATACATCACTCCTTTTCAACTCCCCAGTGTTCTCTGGGATCCTCAAGCCACTGACCTTGAGGCCTTCCATAGAAGTCTCTGGGACTGGAGCACCCAGATATTTGGTGATATGCCATTGTCACCGAGTTTCCTTTGGGCCTTTGGTCCCACCTTGTAGCAGAGTATCAGCCAAGTCTGTCAATGGCTGCAGACCTGCCTTAGCTTGAGCCCATGTAATAACAGGACAGGCAACACTGATATGGGTATTGGCAAAATTGGCAAAGTCAGCATCACAGTCTTTGATAGTATGTAACAGCTCAAATAATACAGGCAAGTCTTGTCCCAGAATTATGTCAGCTGGAAGATCATCAACAATGGCAACATTCAAAACATTTAATAAGTATGGTAATTCATTTACATATACTGTCACATCTGCCTGGAGATACGTCTTCACATCTGCATGTACACATTGCAACATGATAGTATTTTTTTTTTTTTTCATTTTTTAACAGAGACATAGAACTTCCTGTATCTAACAGCACATAATGAATGACCATTAACAGAAACTTCACATAATGGCTGTTTTTCCTCTTCAACTTCCATGGGGCTGTCCCCCTCCCTTGTGATAAAACAGAAACCAGTTGACTTGGCTTTCTGCACTCGACACAACGAGGCTTTGTGACACGGTTGCTGAAAATAGAAACAGATTAAACCCTTGCCAGATCTAGCCTTTGCACACCTCCCCCATCAATACATTCAGCACCGTGATCTGCCTTAAACCCACTAGACCCAAAGATGTTGACTTTATCCAGGAGTGCTGCTCTCAGGTCACGCTAGACCTCCACTAATTCCTCATCCATTGCCAGGTAAGCCTCCAACACTGATTCTGTGTGCAATGTAATGAGACGACAGCTCCATTCCTCCTCAGGCCACTTCCAGGTCCTGGCTAGCTGCTCAAAATGCCACAGGTAGTTCTCAATGTCCTTCTCCTGTAGATAGGTGGGAATCCTTGGCTCTGTGCTGACGGGTGGAACCAGAAACCATTGGTGAGTGCGTAATGCAGTAATGCAGTAATGCAGTTAGGTGATGTGCTGGGTCTCTGCATGGTGCCAGTATAGGGAGTTCCATCTGCAGGCTCCCGATGGCTGACTGGGTCTCTGCAGGTCGGATGGCTTGCAGGATAGAATCACGTAGATCCTGGAGCTCTAGCCGATGTCTCTCCTCCTTAAACTCTTGTCACACATCAGGGCAACCATCCTGTCCCCTGGGACTGCTATAGGAGTGAGGGTCCTGGTCTAGAGTGGACTGGGCTTGGGCGAAGCCTGTTGGAGACCTTCAGTTATCTCCTGTTCCACTGTACTCCACTGTATCCCAGGCCACATCCTCCTTCTTCTCCATCACCTTGGTCCAGGAGCGCAGCCCTCCCCTGGTACGTCTGCCCCTAGGCGCTGTCTTGCTGTGGGGTAGTCATCCCACTTCTGGCACCAACTGTGAAAAGCAGGTCTGTCTAGGCCCACTTTGGAGGCATGATGGTGGTTCTTCCACCCAAAAAATGGCTCAACCCACAGTGGCACTCTTGGTGCAAGGTGTATTTATTTTACAGTGCCCAGTGACACAACATAAAACCCAGAGGAAAAAAGGCTAATTACAAAAGTACATTGAAAGAAAATAAATGAAAATAAATATATATATATAAACAATACCACATTCCAACACTTTCTACAAAATCTTCCACACTCCACTTTCTCTCAGTTTTAAGCAAGCATTTGATCATCATGAAATTTCAGTGGTAGTTTCAGGTAGTTACCCCCTACTATCTGATGTAATCCTAATGAAATTGGCCACTGGTTTTGCACATACAAAGCCAAGCAAATCTCTTGAAAATTAAGGTGTACAGTTATCTTTTTTAGCTGCTCCCAAGTGGCACAATAGATAAGCATTCATCCTATCCTCCAGAGATCACAAGTTGTAATCTTGATGATGCCACAGCCATCCGTGGGCAGGAGCAAAAGAGAGCAAAATTACCCATGCTCTCAGGGAGGGAGGGGTGGCATACTCTTTACATACAAAAATTACTTTTGAAACATTTAGGTCTGGCCACTCAAAATCATGACAATTTGCATAATATGTAATACCTATTTTTGTAAATTAGTAATATGATTTTAGCCTATCTTAAAAAAATTTGTGTCAAACTACTTAGGAGAATGCATAACTCAATAATTATCAAAAACATGCTGCTATTTATAAACAATATGGCTGTCACATGCCAGTCAATTCTTATGAGGCAGAGACTAATTTAGTCAAACAGCTTTAACTCATGATTGGTTGCATGGATTTGCACAAAGCCTGAAAGGTATACAGGAAACCATTCTGAGGTCATATGCAAAATTTGGGGTATGGTCATACATAGGGGGTGGAGCTGGGCTGAGTTTAAATAAGTTTCTCAGGAACCATAAATCCTATTGATCTTAATTTGGTAGAGTGCATATTCGGGCTACTTTGTAAGTGGACCGTTGATGATGACCCTGATTACTTAAAAACATGGCCACCATCAGCCAATCAGTTTCAGCAGGCATTTAAAAGGGTTAACACTGACCTATTCTCATGAAACTTGAATGGTTGGTTTGGTTGGGAAACCACCCCTATCTGATGCAATCGTAATCAAATTGGCCACTGGGGGATGATATTCATGTCTGTGCACACAAAAACAAGCATATCTCTTGGAAAATAAGCTGTATAGTACAAATTCTTATTTAGATTGCTTTCTTTAGAGATTGTCATACTGCGTGGTATGGGAACTGCACAGTCTCTGACCGCAAGACCCTACAGTGGGTTGTGAGAGACAGCTGAAAAGATCATCGGGTTCTCTCTACTCAACATCAACACCTCACCAGCATGCGGAAGACCCCTCATACCCATCCATCTGGCATCTGTCCTGTGTATTTATTGTTCTGATCTGTGTATTTATTGTCCTGCACCTATCTCACATGTTGTTGTGTATTTGCACTTTATGTAGTTTTGCGTACTGTTATGAGTTGTATCTTGATCCTGGAGAAATTATGTTTTGTTCCATTGTATACAAGCTATATAGAGGAATGACAAGAAAAAACCCACTTGACCTAAGTTTTGCTTAAACTAAAAAAAATTATGTTATTACGTAAATTTGTGATAATTTGCATAATATGCAAACCTACTTTTCCTTTTTTGGCAAATCTTCTGAATCTTGATGTCAAAATACTCAGGTGAGTGTGACCCTCAATCATTTGTAAGAAGTGTACAAGTCTGGTTCGTCTCAAGGTTTCTTCCTCCTATCATCTCAGGGAGTTTTTCCTTGCCACCATTGCCTCAGGCTTGATCATTAGGGATAAATTCATAAATTTAAAATTTATATCCTGAATTCATATATTTCTGTAAAGCTGTTTTGTGGCAATGTCCATTGTTAAAAGTGATATACAAATAAAATGGAATTGACCTGAAAGGGGGAGTAGCTCACCAATTTAAAGTTCGAATGGAGTTCCTAAGTGAAACTATAAGGATTTTAGAGTAAACTGTTTTGTTGAAACAGTGGAGTCAGACAGTTTACTCTCAAAGCTAGATTGCTGATGACATCACCCACTCTAGCTGTCCCTCATTCAAATGAATGGGGGAATAAAGATGGATGGATAGATAGAGAAGGATGAAGCCCAGTTGGTTGCTAGGGTGGTTCTAGGTGGTTGCTGGGGTGCTGCTAAGTGGTTCCTAGGCTAAAACAACGTGTGGCTAGGGTACGGCTAGATCCTTGCTGTACTAACAATTTTGGTGGAAAGAGTGTTGCCAAGTGGTTGGTATGCTATGGCAGCTAGTTGCTGTGGTCTTGATAGGTTGCTATGGTGTTTAAGTTATAGCAAATCAGCCGCTAATTAAACACAGCTGGTTGCTACAGCGGTGCTAAGTGGCTGTTATGGGGTCAGAGGTGGTTGCTATGGTGTGTCAATGAGATTCCATTAGATACAAGTTGGTTGCAAGGTTGCAGCTAGTAAGTTGCTAAGGACACCCAGCTGGTTGCTAAGGTGTTGCTAGGTGGCTGCTATGGGATCCCAAGTTGTTGGTAGTGTTTCTTGGAGGCTTCAATATGATCCCAGTTGGTTGCAAGGTTGTAGCTAGCTGGTTGCTAAGGAAACTTAGCTAGCTGCTAGGGTCTTACGATATGTCTGTTATGGGGTCCCAGTTGCTTGCTATGGTGTTTCTAGGAGGTTTCTATATGTTGGTAGCTAGTCGGTTGCTAACTAGCTAGTAGGTAGTTGGTAGCTAGTAATCAAACTCATTTGATTACTAGGGTCTTGCTAGGTGGCTGTTATCAAGTCCAAGGTGGTTGCTATGGTGTTTCTTGGGGGTTTCAATATGGTCCCACTTGGTTGCAAGTTTGTAGCTTGTCTGTTGCTGAGGAAACTCAGTTGGTTGCTAGAGTGTTGCTAGGTGGCTGTTATGGGTCCCAGGTGGTTGCTCTGATATTTCTTGGAGGTTGCAGTACGATCCCAGTTGGTTGCTTGGTTATAGTTGTCAATTGCTAAGGAGACTCAGTTGGTTGCTAAGGTGTTACTATATGGCTGTTGGTTGCTATTGTGTTTCTAGGAGGTTTCTATATGTCAGGAGCTAGTTAGTTGCTAAGGAAACTCAGCTGGTTGCACGGGAGTTGCTGGATGGCTACTATGGGGTCCCAGGTGGTTGCTAGGGTGTTTCTAGACAATTTCACTATGACCTCAGTTGGTTGAAAGGTTGTAGCTAGTTGATTGCTAATGAAACTCAGCTGATTGCTAGGGTGTTGCTAAGTGGCTGTTATAAGTGTTTCTAGGAGGTTTCAATTTCCAGTTGGTTGCAAGGTTGAACCTAGTCAGTTCCTTCAGATGCTCAGCTGGTTGCTGGGGTTAATTGGTTGCTATCATAGTCCTGCTCGTTGCTAGGTTGTTGTTAATCTACTAAAAATAATGGGTGCCAAGCTGACTGGTCAAGCAAAATTGTTTTAGTATGAATGTAAAGCAAAAAAAAATAAAGAATATACAGTCAGGTCCATAAATATTGGGACAATGACACAGTTTTGATAATTTTGCCTCTGTACACCGCCACAGTGGATTTGAAATGAAGCAGTCAAGATGTGACTGAAGCGTAGACTTTCAGCTTTAATTCAAGGGGTTTAACAAAAATATTGCATTAACCGTTTAGGAATTACAGCCATTTTTTACAGAGTTCCTCCATTTTCACAGGCTCAAAAGTAATGGGACAAACTAATATAATCATAAATATTAGGATTATTTTTATTACTTGGAGGTAAATCCTTTACAGTCAATGACTACCTGAAGTCTGGACCCCATGGACATCACCAAATGCTGAGTTTCCTCCCTTGAGATGATTTGCCAGGTCTTTACTGCAGCCATCTTCAGTTGCTGCTTGTTTGTGGGTCATTCTGCCTTCAGATTTGTCTTCAGTAAGTGAAAAGCAGCTCAGTTGGGTTGAGGTCAGGTGACTGACTTGGCCATTTAAGAACATTTAATTTCCAAGCTCTTGGGCTGCTTTCACAGTATGTTTTGGGTTGTTATCCATCTGTACTGTGAAGCGCTGTCCTATCAGTTTTGCAGCATTTGACTGAATCTGAGCAGAAAGTATAGCTCTGTACACTTCAAAATTCATCCTGCTACTTCTATCAACAGTCACATTATCAATAAACCCCAGTGACCCAGTTCCATTGGCAGCCAAACATGCCCATGCCATAACACTGCCTCCACATGTTTGACGGATGATGTGGTATGCTTTGGATCATGAGCCCTTCCTTTCCTTCTCCATACTTTTCTGTTCCTATCATTCTGGTACAAGTTAATCTTGCATCAGAACTGGTCAGGCTTTTTTTAGAGGTTTTTTAGCAAAGTCTAATCTGGCCTTTGTGTTCTTGAGGTAAACCGTCTGTATTTACATTCATGAAGGTGGCTCTTGATTGTAGACTTTGACAATGATAGGCCTACCTCCTCCAGAGTGTCCCTGACTTGGCTAGATGTTGTGAAGGGGTTGTTCTTCAATAAGAAAATAATTCTGCAATCATCCACTTTAGTTGTTTTCTGTGGTCTCCCAGGCCTTTTGGTGTTGCTGAGCTCGCCAGTGCATTCCTTCTTTTTAAGAATGTACCAAATTGTTGATTTGGCCCTCCTAAAGTTTCTGCTATCTCTCTGATAGGTCTGTTTGGGTTTTTCAGCCTAATGATGGCCTCCTTCACTTGCATCAACACCTCTTTGGATGGCATATTGAGAGTTCCCATGAACAGCTACCAAATGCAAATTCAACACTTCTTAATTTATCATGATATAAGGAGGAAACAGGCCACAGCTGGCCATGAAACTGCTTATCAGTCAATTGTCCCATTACTTTTGAGCCTGTGAAAATGGAGGAACTCTGTAAAAAATGGCTGTAATTCCTAAATGGTTAATGCAATATTTTTGTTAAACCCCTTGAATTAAAGCTGAAGGTCTACGCTTCAGTCACATCTTGACTGCTTCATTTCAAATCCACTGTGGTGGTGTACAGAGACAAAATTACCAAAACTGTGTCACTGTCCCAATATTTATGGACCTGACTGTATACTGAAGGTCTCCATATTGATTAAGATTTAAAAGGATGGACAGATTAAATGGATAAATAAAAGTGGGGACAGAAGGGTTCCTGAGGGCTTTAAAGTGCATATTTCCTTAAATGAGTACAATCATGACATAAACACAAACCTCATGGATACAAGTAAGATAATGTGTAAACGTTTGGTGAATGTAGGTGTCATGTCAATGTCGGAAACCGCATTCAACTACACTACCCAGATTACTTTGCAGCCAGATTATACCAAGAACCAACAGACTGTCACGTTCAAGTTCACCATCTTACTGATTATACACACCTATATGTATGTACTAAATATATGTTCTGTAACTCTCTCGCTCTTTCAACTTCATGTGTCAAGAAGCAATGTTTGAGCACACCAGTTTGTCAACCTGCTGAAAAAGCGTTCACCTGGCCAACAGCGGTGTGGTCTCAAGATGGTGAGCACATGCTTCTCACGAGCATTTTCTCCAGCTATTCCAGAGGGTCTTTGACCACTCACCAGAAAGCAAGGAGATAGGCAAGAAACTCCTCAGCCTGAAACGAGGGAACCAAAGTGCTGCGGAATTCATCTTAAACTTCCACACATTGGCCATGGAGAGTGCCTGGAATGAACTGGTGCTCAAGGCAGCATATCATCAGGGGCTGAGCGCTGATATCCCAACCAAGCTGGCCTGTCAGGATGACCAAGCTACCCTTGATTCCCTTATCAACATATCTGGAAAACATATCCATCCATCTCTACGTCATGCTGAGGAATCAGGGAGGAATTAAGGCCACATCAATCCCAGTTCCCAAAGTCCACTCTACAGACCCCATGCAACTGGGCCAAGCCATGCTAACCCTTGTGGAACACCAATGGTGTCAGAAGGAGAAATTTTGCTACTACTGTGGCCGACCAAAGCCCCACAGTGGGATCATGAGGGACCAACCTCCACCTTTTGCTTCTACATGGTGAGTCATTCCAAATTCTTCTTTCACCAGAATTTTGCACTCCCCATTTAGATCATGCATTAGAGAATGTCTGCCATGTTTCACCATTGACTGGTTCTTCATTGTTGGCAAGCTTGCTGAGAAGCTCTAGATAACCCTTCAACCACTGCAGCACCCACTCCACATACAAGAGCTGGACAGTGGCCCCGATGTGGGTGGTTTCATCACCCACTGCATAAAACCCATAAACCTCCAGGTCAGCAACTTGCACCAGGAACACCAAGTTCCCTTGGATGCAAACCCACGACCCACAGATTTCATGGAAGGAAAAGGAGATCACATGCTGGTCAGCGTATTGTCATGAAAAGTGCCTACATGTTCCCATAGTTTATGTCGCTTCCATAACCATAGAAAGCCCAGGAGACTCAGGCCCAATTGGAAATTCTCCCAGAGTACCATGAGTTCAAGGTGTTCAGCAAAGCCAAAGCCAGTGGAGTATCGCCTCACTGGCCATATGGTTGTGCCACTGAGCTCCTGTCTGGAACCACACCACCTCATAACCACATCTACCCCTCGTCAGCATAAGAAACCCAAGCCATGAATGAATACATTGAGGATCTGCAGCAGAGATATATCCGTCCTTGAACCTCACCAGCTTCTTCCAGCTTCTTCTTTGTGGAGAAAAAAGGGGGCTGGTTAAGACCCTGCATCGACTTTCGAGGGCTCAACCAAGTCACAGTAAAGTACCAGTATCCTCTGCCCTTAGTCCCCTCTGTGCTTGAACAGCTACGGGAGGCCAAAATATTCATGAGATTGGATCTGAGGAGTGCATATAACCTGGTACAGATACAGGAGGGGGACAAGTGGAAGACGGCTTTTAGCAACACCTCTAGTCACTTTGAATACTGTGTAATGGCCTGATGAGAGTGGCTTTTCTTGGCTACCTCATTGGATTGTAAATTTCTACAGGAGGTTCATGAGAGGATTCAGAATCATAGCTTCACCCCTCACAGACCTATTGAAAAAGGATCCAAGAAGCTACGGTGGAATGCGGCAGATGAACAAGCTTTGACCTGTCTCAAGGCAGCCTGACCCTTCATCCTTTGTTCATAGTGGAGGTGGACACCTCTGAGGCAGGGGTGGGGGCCATCCTGTGATAGCAGTCTGGGGAAAAACCTAAACTTCATCCAGTGGCCTTCCAGTGGCAAAACTCATCATGTGGGCCCATGCCTCCCCTGCCACTGGACACTCCAGCACCTCTCCAACTCCAAGGAAAATACTAGTGGCCTCACATGCTCTAAGATATCCACAAGTTCATCACCTCAAGCTCCACCTGCGGTCAAGCCAAAGTACCTCATACTGTACCTGCTGGGTAACTCCTTTCGCTACCCACGTGTCAGAGACTGATCTTCCTACATCACAGAACAATATAGTAATCATTGTTATCATCCACTGTTTCCAAATCATTATGCCTGATTCCCCTACCTGGCCTGCCGTCAGTATTTGAAACAACAGACCTACTCATCACCATTGTCTTCAAGTACTTTGGCATCATGAGTGACAGGAGAGGGGACACATCTGGGGGGATTCATGGAGAAACTCGGTGTCACTGTGACTTTAACGTCAGGTTATCACCCCCAAGCTAATGGACAGGTAGAGAGACCTAACCAGGAGATTGGGTGTTTTCTGTGAACATTCTGTGTGAACAATCAAGAGGATTGGGCACAGTTCCTCCCCTGGGCTGAGTATGCTCAGAACTCCATCTGGCACTCAGCAACCAAGCTAACCCCCTTCCAATGTGTTCTAGGGTACCAGCTGCTGCTGTTCCCATGAAATGCCAACCCAACCAACTCACCCGCAGTGGACGAATGGTTCAGGCAGAGTGAGCAGCTTCATGACAGTAGGTTAAAAGCCCTAGGAGGAGATAAAGGCCAAAATTAGCTGGAAATGCAATTGTGTTGTTGAATAGAAATTTGGAGCAAATGGGAAAATGGAGGGATTAAAAAACAAAAATGGAGGATTGTGGGACACTATGGCTATAAATAAGTGATTGGCCTTGCCTTGAGGTAGCGTATCCAAAACTGTATCTGTTGGCCAATCAAAAGTATAGAATATGTGTGTGGTAAAAAATGGATGGGAGTAAATATGAAAATAGAGAGATGAATATAAAGACAGGGTTGATCAGCATTATCAGTCTGAATTTAAATTAGAATTAATTAAATTTGGGTGATATTTATTTTTGGGGTTTTGTGGCAGTTAGCAGGCATAATGGCAGCAGCATTGGCTACCATTTATAATATATAAAAGACAAAATGTTAAAAAAAAGTTGATACATGTTTAAAGATTATAGCATTAAAATGCTGCTGTGCTAACTCGGTTGCAAGGTTGTATCTACTTGGTTGATATGAACAGTTGAGCCTTTTAACCTTTACACACTTAAGGCTATGTTAAAGCATTAAAATGTTTTACACTAGAGAAGGGGTTTTGTGGCAATTAGCAGACATAGTGGTATTCATGCATGTGAATAAATCGACAGAGGATTACTTTTGGGGAGAAAGGCCTCTCTGTGCAGGCCTACACACCTTAAGCATTCAGATCTATATTTATTTTGGGTTCTGAGTGTATTTAGCAGTCATGGGCCATTTATGAGTATTGGGGCATTTAGCAGTCATTGATGTATTTAAATTTGGGGTTTAGGGCAATCAGCAGTAGGATAGGCATTTATCTTTGAGCTGTGGGACATCTGAAGTCTTAGCAGTATTTATTTTTGGGTTTTGGGGAAAAAGCTGTCAGGTGGTATTTATATTTGGGTTTAGGGCAATTAGAGATCAAGGTAGTTTTATTTTTAGGGTTTTCGGCAAGTAAAAGGCAGGGTGATACTTATTTCTGGGGTTGGGGCTATTATAGTTCAGAAGTATTTATTTTCGTCTTTTGGGGCTTTTAACAGTCACGATATTTATTTTTCGGGTTTGGGGCATGAAGCATCCGGGTTTGGGGAAATTAGAGGTCAGGGAGATATTTATTTTTGAGATTTGTGGCAATTAGCAGGTATAATGCTATTAATGGATGTGAGTAAATAGAGGGAAAATTAATTTTGAGGAGAAATGCCTGTCTGTGTCAAAGTGCAGGCCCACACACCTGTGCCGTGTGTGTGTGTGTGTGTGAGAGAGAGAGAGAGAGAGAGACACACTAATATGTCCCTTTTCACCATTCATATTTCCAGTATGAGAGAGAAGAAATCATTTTTCCCTTTGCACTATCCATATTGCCGGTATGAGAAGAAGTACTAATTTGTTCCTCTTCCCCATCCAAACAGATTAGATAATAACACGGTTCACTTCAGGATATTCACATGGTCATTTTGATGCCTAATCAGTTTCAGCTGAATTTTTTTTAATTGAACACATAAATAAGAGTTGAATGAAATGGATTAGAGGATATTAGGTACATTTACAGACTCACGATATATTTAAACAAATGCTTAAAAGATATTCACCAAATTGCTTAGCTGATTAATTAAGCTTAATATTCTTGATTCTGAATCCTTGTTAGTCAATTTTCTAATCAATTTTCTCCACATTTCTTTGGCGCCCAAACAGGAATTCCAATACCTCAGCGCAGGTGATTTATTGGACTCAGGGAAGATTAAAACAAAAAACAAGGGCCTCCGAACTGATGGATTAGTTTTTCTTGCACCAGTGAGACAGTTACCTGCAGTCCCTTCAGCTTTCTGTGCTGGGTGACTGGGTGAGTCAGGGTGAGTCAGGTAAAGATTTCTTTTTACTCAAGTAAAATTTTTTAAGACAGCCAGGGAGTCATTGAAATAGGTCTTATAAAAAAAGCAAGTTTGGAACTTGCTAGTGGACTGGGTCCCACTAAAAGAGAACACAGGTTTGGAAAGTGATGGGAAAAGAAATATCATATATTCAAAAAGAGGCTTATATGCAAAAAGAAAAGCAAAGCTAAATAATTACTATCTTGTGAGCTCTGTATATCCCCAGGTCCTGACTGCTCCACCTCCATACGCAGTTCCTCTTCACACTAAGCCACTACCAGCCCAGAACCACAGACTCCACTGAGTGAAAGGAAGAAAGATGAACTTACCACAAACAGGACACGGTTAAAGTAGATCATGGCTACCCTCACAGAACAGCTGCAACATATACAGAAGGGGACTTCAGATCTCACACCACAACAAGGTGCCCATGCAAAGACATGCTCGCAGACACTTGTCATGAAGCAGCACTCTGACAGGGATGATGTAGAAGACAGTGGCGTGAAAGAAGAAGCTCTACTGGATCCAATGTTACCGTTTCCAAAGCCAAGAGGTGGTCGGATAGTTGACCCAAACAACCGACAATAATTCATGTCTACAGACTTCAGGAACTGTCTGAAATGGAGGTAATGATCAAAGACATTTGATCTGATGTGGAGAAATGCATTCAGGACATGGAAGCACTGGAAGCGACTTCTACAAACTAACCAATGCTGAGTGTACTAAAATTTTCAAAAATCAGGCTGGCCTCAAATGGAGAGAGCTATAAGGACAAGGTCACAAGGTTGGGCCTAAGAACACTCAAACACCATTTCCTTGTTTCAAAATATTGTCCATTTAGTTTATTAGAAGAGACGTGTTGGGATATTTTAAGATTTCCTGCTCGTTATCTTGTTTTTCTGCTCTTAATTCCTTGATTGGTTTGCTTAACCTAAAAGAAGGCCAGATTTCCATTCATGGGACATCATTGATAACTCCTCTTATCAATTGCTGTATTCAGATTTTAGCACTGCTGGTTGGCAAACCCTTGACTTCCTGCATTGTACCAGTCTATTCTCCCAAGAAGGCCCAGACCACGGTTTTGAGAATTTGTGGTTTCCAGGACTTGAAAATGAAGGACTATTAGTAACATATATTACAATGGCACTTTCCCCACCATGGAAGTACACCTCACTTGCAACCAACAGCAAATGTTCAAGGTTGATGACAGAACACCTAACATTTCTATAGCCAAAAAGAAGATTTGTAAAAGAAGATTTGTTGCTAGAAAAATAGAGCTATTGCTCCATGTCAATGTTGTCCAGTGATTTTACCCCCTCTGATGGTCTGGAAAAAGTGTAGCAAATTACGTCTTCTTCAGGACCTCAGAATGGTAAATGCAGCTTTACATCCGGCCACCCCAGTTGCGCCAAACCCATCAACAATTTTGTCTAACATACCACCTAGTTCAAATTATTTCTCAGTAGTTGACATGGCAAAAGTGTTCTTTTTGATTCCTGTAGCAGCTGAAAGCCAATATTGGTTTGCATTCACATTTAAGGAAAGGTATACCTGGACAGTAATGCCGCAAGACTTCAGTTATTGTTCTTTCAGCTGCTCCCATTAGGGGTTTGGCACAGGTTTTACACCGGATGCCTTTCCTGTCACAACCCTCCCATTTTATTTGGGCTTGAGACCAGCATTGAGAGTGCACTCCCAGTGGCTGGGTTGGTTCCCTGGCCGGGCTGTGGAAGCACGGGATCCTTAGCCACTAGACCACCAGGGACCCCACCACAAGGCTTTAGTGATTCTCCAAATATTTTCTCCACCTAATTACAGCATAATCTGGAAGCATCTGTGTCCTCCATAGTGATTAGTTAGGTAAACAATCTGATGCTGGCCAGCCCTACAAAAGAGATCAGTGAAACAGACACTGAAGCTTTACTTCATTTTCTGGTAGAAAATGAGCACTGCAGCTCATAAAACAAACTGTTAAATACGTAGATCATTTGATTTCAGCTGAAGGACGCCAGGTTGACCCTGTTTTTATTTGTCCCCGTGGGATTGTGTAAGCATGCCAGACATAAACCTATTGGTCTCATGTCTACACACTCCTGTTAAAATGGCAAGATTTTGTGATGGAAAAATATTAAACCAAGATAAATCATGTCAGAGCTTTTCCCACCCTCAATGTGAATTTGCAACATATTAAAATTAAGTGAAAAACAATCAGAAACATTTTAGGTAAAAATAGGAAAAATAAAAATGTTACACTAAACTAAGTTATTGTTGCATAAGTGTGCACATCCTTTTATAGTTGGGGATGTGGCTGTACATAGGAGATGCCCTCACAATTTGATGGATCTAGAATGATTTTTCCAGAAAGAGTGGGAAAATATTGCCAAGTCAAGATGTGCCACTCTGACAGACTCTTACTCAAAAAGACTGAATGATGTAAGAAAACCAAAAGGTACTTCAACAAAGTATTACTTTAGGGGTGTGCACACTTATGCAACTAGGTTATTGTAAGTTTTTTTTTTTTTTCCTCTTGGTTTCTGATTGTTTTTCACTTTATTTGTATACTTTTTGCAATTGCACATTGAAGGTGAGAAATGATCTGACGTATCTTCGTGTCATTCTTTTACTTCATAAAAACCTACCATTTTAATAGGGCTGTGTAGACCTTTTATATCCATTGTATCACACCATTGCTGAGATATCCTGTTTTGCGATGTCACCATCTAATTCGTTTGTGCATTGTGGACAAACTGTGTAGCAATGTAGAAGAAGAGAAAAAAACTCTTATTGAATAAAATTAAAAATGTCAGAAAATCCATTATGATGGAAATTATGGTAACAGCATCCAGCTTTACCACATTGGTGTTCCCCAAAATAGCAGTGTAGATAGCTGAGATAGTCCTCTATCACTGTGCCAAATTAACAAGTTATTGGGACCAGTAGTGCTTGCTCCCAGTGAAATATATTAAATTTAATGGCAATATGTTGCTGAGATATTGCCTTCACCTCCTGTTTTCAGTAGGCCTCCCAAGTTGCAAAAAAATGAACTCAAAGCTTATTTGTTAACATCAGGTCATGTGCCAAGTTTAGTGTCAATACATAAAACTATTGCTGAGATAAGAATAACATACAGTTACACACCTTCGGTGCTTGGCCCCCAGTAATAATAATAATAAAAAGAAGAAGAAGAAGAAGAACATACACTTACAGTAGGGTGTCTATGTGCCTTTGGTGGGCTCAAATGACATTCCATTTTTTTAGTGTATTTACAATGCACATAACATACATTCCTGCATGACATATTGTGTTTAAATTAAATTGCCTGACAGTGGCACTGGACTTAATATTACTTCTCGCTTAAGCTGAAATTGTACGAACACCGGTACATTATTACCAGAAAGGCCCCAAATAGGATGAAAACCACACACCATACATCTAAATGTAGATGGAAGCCATTTATTTATGGCAGTCAAATAATAAGAGAAAAGAACAAGAGGTCAATGTTGGATGTCCAGGAAAAAATTTGGGCTTAGAAAAAACTGGTATAATAACACAGAGCGTATACTTCACAGTTGGGTGAGTGTGGTGCGAATTGGAGTCCTTGGTGGACATGTTTGTAGGCCACATGGTGTTATGGGTAGTGTAGGTGGACACCGATTCCGGTGCGGAACAGTGACATGACAGTTTTACTAGATTTGCTAAAAGGAAGAATTAATTACTTGATTCTTCTGAAAAGACCAATTTCTGTTTAAGTTTATTATATTGCAATTGTATGCTATTCTATAAATTTATATTCTGCATGAATGATATTTTATGAAAGGTGCCATACAATGTACACAGAAATCAAAGCACAGTTCAACAGATGAGGTATTTTACTGTGGTTTCATTTTATCATTTATTTTTATCATTTATTAGGTTTTGTTAATGCATAATAAGTAGAGATATAACTTAATGTATTCATATTCAACAGATAATGCATCCTAAAATCAACACAAATTTAGAAAATGTTAGTAGGCATCCTATTTTGCTCTTTTAATTGTTTTTTTAAACAGGTTTTTACTTTCCTGTAATACATGCTCAAGCATGCTTGAAGCATGAAATTCACAGGAATAATAAAGGTCATATTCATTAATGTGAATGTGCCGCGCTCCTTACTAACTTCCTGGTCATGGTCTTGGTCGTTTAAATTAGGCCACCTGATTATATTTTGGGAAATATAACCAACTAAATTCCTTTGAAAATATCACTGGCAGGTACAAACAAAAATAATAACTGAGCACACTGGAATAAAATGTAAATAAATATGTGCACATTTGAGACCAATTATGAACTGATATAGAAATGTCAGAGGAGGAATTCACACACCATGCTGACAGTGCTGCCATTTCTACATCTTAGATGTAACCGAATAAGAATACAATTGGTTTGAACAGATAATGGGTTCTAAATAGATAACAAATAAGCTAACTGATTTTCAAATTCAAATTAAAATTTTATTTGTCACATGCATAACCATACACAGTGCAACTTGCAGTGAAATGCTTTATACAACTGTTCCGACACAAAATAAGAAAATATCAAGAAAAGTATTTAATATAAAGAAAAATATATAAATAAAAAATATGAAGGGATTAAAAAGTGTAATATAATGCAAATAATTTGCCATTTATGCAATATAATGTGCGATAAAGTGCAATGTGCAATAAATCGTCACTGTACAATAAGATGTGCAACATTAGGTGAGGCACATCTTATTATACAGTGACCATTTATTGCACATTGCATATTATTGAACATTATATCGCACAAACGGCATAAAAAATAGATTTTTTTAGAAAGCTTGCAAGAGGTCTTTACTTTCACATTATGTGTGCTTGTGTTCATTAATATAATCTGAATAGGTGATGCACTATTCTGTATAAACTGGCCTGAAATTCACGAAAGAAATATGCTTTTATTTATAGAGACGCCATTCCATATAGCACATGCAGTCCACAAGCTGTGCACAAGGCATTTTGGAATTTCCAAAAATAATCATTTCATTTTTTTTTTTTAAGTATGTTTATTGTGTGTGTGTTTTTGTCATTTTTAAATAAGCATTCTCCATACAGGTATTGCAATGAAAAGGACCATTTAGACTAGCAGCAGCACTACACCCCATCTCCATAGCAGATTCTGGTAGTGTGTCCAGGAAATTTGTCTGAACTTTCTGGAATTTAACAAATCCAAAACTGAAGAAAACATGATAAAATATTGTTGGGTGGCTATTGTCAACTATGAACAACAGATTCGAGAAAGGCAAAAATTTTTAAAAAGACTTGATTTATTGTTTGAAAGATAGTTTCCTAGCTTACTCAGCTACATCTTACATAGGAAACTTGACAAAAAGCTCCAGGGCATCTGGTTGTGATCAATTATGAACTCAAGTGAATTAGTCAAAGTTAAGGAACTGAACACATTCAGGAGCTGACTAAAATTACGTTCTGCAAATTGGAAATTCTTTTTCTTTCAGTGTTTTCCAATGTTTCTGGGGCATAGTGATAGGGTGTACATAAAAAAAATTATATGAATACAGATAGAGATCTGAAAATTTTGAGCATTAAACAGGTACAGATACAGATAATTGCATTGAATTATATACTGAGTAACATTGAGTAGCATGACTAGAATGTTTGTTGGCCCATATAAAATGAATAAATACTTAAGTAATAAATACACTGCAGAGGAATGTGGAAGTGTCAGGTTATTGCACAGTTAACACCGGATGGATGCGTTGTCCATTCTGATAGCAGTGGGTATGAACGACCTCCTGTACTACTCTTTGCTGTACCGAGGATGAATCAGTGTGGAGCTGAAAGTGCTCTGCTGCATGCTCAGATGTTCATGGAGGGGGTGAGAGATATCGTCCATGATAAATAGCAGTTTAGCCAGCATGCTCCCCTGCACAGCTGATTCAGGGAGTACAGGTGGAGACAGAGTTGAACCAGCTGAAGAACTGGTTCAGCTCCTTGGGCCAATCTGTATGTCCCTCAGTTTGCCCATTGCTGTAATTGAAGCCAGTGATCAGCTTCATTCCACTCCACACATCTTAAAATATCTTATCTAGTATTTCCTATTATATAATTACAATAAAACAAATATAAGATTATTCAACCTATTTCGAGACTTTTTTTTTTTTAATCCTTTAAATAGTTTTGTTCTATTGGTAGATAATGTTTCTAACTTTAAGCATTTATTTCTAGAAAGAAGCTTTCTAAAAAAAAATGCTTAAATTATCTATCATTAGAATATAATAATTTAAAGTTTGAAAATGAGTATAAGCATCTAAAATATGCTGAATAATCTTATTTTTTATTTATAATAATCATGCAACAAGAAATATTAGATAAATTTGCCCAGAGTCAAGATATTTTCAGTTGCTAAATTATAATTTTTGCAGTGTATTGATGGTCCACAACAAGTGACAACAAAAAGTGACAACAATATGGCAGCTTAGTTTCTGTAGCCTGAAGTTTGTAAACAGTATGGCAATGTGTCAGGAAGTCATACAGAGTTTGGATGCACAATGCAGGTTTATTAAAAAAGCCAATCCAGAGATGGATTGATGAAAATGAAAAGCTGTCAGGCTCAGGCGATCAAGAAACAAGGTAGATTAGACAAGTGGAAACTGGTAAACAACAGAATAATGTAAAAGCCATGTCAGTCAGAACAAAAGTCTCAGAAACATCACTGGTAGAAAGCATGGGCAAGACTTGTATAGTTTATTTAAAGTAATTAGTGTGATTGGGAGAAGGTCTGCATGGTTAGCAATTAGGGGACTGTGAGTGGTAATACAGGCCATGTGACAAATTAGGTGATGTGGTCTGTAGTCTGTTCACATGGCTGAAGATCTTGGGAAATGGAGTTTTTGATACCAGCTGAGGTTTGTGAGGTAATTTGCTGCAGATCCTGGGAAAAGGAGTTGTAAGTATAAATGTATTACGGATATATTGTCAATTGTAACTAGGATAAATATCAGCCATCTAATTGTACTTGCATTGGGACCATCAAAATAAAGTGCTGGTGAAGTGATGTCACATAGAGCATTCATTAAGTGCTACAGACATACTAAACTCTGTATCCATCTAACTGTAACTTCAGCATGGCCCTAAGAAATGGCATGCTTGTTCTCTTAATGTTTTAGGTCAAAATAGCAAATCAAGCTACACACTGTACAGGGGAGTACCAGGGCAGTTTTTTACATTACCAGGGCAGTTTTTAACCTTTTCTTACAAGGTCATAATGCCTTTATAACAAATCTGCCCATGACTAAATTTGTAATCTTTTAAATCTGCAAAGTCTCCTTTTCTAAGATCTGTTTAATCAATCAAAAAAAGAGTTAACTAGGCTCTGTTCCATACACATGGACTAAAAATGATTAACATTTTTTTTTAAAGTTGCTTTTAATTTTAATATAAGAATTAATTCATTAATTAATAATATAACATATAATTAATATAACTATTTAATCTAAATCATGTCTCTATGGGGCACACCAGTGAGAATTAAGCTGACATGAATATAAATATAAACCTAGGCCTCTGGTTTCATATTTAATGCTTCTCTGTGTTGCTCAATAGCTGTAAATATCAGGCTCTCAAAAAGCAGAGCCCAGCGCGTGAGGGTGGGGGTGGTGGATGTGTGTGTGTGTGTGTGTGTGTGTGTTTTGGGTGGGGGTGGGGGTGGATAGGTAAGGGGGTGGCATTCATGCTTGTAGGGCTAAAAGTATGTACTATTTTCTGAATTTTGGGGTGTGCAGAGAGTGATTTTTTTTTTCATCACTATTCTCATCTTTTTTTTCTACTTTCCTTTCATCTCACACAAATAGGTATAGTCAGAAATGAAAGAAAACACTGTTTGAATGTCTGGTTTTTGGATTTGTGGGGCCTTTTAACCTTCTACTGAAGAATATTGGGATAATACCATTTGGGATGGTAGTGGGGAAGGCCACTGGTATCGAAGTAAATTACATTCATACCTACATCTACACATTTATAATAATATTTGTTTTATATCATCCATTCACTGCTCTCTCACACTTCTTCTGTTGTATAGTGGAGCAAATCTTGGTAACTAGAGCCAAATAAGTCAATTGATGCCATACATAAAATGAAAAATCCACAGGCAAAGAGAAAAGCAAGTCATATTTATGAAAGGGTGAAAAATGGACTTTAATGTTTAATTTGTGTAAAAAAAAATAGACAGCAGTTGGAGGAAAATCAAACAGAAGGTTGGAGGGATGTAGAAGCGTAGCACAGCACAGAGTGGGAGCACAGCAGGAGAGGATAGACCACCTCCTCTAGGCTATGACTACTCAGGCAGGGCCAGCTGGCCCTCTTTTCTCTGAAGCACAATGAAGGCCAGTACCACACTGGCCTTTCAGTGCCAGTGCCCTAAACCTTTTGAGAGCATGTGGCCTTGTGTTCCTAATGGCCTGAAAAAGACTGATATTCTTAGTATCAGTACCCTTTCATTAATGGGGAATAGGCTATAAAAGAGGTGGAAAAGGTAAGAATGCAAGGCATGCAATGCCCATCACTTAGAGTGTCCTGATTGCAATTAGAACACTTGTTTACAGTAAGTCCAGTAATCCAAATAGGCCAAAAAAATTTTTTCTATTTGTAGTTATACTAAAAATATAATGCCTCTCACAGCCATCTCATTTCAGTCCCTATTCTGCTTTTGTTTGTCCATCTTGCGCCCTCTTACCCTCCCTTCCTCCCACTCCCTCTCTCTCTTACTCATTCACTCAATCTACTCTCTGGGTGAGTGCCCTGCATGTCACTGTCACTCTAATATGTTGTTCAAATGGTTTTTCAGAGCTTCTGATGATTATGGTGGGAAACAAGCCTGCATCTTCATGCTGACCTTCTGACCACCATCTCCCACTGTTTTCTTTCTTTCTTTCTTTCTTTCTTTCTCCAACTGTCAGTTCAGACAGTTTGGTAATAGGTGAACTGTGTGTGTGTGTGTGTGTGTGTATGTGTGTGTGTGTGTGAGAGAGAGAGAGAGAAAGATGGAGTAAGAGACATCTGTCGGTTTTGTCCTCAGGATAAACCACCTACACACAGAGCAGCGGGATCACACGGTAAAGAACTAAAAGCAGCCAGTCCCACTTTGCACCAGTGCTTATACAGTTACATAAAGGCACACTTATAAATCACAAAATACTAAAATGTTTCACTTTCTAAACATCAGATGTGTAGACATATATGTATACACACATAGCAGCATGGTGGTACATCACTAGTACAAAAATACTGTTTTGAGACAGAGATGTTTACTGTATTAAGGAGGGCTTTTAACCCCTTAAACTCCCTGGACCCTGTCAGTGAGTTCAGGCTCACATACCTTTCACCTACCTTTATACCTTATTACCACATACCTACTGAATAGTTAATAGAAGTTGCTAAACAATGTATAATGTGCAACTGAATAATAATTGATAAATAAACTAATAAAAAATTCAACCAATGTTATTGTCTCAAACACAGTGACATACAAAGACAGGCTGCAATCTCTATCAGAGCCATTTTTTGTTTAGTTGTTTGCTGTATAGCAAATAATGTTTTTTCTCAAATACACTGTCATTCTTACCAGAATATATAAAACATTACATATAATTTTACGTATCTAAAATTAGTTTCACTTCAAAAAACATTTGAGAACATATACTGACATCTAAATATTTCTTTGTACAAAGTCTGACTTTGTACATACATTAACATTTTCCCTGTGGTTCTCAAAGCAAAACGCACACACACACACACACACGCCAGTGGTGTACACTCACCCTGATACTCTTGTCCCGGGATGTAGGCTGTTGGGTTGTCGGAAATCTGTAAGGTTAGCAGCATCTCTCCCCCACCCTCAGCTACCCCAGATTGCTCCACTTCTCCGCGATGGGTGCACAGGAAGAAAAAAGGGGTGAAGCGGGGATAAAATCCGACTGGCAAAGCCCCCAAATCTACGCTTCCCCCCAACACCAGGGCTAGCAACGCACAGCTAAAGGCGCCCCTGAATGAGGCCTGCCCCATACCCACTTAGTTTAGGAGAAGTTCGGGAGAGAACAAGTGCGTGTGAGAAAGGGAGGGAGAGGGATGTATGCAAAGGGATGCTCAGTCCTGCAAGAAGGATACAGTCCAGAGGTCAAGCAGTCTGGCAGTGTCAACCATATGTGTTCGTGTGTGCTGGTGAGTGTTTGTAGAGCTGGTTAAAGTGCCCTGTTCCTTTTTTTTTTTTTTTTTTTATTACATTTTCTTCTTTCTCATCCCTTCACTCTCAGGGAGTTCAGAGCATGCCTGTGCTGTCCTGCTCGAGCACTTAAATACCAACCCCTCCCTCACTTTCTCTTTCCTCCCACCCATTCTCCCTCCCTCACTTTCTATCCCTCCCTCGCTTTCTATCCCTCCCTCTCTTTTCAGCAACAGCCATGCACGTGCTGCACACTCTGAGACACTCTGTTTAGACTCTTTTTTTTCCCTTTCTGTTATCTCAATGTTGCTCACATTTTTTAACCCCCCACAAGGAATCATTTTATGTCTTTTTTTCTTTCTTTATTTCTGTATCCCTAGCTGGCTTTGTCCATATTCCTACCCAGAATCGCACCTCCCTCCATTCTTCCATTTTGTCTTCCCCTCCTCCCAACAGACTGACAGGACTCTTTTCCTTCCCTCTGTCTGTGGTCTCTTTCCTCCCTCACATTTCAGCCACATTTCTCATGCATCTGTATGCCCAGTTGCATGATTTTCCCTTGCTCATCGCCTGCTCTTTATTTGTTTCTGTTCTCTGTTTTCCATCTGATCTCTCCAAATCTCTCCATCTAACTGAAACAAGTGATAATATGTTGTTGTCCTGATCACCATTAAAACTGATGGCTGTCTGTCATTTTTAGTACTTTATTATTTGCATCATATTTTTATGTTTTAATGTGGTGAATACAATCATAGTAGTAATAAATATATCAAAATACGTATGTATGGATAAAATGCACATGCAGACAGTAATGTTACAAGCCCTCTCCTGTTGTCTGGCCTGGAATATACAGTACATATAAAATCAATCTACTCTCTACATATCCAAAATCCAGAAAAATACCATCAAACTGAGTAGACACATATTAGTCTGCTAACACTTAATTCATTTCCCTATTTGTGTCAGTTTTCCATTAAGAATTTTCAACCTCTAAATAGTACATACATTCATTTGACTTTGATTCTGATGACTTTTTGAATCTGAATTAAATTCAGAAACATGTTGTTTTTTAACCCCCACAAGAAATCATTTTATGTCTTTTTTTCTTTATTTATTTCTGTATCCCCTAGTTGGCTTTGTCCATATTCCTACCCAGAATCGCACCTCCCTCCATTTAGAATGGAGGTGCGATTCCTACCCAGAATCGCACCTCCCTCCATTGTTCCTTTGGTTGCTCCCGTTAGGGGTCGCCACAGTGGCTCATTGGTCCTTATGTGGTTGGATGCCCTTCCTGACGCAACCCTCCCATTTTATCCAGGCTTGGGACGAGCACTGAGAGTGCACTCCCAGTGGCTGGGTTTTTCCCTGCCGGGAATCAAACCTGGGCCACACCAGTGAGAGTGTGAGATGCTTAGCTGCTAAACCACCAGGACCCACAAACACTCTCCATATAGCTTTAAAATAGTTATGACTCACTTACATTGCATTCTAAAAAATCATATGTCTTTGTTTGCCCATAAAACATACATTATTTCTACAATTATGTTAATAAAAACCCAGATTAAACAAAGCAGTAGGTTACCTACATCATCATGGTTTTATGAACAAAGGATAACCACCAGGGGGCATTGTTTAAACACTGTATTCCTTCGTACTAGTAGATAGTGCCTACTAGATTGGCATTGATTTCAAGTGACAGGGAAGCCTGGTGGTTATTCGGTGTTCATAGAACCATGTTTACATATATAATCTACGATTTTATTTTACCCCTCATAACTGCCAGAAGGCCAGATGTTTTAACACCTGGGTAACCTATATCAGGAATCAACTCACCCTAGGACTGAAAATGAGAGAATTCAAATATGACTGCTGCACTTGCCACACTTGGAAGGGCAATGTTGATTTTATAGGACTTGGAAAAGGTGCATTGCCATTGCAGTATAAACCTAGAGCAGCACAGCTCAAGGTACTGCCCATGACGGGAGATGCTTTTCATGGAGTGGCATGTCACGGTGGGTCCTGACGTCTCGCCTGCCTATAGGCTGAGGTGATGATACAGAAGTCCGGACATAAAATTTAAATTTATCCCTAATGAGCAAGCCGGAGGGGACTGCTTCAAGGAAAAACTCCCAGAGGTGACAAAAAGAAGAAACCTTGGAAGGAACCAGACTCAAAAGGGAACTCATCCTCAACCAGATGACACCAGATAGTGTGATTATAAATCATTTCACTTTTATAACTGTATACTATAATTGACAGCAAGAATACAGTCTTCAGACAAATATATTTCAATTTAATATCCTGTATGGGATTATAAGGGGAGAATCTCAGTGGCACTAACATAAGAGTGAGGTGCCAGGCTGGGCTCTTTGGAGGGTGCAATGGTCAGAAGTGTCACACCCCTTTCAAAAATATTGTAAAGGTTATGCATCTGGTGAAATACCATCCCTATAACTGCTATTCACAGCAATAGCAGTCTGTTTCAGTTCTAGGGAGCTAGAGATTAGTACTAGGGAGCTTTGGAAATATGTTTTAAAAAACCTTTATCTGAACAGCAGAGTCTACTTAGGCTATTGCATCTTTGTGCAATTCAGGTATTTCAGTGGTTTTATTTTGTACACAGTTATGCAGGGTATTATGCATAGTGAACTGCTTAATGGGTGGCATTGTGACTGTGCAAGTAAGTATAGAGGATAATAATAAAAATAACAAACATATTAACTGCTGTAACTGTTTTAACACTCTGAATGTAGTCCTTGCACTGTGGCACAGTAAAAACTTTTGCTCCCAGCAGCATTGCATGGGACATTTGGCACTGAAAGTTGGACCGCTGTTTCCAAAACAATATGAGCCATCACCATATTGAGGGTGGCTATTATTGTCTCTTACCTATTAGAATTATCTATTGCCTTTTACCTTAGCCTGTAGGATGGTAGAGGCTAAATCAGGTCCACTCCTCGACATTGCCAGAGTCAACTGTAGCTTGGCCAACAGACAAAGAGTGTCTCCCAGATGCAGCCTGTATCTGTTATATCGGCTATCTTGATATCTTATAACAAGGATCTGCAGCCAACATCCTTGCTCTCTTCAGATAATAAGCAGAAGGAAAGGCTTCTGGCATAACAACACTGAGTTCACCTGAACCAGCTCTGATACTAGATCATCCATCTGCCTTGAAAGAGAGTCTGAGATCTTTATTGGCTCTTTATTCTGTTTATTATCTGTCATTACCCATGACAATTTACACCTAGCAGCTTACATGGGCTGTGGCTCTTGGATCACCTCTGGCTTAAAACCTGGGTCCAAATCTGCTAAACGAGCACACCATGTCGGCCTCGAAATCACCACACATTCTGCTGTTGAAACATCTGTTCCAGTAATTGGTTCTCTTAAATTATCAACACCATACAAATACGAATAAGATATGAATAAGAAAACACAAGCCTGCTACTTATGTTAGCAGTGAAACTGAATGTATTGCTAAGCACAAAGCAAAAACTAATTTATTAGAGAAGAAAATAAGTAAGGGAAGAACAATGCTCCAATCTCAATCCACTGAGTGATCCCATACCACGATGAAATAGGTCAGCTTTGAGTGACTTGAGCCACAGCCACTAAGCTGGAGATTTGCAGCCAGTTAGGCTTAGATGAGAAAAAATGCTGAGAGAATCCTCACTCTGCACTGATACAGGAGGTAAATGTGAGTCCATTTATTGCTAGTTAAGCATATAGAGGAATCTCAGCAAGGTACACCACCATCAAAGTTAAATGAGAGTAAATCCCTCATGAATTTAACAAGAATAACTCGATGCCAACTGACTAATTTAAGTTAATATGAGCCTATCACCAGGCTCTTGGAGGACAGATTACCTGTAGCTCCAAATGTAGTCACATCTGTTATGCAAATAGTTCAAAGAAAGCCCAACATGTACAAGGTGAGAGAAACACAAGAAGGTAACCAAGTGTTAAAACATTTTTCACCCTTACAAAACTTAGACTAGTTACATATGCTCCTATGACCCTGTGGAAATTTGTTCCTTACCTGGAGGTTAGCTATTCATTTTTCTAGGAATAACAACAATAACAAGAAAATACTTTACTTCAGAAATTACATACTAGGTGAATTAATGTATTCTATTATATATTAGAATTAATTAATTAATTTGATTAGGTGCATGAATTGATTATTAATGTTCAATATTTTATTGATTTTCCAATACAAGTGTGAGAACACTCATTCCTCACACATAAGAGAAACCAAAAAAACCTACTAAGAAGATGGGGGGAAGGTAACATATCATAAAATTAAAATTTTATAAAATAAAATTCCACTTCACTATATAAACTACACTGTGAAAAATGACCCTGGGCCCACTGAACACTGCACACCAAGCCGATACTTCCTGCAAGCTGGTGGAACTTACTTTTGCCAACCTGGCACAAAAAGCCCAATAAACCCAAATCTCCAGACAACTAGACCACCACATGCCCCAAGCCCGAGCAACAAAACAACAACAAAAAACAAGACAATAATAATAACAATAATAATAATAATAATATCACAGACAGACCAACCTGTCCTCCATTTATACAGTGCCATTTCTTTTTGCCATTACTGAAGGATTAGTTTTGTCTTAATTTATGGGTTTGTGTTGCCCTGCTTTCTTTAATTAATGTGTTTTAATTAATGCTGGTAACATAAAACAGCTGGTTTTCACAAAATTTTCTTAATGGTATTCATAGTCCCTGACCTGGTGAACTAGTATGAAGATGTGTTTTTGATAAAGATTCCAAAAGCACTTCTATAGCCGAAGTCACTCTGCATAAGGGTGTCTGTTACATCCCGTAATAACTTGGCAGTATAATCCATAAATAGAAGTGCAGTAATCCATGCAAATTATATGATTTGAAGTTGATCAAATCAAGGTTTACATTAGTTAGTCTTCTAATCCATAAATTTACACACACTCAGGAGCATATAGGATACAAACATTTTTCTGAATTTACAAGACTTTCATGAATACCAAATTTCTTGTGTAAATGCTCATATGAATGATTTACGAAAAAATCCATTTGTATCCTGCTTGATATGTATATATTATGCTTTATCAAAGTTTCTCTGCAATCAAACATTAAATGTGTAGACTAGTGTAGTACTGTATTAGGATTGCAGCCTACAGCATAGGTCAAGAAGGACCATGTGGGATTGAAAACAAATCTAAGGGACTGAATTGTTGTATATTTCTCACTAATATCTTTCCTAAACTAGAGGCCTTCCACCACTTAAAGCCAAAGCCTAGGGTTAAATATGCTGTATAATTTGGAGAAGGCCAAGAACAAGAACACATACAGCCAGTAATACTATCATTATTAATTTCCACATAAAGCTTGCAACAAGCCTTTGTTTGCTTCATTCTCCTCTAAGCCCCCTCCCCCTCAAATTTCAGCAACACAACCACTACCCATCTTCTTTATAAGGCTGCATGCCAAACCAGGCAGAAAAGACACACAAAAGGGGTAAGAGATTCCAGGGATGAGGAGACAGGGATAGGGAGGAGGGGCTATGCATGTCACCTCGTCATTCACTGGGCTCTAATTTGAACATGGAGGTTATATAGTTGACAGCACAAATCAAAGTAAAATATGGGGTGTGAGGGGCTAGAGAGAAGAGAGTGGGTGCCTCAGGGTGTACTTCTGCTGTGATGGCTTGCACATGCCAATTAGTAACATAAAAATGGCTGACTCTCATCACCTTTATGAGTTGGGGGTGGGGGGAAACAGATGTATGTCATTTAAACCCTTAAGCAGCATGGGTCAGCCAAGATACCTTCCCCATACACATTCATATTCAAACAATCTTTTTTTCCTTTTAGAGTGGGCCACCGCGCCAAGCCAGCAAAAGCATGGGACTGACATTGAGACACATAATACACATAATAAAAGTAATATAGTGACATTTGGAAAATCTGTCATTTTGTTTCAATTTATATAGTGAGAAGCAATAAAGCAAGATAGCTAGCCAATGTTAGGCAACTAGTTAGGTAACTCAACTTCTAAAGCCATTTCTTTGTTGACATGGATTTTTGCTTTGGGGTGTTATCATGCTAGAAGGTGAAAATTTTATTCAGCTGTCTAACAGAGGCCTATAGGTTTTGTGCCAAAAAAAAAAAAAAGCTCTGCATGATTCTCTCTATCTTGACTAGAGTCCCAGTACCATGCTTTACCTTTGGTATGGTGATCTTTGGGTTATAACCTGCCTTTTTTTGCACCAAACATATCTTTTAGAATTATGCCCAAAAAAGATTGTACCTTGGTCTCATCAGATCATAGCACATTATGCCACATGGCTTGGCAAAATTTAGGCGGCTTCTATGTTTTTAGCCAGGCATGTATGTGACTTTTTTTTTTTTTTTGTGAGAACAGTTTCCATCTAGCTATCCTACCCCTTAGCCCAGACATGTGAAGAATACAAGAGATTGTTGTCACATGCAGAAAACACTTTTTAGCAAAATCTAACTTTATTTACAAAACATCCTCTACATGACTGCCAGTTATTTGTAAACACACACAGAGTCATCTCTGTGAACTTTGGCTCCCAGTTTGGCAACAGTATCATGTGTGATGTGCTTGCCATGTTTCCTGTTAAAGTCCATTGCAACCTTGCAACAGCTTCCCAATCCAGCCATGAGAATGATTTCAATACGTTCTTCTTTTGTCAAAGGCATTCTTAATGGCTATCTGAAAAAATATATATAACATAAACTAAGTATGACATTTTAAATAAACTGAGACATTTTGCTAAAAAGTGTTAATTTTCCCTATGTATGGAGACTTTTGGGACACCCTGTAGATCTCTCACATGATTTTATCTTGCTTTTATCTTTTTCATCACAAAAACCTGCAATTTTAACAGATACATGATGTATATGAAAGCATATTTCTTTTTTTTTGTACAGAAACCTGGTAATAATATGATTTTATCACAAAAGCAGCTCATTAAAGCAGTGTTTGGGTCAGACTAAAACTGAATAGTGCATCTCCTATTAGCATCATGTTTGTGAACTCTTTTTTAAGTTCTATAAGCAGGGTAGCTAGGTTCCCCGTATAACGGCTGTATTGCAGATAGTAAGTAAGTACAATATTGCCCAAAGTTCTGAACATACATCAGAATAAATTTTAAAATAATAAAATACTAAAAATGCAGAGAGGGCACAATAAATTAAAAAATAATGTTAAGAGATGAAATAGTAATAATAGTAATACAATAACAAAAACAGGGAGCCAGTGAAGAGAGGCTAAAACTGGAGTGATGCGATCCCTTTTCTTGTTGCCAGTAAGCAGTCTGGCTACCATATTCTGAACTAATTGAAGCAAGCCAGTGCTGACCTACTGAGCCCTATGCATAAGGAATTGTAATAATCCCAGTGTGAAAAGATGAAAGCGTGAATTACTTTTTTCCAGATCTTGCCTGGAGAGGAGTGGTTTAATGTTTGCAACTGCTCAAAGTTAATCAAAACTACTCTTAAAAACAGAGTTAACAGATTTGGTCAAATCTGAAGTCAAGATAAAAAATGACACCAAGATTTTTAACCTGAGGCTGTAAATACTCAGAGAGAGCTCATAGGCATTTTTATAAACTGGCTATGTTTGGAAGGGCTAAAAAGAATGATGTCTATTCTCTTCTCTTCACTGGCTTTTAGTTGTTTGCCATCCAGCTTTTGAAATCTTCCAGACACTCCTTGAAAACTTCAGTGAGTACAAGTTATTGGGCTTTAGAGGGTGATAGATCTGAGTATCATCAGCGTAAACAAGAAAAAAAAAATTGATTTCCAATAGATGTTACTCAGTTGAAGCATACAGTATACAGTCCTCTCCAAAAGTATTGGAATGACAAAGCCAAATCTATTGTTTTTGCCACACACTGAAGACTTGGATTTGGGGAAGGATATGCCCCCAGATGGAGGTGGATCATGTGTTCCTGGTCTCCACTGCCCAACCTATCACATACACCCTCCTCTGCCCAGCAGATATCAAGATACTGGGTATGGATGAGTATCCAAGGGGGCATACATGAGGCTTTAGCAGACTCAGGTTGTCCGCAAACCCTAGTGCATCAATACCTGATTTAAGGCAAAGAATTGGATACCCATTGAGAGGTGAAAGTGCCTTTAAAAATTGAATATAAGGGACAAACTCAAAGGTGAGTTTGGTGAACTCAAAGGTCCCAGCAGGTGAAGGGGTGTGTGGTTTGTGCAGTTTGTGTGGCCATGGCTGTGGATGCACCTCTAGGAGCATCTGGTGCGGGGACTGAGGGGTGGAACCTCTTACACCAATTATGCCCTCGTCTGATTTCTGAGCAGTCATGGGATGACACACTAAAGCAATCCTTTGACCAAATTATGGTCATAGATGGCCATGCGGTGCAGCCAGTGGTCACTCTAGCCTACCCTTGCTTTGCTGTTATTCAGGTTGTGTAGCGTGAGCAGGCATATTCAGACTGGTGAGTCAGTAACCCAGTTGGTGGTACCTAAGAGCCACAGGGAATCCCTCTATCATGCGGCTTATCATCTGCTTTTATTGGCTGGGCATCTGCAGTGGTATACATCGGTGGTGTGCATGGGCCAGCTTGCATGTTAGCTGGTTAATCCATTGGGCACACCAAATGTGCCATTGTACCCACTACTATTAATCGAGATCCCTTTTCAATGCATTGGTGTGGATCTTGTCAAGAAATTAGACCAATCAGCACAGGGTACATGTTTGTCTTTGTTGACTCTGTTACCTGAATCAGTGCCTTTATGGGCAATCTTGGCAAATAACATGGCAGGGTATGGTATGAATAGGTATGAATAGTTGCAAATTAAGGCATGTACAATTTACCCTCCTCAGATGGAAAGGTGGAGGATCATCAAAATAAAACCCTGAAAAATATGATTCATAAGTTCATTCCTAATTGAAGACAATCATAATTGGGATAAATAGTGGGAGACCCTATTGTTCAAGGTTCAAGGTTTATTGTCATTGTCAAGGACAACAAAATTGTAATCGCATCTCCAAGACATACAAGTGCACAAACAAACAGTACCTACATCCAGTCCTCCCCACATACCCTCCCAACCACCCACAAGGTAACATTTAACATACTATGTGTAACATAGTACACACAAATGCTTCCATGCTGCCATCCCCATGTACCCTCCCAACCACCAATATTGCACATATACACATACAGTAAATACACAAAAAATGTGAAAAAATGAAGGGGTCTGGATACTTCCTGAAAGCACTGTATTAGTTATTGCGCAGAGTTGAGTTGCACATGCAAAATTTTTAGTTATACAACATTCTATTGTTGTATACCATTCTACCATTCTGCTAGCTGCTTAGCTTATAATAGTCATTGCACAAATACCTTGTAGTATAGCAAAGTTATTGCACATATTCCTTCTTTTTGTACATATTCTCCAGTTAAGTTGCTTAGTTATTGCACCAAGAGTTATTGCACATAGTCATTACACATGTTTTCAGTTATATAATATAGAAGTTATTGTACTGCTGGAGAAATTCTTGTTAGACATGGATCTTGTGGCACATATTGTTAGCTGTGCACCTGTTATGATGTGGTGTTGCACAAATTAGCCTTATATTGCACAGATTGTAAGTTTTTGCATATATATTCTTAAATATTGTACGTATTGAAAGTATGACATGCCCCATAGTCGCCGCAGCAGTCGGTCATTGTCGTTTCAATGTCTGTGGGGTACCAAAAATATCCTCTGCAGCTTTGATGATCCGTTGCAGTGTTTTTTGGTCAGATTTGTTGCATGTAGCACACCACACAATCCACACATGATGCAACCGTATATGACGATGCTTGCAATGGTGAAGTGGTAGAAGTTGACCAGCAACTCATGGAGGAGGCTGCTTTTCATCAGCCTCCTCGAATAGCATAGATATTGCTGTGTTCTGCCAGTGATAGTGATCATGTCGACACCCCAGGACAGGTCCTCAGTAATTTCACCCCAAGGAAGTTGAAGATGGACACAGCCTCTCTGTTAATGAGCAGTGGTGTGTGTGCATGGCTCCTGGACTTCCTGAGGTCTATTATCAACTCCTTGGTTTTGTTGATGTTCAGAATCAAGTTGTTGTGACCGCACCAGACTGCAAGGTTCTGTACTTCCTTTCTATAAGCTGGCTTGTTGTTTTGGGAGATTAGTCCAATCACTGGTGTCATCTGTGAATTTAAACATGGTGTCAGTAACATGGTTGGGGAAACAGTCATGAGTGTACAGAGTGTAGAGGAAGAGGCTCAGCACATTGCCCTGGGGTTGCTTCTGTTTTCAGGACCAAGATTGAGGATGTTTGTCGACCGATGTTGACTGTCTGAGTTTGGTTGGTTAAGAAGTCCAGGAACCAGTTGCAGGTTGTTAAATTGAGACCCAGGCTGAACAGTTTTGTGTCCACTTTGCCAAGGATTATAGTGTTGAAATCAGAGCTGTAATTGATGAAGAGCATCCTGGCATATGTGTTTTGATGCGCTAAGTAATCCAGCATGGTGTGGATGGTGACGGCATCATTTGTGTATTTGTTCACCCGGTAGGCAAACTGTTGAGGGTTGAAGGTGGGTGGTATGTTGTTCTTTATATATGACAGGACCAGTCTCTCCAGACATGTTGTGATGATTGGAGTGCCATTGGCCTGTAGTCATTTAGGCTTGATGCCCCCAATCACTTTGGTGTGGAGAGTGGTGGATGTTTTGAGGCATGTGGCACTTAAGAGAGAGACAGTGAGAGGATGAAGATGGTGGAGCAGTGTTTATGGCCACACCCAGATATGTCATTAGGTCCTGTGCTTTGTGTATCTACCTTCCTCAGAACTCGTCTCACCTTATGTGTGTGTAATATTAGTGCTTTTTGCCTGTTGGTCGCTCAGCCTTTGTTGATGGGTTAATGTTGTGATTATCAAACCGGGAAAGAAGTGGTTGAGCTCATCTCTTAGGTTGGCGTCACTGCTTGAAGGACTGATTGCACACAGCTGAATTCAATCAACACTCCACACTATATAAACATGCTCACAGCACATAGACTTTGCAAAGTTTTCATTCAGATCTGTTTCTTATCTGACATACCAAGCCTTTGATTCATGTTTGCCACTTCTCATTTTGATCCACATTTGTTTTCTTGTTTCATGATTATAGTCTTATTCTCTGAATACCTGTTTGTACATCACCTGACCCTTTGCCTTATTCTGGATTCTGACCTTGAGATTGTGTTTTGGATTTGTTTGTGCATGCCAATCTTTATTTTTAATAAAAGCATTCACCACAACTGTTGCTGTGTCTGCAGTCTGACAGTATTCTTCACTGTCAACATGGAGGCAACGGGAATGTTTGACTGGCAACAGGCTATTGTGGCTCAAGGCCACCTAGTTGGGGAGCAACACCAACAGATAGCCCGATAAGTACCTAAGATTCTCGAGAATGACTTACCTGATGCAAGTCTGGTCGAAGATATGCAGTTAGGCCAGGCCAAACTCAGAGTCCCTGAACATGAAGGACGCAGAAAAGCTGGACTATGCTTCTACTGCTGCAGCAACCAACACAGAGTCGCTCAATGGCCAATACATCCAGCTCTTAGTCATTCACCAACCATGATGGAGTGGGCTCCCCTGGGCTGTGAGTCACTTGTGGTTGGCTGTTGGGTGAGGGGGGTATTTGGGGAAGGTAGAGGTATGAGTCCTCTGAAGAAGGCTGTGGGATGAGTTGAGCAGAGTGATTGTAAGATGAGCAGGGGAGAATTGGTGTAGAAGACAGGGTGGGAAAAGATGTTTGATCTTGGGGGAGTTGGGGAACAGTGGTGGTGAGGAAGTGGAGTTCAAATCCCAGCCCTGCCAAGCTGCCACTGCTGGGCCGTTCAGCAAGGTCCTTAACCCTCAACTGCTCAGTTGTAATAATGAGATAAATGTAAGTCGCTCTGGGTAAGGGCGTCTGCCAAAAGCTGTAAATGTAGGGAGGGAGTCATGCTGAAACTATTGATGAACAAATTCAGCTCGTTAGCACTTTCTAGACTTCCCCCCCACAGGTTGTTGTTTTGCTTTGAAGCTGGTGATCTGCTTCATGCCAGCCCACACCTCCTTTGCATTGTTCTGCTGAAGCCTACCCTCCAGCTTCTTCTGTAGGCTTCTTTGTTCTCCCTCAGTCTTACCTTCATTTCCTTCTGCACCCTGCCTGCTTTTTTTATTCAGTAGTTCCTTCAGGCTCTTGGTGATCCAGGGTTTGTTATTAGCAAAACAACACACCCTCCTGACTGGAGCTATGGTGTTCATGCAGAAATTGATGTAGTCCGTTATGCACTCCGTCATGTTGTTAATGTATTCCCCAGCTGGTTAAGATGACACTTCCCAGTCTGTGGTCCCAAAGCATATCTGCAAAGCTTCCTCTGCCTGTTGTGACCATCTTCTTTCCACAAACCTTTGGAAATTTGGTAATGTAGTAGAGATTGGCACAAGGTTAAAATCCCCAGAAATGAAAGTTTGGATGTTGAGTTTGGGCCTCGAGATAGCGAGTGTATGATGTCACATGCCGCTTCTACATCAGCTGTCGTAAGCTTCTACGTCAGCTACACTCCCGATACTCCCTCTGGGTCCCAATCAGTGCACTGTCCATCTTATTTCCAAGAGACCTAAAATTTCCATAATGATGGAGAGAATTAAGGGCTTGTAGTATCTTCACTTTGCCTTCATTTTGCATCCAGCTCTGCATCTTCTGTATGTCTGTATGGTCTCAGCAGTTCTTCAGGAATATTGAATCACATTCCGGAGCGTGGCACAGCTCTTTGGAGCACCAGCAGCTGCTCGTCTGTGTACATGAAGCAAGCTGCTCTTTCCCCATGGTTCCCCATTCTGAGCATATAGTGCACAAAAAACAGACTGAAAAAACAGACTGAAACTAACAAAGTAAGAAAAAGAAGAACTGAAGAAATGAAAAATGACACATATGTATGTAGGAAAGACTAATATAGGTAAGATATAATGTCTCTCAAAATGGGAGCTGCTGTAATTGGCTGCCAGAATATGCTAGAATAGTCTGCACTTTAACATGAGGGATTCCAGGTTAGAGGAGCAATGACTGTTGATAACTTGAGTATTTGAGCACCAGTAATTATTTATGTATATACATAGGCTGTTGCCAGTCTTCTTACCATCCACCATCCAGTTAGTTTGCAGGGTTCTGCATCCTGCTAGCTCAATAGCAAAATCAGTATGGTCTAATTTAGCCAGGCATCAATTAAATTCATGATACATATTTAATACATTCAATACATTCTGGGCACCGGGAATTAATATTACTTGCTCTTTGCTCATATTACTTAGCATGTCAAACTCTAAATTACTTGTGAAGGGCCCTTTGAGGTCACACAGCGAGATAGGGAAGTCGAATACAAGGTCAGGCAAATGGATAGAGGCAGTGCACTACAAATATACCACCTCGATCTCCTTAAACCATGGACAGAGGCAGTTCCTGTGGCTCTTGTGAGGGTAGTTCCTGACAGAGAGGAGCTGGGACTGGAAGTCACACAAATGTCATCAAGCACCACATTGAGACTCCTCCAGATGTGGTGTTATGCAGCCACTCTTACCATTTACTTGGAATAAAATGTAGTTTGGGGCACAACTCAAGGCTATGCATACATAACTAATATCTATGTTAGGAATAACCAAGGAGTCCCACAGTGATTGGAGCAGCCCAATAGTTTTGGTGCCCAAGGCTGATGGGTTAGTCCAGTTCTGTGTGGACTTCAGAAAAGTCAATGCAGTGGCTAAATTTGGTGCACATCCAATGGCCTGCATTGGTGAACTGCTTGATCAGTTATGTGCAGTACTGTATTTAACCAAGGGATATTGGCCGATTCCCTTGACTCCAATATCATGAGAAAAATGTTTTTTTTATTTGGGTTACACCAATTTGTAACTCTTCCATTTGGTTTGTTTGGAGCCTCACAACATTTCAACGTCTCACAGATAAAGTACTCTGCCCTCACAGTGCATATTCGACTGCTTATTTAGATATAATATTTTAAAGTAATGACTAGCAGAGGTATGTACAACATCTGACGGCTGTCCTGAGATCCTTGAGATGGGCGGGTCTCACCGCAAACTCAAAGAAGTGTGCAATTGGACAGGTGGAAGTATGGTATCCAGGCTTCCACTTGGACCATTGACAGATGTGTCCCCAAATTGACAAGATAGCATCAATTGTAGCCTGCCTGAGACCCAAGACCAAAAAGGACATGAGGCAGTTCTTGGAGCTGGCTGGCTATTATTGTAGGTTTGTATTTAGGGTCAGCCAGTGGGGGTATGTGGCAGTGGTGGCGTCGTTGAGTATCATCTGTGGAAGGAGGGGAGGCAGATTGAACTGGCAGATAGCATGTTGATTCTCACCTGTGTCTTATTACTGTCAGCTTACATATGTTTTTCTTTGTGCTTTCAGTGACTGCCATGTGCCAGAAACAGAGAGTTTCATAGCTAGCAGACCTTGCACCACACACACGGAACATGATCTTGAACCTTGAACATGAACAAGGAGAAAGCCACAAGACGGTGGTGACCCAATTTGGGTTGCATTTCTTTTGGCTTGTTTTTGTTTTGTTTTGTTTTGAGTTTTAGAAAGTGTGCTGAAAAGTGCTATGGAAAAATAAAAGTGAGTCTGGAGCTCTGCTGAAATTCTGCCTGCCACCCAAGTCTTCCTCCGCACACATGCACACCAGTTTCTACACTATGATTTATGGTATATGTGTTTACTGACTTCTCCTTTTAAATCATATTTAACTGTAACTTCATTTTGTAGTATCTAAATGCAATTTGTTTAGTTCATGTTATGTACTTAATGTTTTAAGTAGTTTAAACATTAAGTACATAACATGAACTTTTTTGGTGTATTACTACCCATGGTCTTTATTATTCTACTGTAATTTTACACTACTTTTCTAACCATTCTGTACAGCAGGGACATTATTTCATCTTTATGTGTACTTGAATATGGTTGGAAATTGCAATAACACTTCATCTGACATTATTTGTTTTGTTATTTTTACTTGCACTCATATGTAATGACAGAAACAACAAAAAACTGGCTGTTACTGTTTCCAAAACACACATATGCTACATATAGATATATGCTATTTAACGAGTATAACATATCAGTAGTGTATACATATGTTATTTAACTCTACACACATCTCATGAGGGACTATGACACCAAGTGTGAATCAGCCCTCAGAAAATGTAGTACCAGCTGACAGTCTAAAGTGCACATGTTCTGGATCCACTGTCTAAAGATAATCTAAGACATGTTTGTTAAAATTTGTCAGATTTAAATAAAAACTAAAATGCCTTTCATTAAAAGAAAAATAGCCGTCATGCAATATTACAGAAATGTATATATATATATATATATATATATATATATATATATATATATATATATATATATATTTGATTTGACTTCAGCATTTTCTGTGGAAACAGAGAAATAAAGACTTGTGATATTATGTCAGACGATTGAATAGTTGTTAGTGAGCTTATGAAACTTTTGATACTGTAGCAACATCTAGTGGTCAAATAATGCATTTTTGCGCTTCCCACAGGAAACATAATTTTGGCAATCAATCAATGGCTACCATGTAATCTTTGCCATCGTTATTACTGTTGTGTTACTGACCATCTATAACTTTTATGCACTGAAGTCTCACAATCATCTGACCCAAATTTCATTCACATTGAAAAAAAAAATAACCAGGGTTTAATAAACTTTGCATTAAAATTATATATAGCAGAAAACAGAAAATTGTCATGTGGTCCAAAGACCCAATGATTCATGTAGAAAAATAATTTAATCTTTAGACCAAATGGTTCAACATTCATGAGCATAAAAATATCTTGAATTTTGACATAATGGCGGCACTAGAGGCCAAGAGGAGCAAAGCTCAAAATTAGTGAAATGACTTTTGGCATTATCCCCAAAAAACACTAAAACACTTTTACACTCTCTCTCTCTCTCTCTCTCTCTCTATATATATATATATATATATATATATAGAGAGAGAGAGAGAGAGAGAGAGAGAGAGAGAGAGAGAGAGGATATGTATATACACACGCATACAATGGATATAAAAAGTCTATACACCCCTGTTAAAATGGGAGGTTTTTGTGAAGTTAAAAAAAAAGAAACTAAGATAAATCATGTTAGAAATTTTTCCATAACGTATAAGAATTAAGTGAAGACCATCATCAACAAGTGGAGAAAATGGAGCACCACAGTGACATCACCAAGAACAAGAGATCCTTCTGAAATTTACCAGGGAGGCTGCCAAGAGACCTACGGAAACTTTAAACAAGCTGCAGGAATATCTGACAAGTACTAATTACCAATTGCATGTAACAACAATCTCTCATATTCTTCACATGTCTGAGCTATGGGATACGGTGGCTTGATGGAACCCTTTCTCACAAAAACCTCCAAGCCCAACTAAATCACCCTAAACCATGTGGCAAAATATGTTATGGTCTGATGAGAACAATTCCAAAAACTATTATAATTCCATAATTCCAAAAGATATGTTTGGTGTGAAAAAAGCACATCACCAAAAGAACATCACACCCATGGTGATGGCAGCATCATGCTTTACAGATGCTTTAGTTCAGCCAGAAATGGGTTTTTTATCAAGGTGGATGGAATCATGCATAGCTACAAATTCCAGTCAAGTTAGTGCAAAACATTCAGGTATCTGCCAGAATCTAGTATCTGGAATTTCACCTTTCAGCAAGACAATGACCCTATAGCATACAACCAATTCAACAAAAGAATGGCTTAACCAAAAGAAGATCAGTGTTCTTCAAGCTTCTAGCCAGAGCCCAGATCTGAATCCAACTAAAAATCTGTGTAGTGACCTGAAGAGGGCTGCCCTCACAGTTTGATGGATCTAGAATGTTTTTGGAAGAAAGAGTGAGAAAAGGTTGCTAAGACAAGATGTGCCATGCTGATAGACTCTTACCCCAAAAGACTGAGTGGTGTAATAAAATCAAAAGGTTCTTAAGAAAGTATTAGTTTAGGGCTGTGCACACTTATACAACTAGATTATTGTAAGTATTTTAGTTTTCTTTTTTCCCTAAAAAAAAAAAAAGTTTCTGATCATTTTTCACTTTATTTGTATACTTTACAATTTCACATTAAAAGTGGGGAAAGTTCTGACATGATTTATTTTAGTTTCATTTTTTTTAACTTCACGAAAACCTGCCATTTTAACAGGGGTGTATAGACGTATGGATGTGTGTATATGTATGTATAAGCATTTGAATTTGAAAGTAACTGACTGAAATATTTGCAATGCTTGTAAACTCTGAGATTATGCATTAATATATGAGTTTCTTGTTATCTTAACTGTACAGTTTTGGTATGATGGGACTTCTGTTGACTTTTAAGTTGCTTTTGCAAGCTCTGTTCAAACAGTTCTAAGTGTATTTAAATATAATTCATATTTTTTTTATATATTTTATTCATTTTTTTACTTTTTAAAATACACAAATGAGAAAAAAAATTGAAATTCATAGCAGTGATGAATTTTTTTTTCACAGACCAAATGAATAGAGCCATCTGTTAAAATACCAGGTTTCAGAGCTAAGTGTACTTTGTTGTTTGCCATTCTAGCAGGAAAGGCTTTGTATGCTGGGCACACATGGTAGCATAGTGTGACACTCTAACGGGTTCACATGGAAATGAGGAGACAGTAGGCAGGCAGCTCAAAAGGGGGCTCTTTATTCTTCTGGTTTCTTTTCCTTTGCTTTTCAGCACTTTTATCTGACTAGGCTCATAAATAAACACATGCATACACACAGCTGTGTGTTCCCCAGCTCTCTCTCTCGTGGCTTTTGTCTCTCCGCCACTGACTGAAACAGACAACATTCATTAGCAATATCCCGCACAGGTGTAGGTCCTTACCACTCACTTTTCCTTGCTCGGCCCTCCACTAACAAACCAGCACTTGACCATGCCCCTGCCTCCACATACCTTCACTGCCCAATTTAGGTCTGAGAGCTGTCCGACCTGCTGCCGACTAAATCCCCCCATGCCGAGAGAGGAAATCCACCACAGCCACAGCACACAGCCATCTGTGCCCCCAGCCTGTGGACCACCTTGAACTTAATTGGCTGCGATGAGACACAACAGATAGCATCAGAGAGTGAGGACCATCCACTTGATGGCCAGACACTCCTTCTTGATTGTGCTGTACTTACTGTCTTGCACCGAGAGCTTGTGGCTGATGTGCAGCACGCAGCACTCCTCCCCCTCCACCACCTGGGACAACACGGCCCCCAGACCTCTGTCTGATGTATCAGTCTGCAAAACAAAGGGGAGAGAGAAGTCACCTGAATAAAAGTCTGTTGGCATGGCTCCGTCCATTGGACCAGATCTGGCACTCCCTTTTTAGTGAGATCAGCCAACAGGCTGGTGACATCGCAATAATTAGGCACAAACCTATGGAAATAGGCCCTGCCCTTGGCCCAAGTGGAAGCCCAGATGCTGAAGGTGTCGCTGCCAATCATTACTGTAAATAATAATGTCATCGAGATAGGTAGCGGCGTAGGCAGTGTGCAAATGGAGGATTCTGTCCATGGGTTGCTGGGGAATCTGTTACTATCCCTTTGTCAAATCTAGTGTTGAATAAAAGTGATCCCCACCTAACCGATCGAGCAGTTTGTCAATGTGGGGCTTTTGATATGGGTCAAATTTAGATCCCACGTTGACTTTTCTAAAGTCCACACAGAATCAGTCCATACCTTCTGCCTTGGGAAACAGGACCACCAGACTCGACCAGTCACTGTAGGACTCCTGGATTACCCCCATATCGAGCATTGCCGTGAGCTCCTTGCACACCACTTATTCGGGCAAACGATAGCAAACGGAGTTCAAGCCACTTATCCCAATTATCATGTATACCCATCCTCAAGTATGAACTTCCAAATCATATGTTTAAGGGTTTGATTAAACCATTCGACCAGGCCATCCATCTGAGGATGGTAAATGCTGGTAAACAAATCGCGATGGATGCATGACATAAACATAATAAACTTAATATAATAATAAACTTTATTTTATATAGCGTCTTTAAAAAGGCCTCTCAAGGCGCTTTACATAAGTGTATATAGACATGTATCAGAAAACAGTTAATAATAAAATACAAGTCAATTATTAATAACTGAATTGTATTTTATTAATAATTAATAAATAATAATAATTAAAAACAAAACAAAGTAATCAAATAAAAGCAATCCTAATAAGTTTTAAGAGAAGCTCTAAATACACCAAAAGACTGTGCTTCTCTAAGATCAGATGGCAGTGAGTTCCACAGTTTTGGAGCATAAGAAGAAAAGACCCCACCCATAATACGCAACGAGTCTGAGCGACGATTAATAAACCAGAATTGGAGGAGTGGAGATCACGTTTCGGGGTGTAATGAGTTAAAAGCTCAGCCAAATACTGGGGAGCCAAACCATGCAAAGCCTTGTATGTAAGCATAAGTATTTTAAAATCTGCACAAACTCTGACAGGGAGCCAGTGCAAGGACATCAAAATAGAACTGATGTGCTCACTTGTCCTGGAATTAGTCAGGATTCTAGCTGCTGATTTTGCACATACTGTAGTTTATTTATTGTAGACTTACAGACCCCAGCAAGGAAGGCATTGCAATAATCAATGCAAGAAAAGACAAAAGTGTTGACCAGCTTTTCAGCCACAGAGATGGATAACATAAGGCGCAATCTTGCAATATTTCTGAGATGAAAGAAGGATGTTTTAACAGTATTCTGCACATGTGGATCAAAAGACAAACTTGCATCAAACAACTCCTCGGTTTTTTAATTTTGTTTGAAACTCCAATGCAGAGCAATCCAAGGTTAAATTTAAACAGCCAGTTTTACGAAGCTGGTGAGGAGAGCCAATAAATATTACTTCAGTCTTATTACTGAATGTTCTTATTAAGACAGAGAAAATTTTGAGCTGTCCACATTTTTATCTCAGAAATACAATGTGAAAGAAAAGTAACTGCCACATTATCACCAGGTCTAGAATGAATGTAAATCTGTGTGTCGTCTGTGTAAAAAAGACTAAGATATTAAGATATATATTATACTAAGATATTAAGATATATATTATACTAAGATATTAAGCGTTGACCAAGAGGAAAAATTTAAATGCTAAACAATAAGGGGTCCAAGATTGAACCCTGAGGGACGCCACAGCAAACTGAACCCATTTCTGACCTGCATCCACTCAGAGACAAAGTGCATGCAATCTGAGATATCAGATCTAAACCAATTTAAAGCAGTCATTGAGATACCAAAGACAGTTCCAAGATGGGTAAATAAAAGAGTATTTTACCCCAAAATAAGAATTCTTTTAAACTTGAGGCATAGCATAGACAGCAAATTCAGACAAGAAGGCTTCATTAGTCTTAGGAGGTCTATAGACTGTAGCGATGATGGTAGTGAGAGGGGCAGAGATACTCAGAACAAGGCACTCAAAAGAAGAAAACTGTGGTACTGACACTGGGCTTATGGTGTGTTGTAGGTTATGAATCACCATAATACCCTGCCTCTGCCAGAGAATTGTGGGAAATCAAACATTCCATAACCAGTACGAGTAATTTGATTAACAATGAGTCCATCACTCTGTTTGTACTATGTTTCTGTTAAGCACACAAGGTCCAGTTTTTTTCTGTGATAATGTCTGACAAAAGCAGAGCCTTGTTATTCACAGAGCATGCGTTAAATAATGCAGCTTTACCTGGACTCAAGGACACAGAGGATAACAGGGAAAACTCAGAGCGAAGAAGCACTGACAAATTGTTAAAGTTAACTTAATGGCAGTACGAAACAGTCTTTCAGCTTTACACCAAAATATTGGAACAGAGATGGCAGTATAAAATGAGTGGATAAAACTGTGCCTTGAAGAGTGATGTATGTAGCGCTTTGGTCACAATATTCCAGTATTATGGCAAAGTTCATTTGCCAAATAGATATTCCTATTTGGGTTCAGTAACTGGTGTGCGGTATACCTTAAAGCCATGCTGCAGGAATCCATGTCCACAGTAACCTCGCAGTAGAGTAATTCCTGGGCACTGCAACAGCAAGATAGACTCCACCAAAGAAAGCTCATAGATAAAAACAACAGTCTGAAGTTTAAAAAGTGTTTCAGTATATACTGTTATGTTTGTCTGTGCAAGTTTACAATTGGAAATGGGTGTATTTTGAGACATGTTTATTCTTATTTAAATACTTACTCCAAAATCCTTTTGGACGAGTGTTTAGCTCACTGCATAGCTATGTACCTGCACACATAGTGAGGGCAGAAGAGTAAAAAGACAGGATATTTCAAGATACCAAGTGAACCGGAGATATGTCTTCCCCTCTCAGCAAAAATGTCAGACTCCAACCCCATAAGCATTGATCCTGAAGGCCTACAGGTTAGGTCAGAATGTGCTGCATCATCTTCTTCGTCGTCTTCCTGAAGATCATGCAAGCAGCAAAGCTGCAGCACATGCCCGTACCAAAGCAGAAGCAGCACACAAAAGAGCAGCCTATGCAAAGCGTGAGATTGAAATGCAAGTAGGGAAAGCATGAAGCATGAAGTCATGAAGTTTCAGAAGTCATAGAGGCCACATTGAATGCTGTCAAGGAGGAGTGTGAGGCTGAGGCTGCTTTAGCAGAAGCAGAGGTGTATGAGGCACTTTGTGAATCAGGGGACTGTGACTCACTAGGTGGAAGAAGTCACTCTATCAATCCAGCAGTCAATTAAATACGCTGGGGAATATGTCCAAAAATATTTTCCTTCCTGTGAAAATGACATGCAGAGATGAGGAATGAGCCCAGCTTTTTCCTCTCAACTTCCAGTGTGGTCCCCTTCAGAGGTAAGAAGCCACATCAGTCCAAATTGTGGAAATCTATAACCTCCTTCTCAGTTAGCAGAACCAAGGTAAAAATAAAAAAAAAAAAACACCCCCTCTTCAGATCACTCCAAGAGAACAATTGGAGATCTAGATTAAAAAAAACCCTCAAAAAAGCCTTAAAAAAGTGCAGAGCTTTCAGGGAAAAAAAACTTGTAGAGTGAAAATGCTTCTGTCAGAGCATTCCATTTGTTTCAGATGCTGCGCTTCAACAGCACATCAAGCAAAAGACTGCCAGGCTGTTGTGCGTTGTGTGGAATGTAATAGTGATCGACACATCTCGGCTCTCCGTGCAGGACCATCACCTTGGATTATGGCAGCCTCCTCTACACCTGCAGATGGGCATTGTGGGGAGCAAAGTGGGCATGCACCAGCTGTAATTACTTCAATGTGTACTGAATTCTGTGGGGAAGGACTCAATGGTAAATCATGTGCTAAAATCTATCCAGTAAATGTCTATCCAAATGGACATTCTGAAAAGAAATTCAGGATGTATGTGATATTGGATGACCAGAGTAATGTGTCTCTAGCTAGATCAGCCTCCTTTGACATATTCAAAATCAAAAGTGATGCCTGTCCATACACACTCAAGACATGCTCTGGAACAACAGATGCTGCTAGAAGGAAAGCAAGTGGTTTCATCATAGAGTCAGCAGATGGAGAAGTCCAGCCATGACTGCCAACTCTTACTGAATGTGACTTAATCTCTAACAACAGGGATAAATCCCAACATCAGAAGCTGCACACAGTCATCCTCATCTTAAAGCTATAGCTGACAAGATCCCACCTCTTAACCATTCTGCAGAGATTCATCTGTTGCTTGGCAGAGACATCATCCATGTGCATAAGGTACGAGATCAGTCATCACAATGCACCTTACGCCCAATGATTAGATCTAGGATGGGTCATGGGTCAGTGGGTCATGGCTCAGTGTGCTGAAAGGAGCTCAAGATATGCTGGCTCAATCCAACCTCAAGCTCCATAAAATTTCATCTAACAAAATGGAGGTTATGAAAGCTTTCCCAGCTGGCGATCTTGCTAAAGGCTTACAGGACCTTGATTCCAAGACCTTCCCCCATTCAAGGAAGTCTAGGCATCAGATGGTATCTTGTTGCAGACACACTAACTTTACAAGGTGTTGATGTCAAGAAACCCTACACTCGATGTGGTGTGTTATTAACCATCAATAGCCTATTTGACCCACTTGGTTTTGCTGCTCCAGTGAGTGCTCAAGGCCAAAAGATTCTTAGAGATTTGACCACTGCTGTCTGTGACTGGGATGCACCAATCTCTGAGGACAAGTTCGAGGAATGGCAACAGTGGTGTACCTCTCTGCAGGATCTGAAAGTGGTGAAGATCTCGAGTGCTTACACATCAATTCCTCTCTCACAAGCTCAGGAAAATGAAGCTTGCATATTCTGTGATGCATCAACTAAAGCCATCGCTGCTGTTGCCTACCTAAAGGTCACAGATGCTCAAGGACAGACTGAACTTGGGTTCATCTTTGGTAAGACAAAACTGGCTCTTAAACCTGACCTTACCATCCCAAGACTTGAAGTCTGTGCTGCTGTCCTGGCAGTAGAAATTGTAGAAGTAATTGAAGAACATGAAATTCTTCACCGACAGCAAAGTGGTGCTTGGTTATATCAAAGAATCAAGGCATTTCTATGTTTATGTTAACAACAGTGCAACGAATCAGATGCTCAACTCAGAAACATCAACCGGCACTACATTTAAACTGATCTCAACCCAGCTGATCATGGAACAAGACCTGTGTCAGAGAATCAGCTTACTTTCTCAACATGGCTCAGTGGCCCAACAGCCCTTTCTCATCCACAAATCTGTCAACCACTTGAGGAAGCCTTTGAACTCAATCAGATACAGAATTGCAACCTGAGGTAATAACATGTGTAACGCACCTCTCACAAACCTTGGAAATAAACTTTTGAAAGGTTTTCAAGCTGGACATCAGCCTCCAGAGCCGTGGCACAACTCTCACATATTGCCCATTCCTTCACACAAGCGTAGTTCAATTGGATGATGCAAAGACTAAAATCCTTGCTGTTCAGACAGAGACTTATTCAGAGGAAATTTGGAGCATCCAAAGGGGACAGCCTATTCAAAAGCGAAGCCCCCTTGTCAAACTCTGCCCCTTTATCAATTCTCAAGTCTTACTTTGAGTCGGAGGGCAGTTGTCAAGAGCACAACTTCCATCAAAGGAGACTCATCCAACCATAATTCCAGGAAGACATCATGTCATCTTCCTGCTTATCAGACACTATCACGAGAAAGTTTATCACCAAGGCTGGCACTTTACCGAAGGAGCTGTAAGAGCAGCTGGTTTCTGGATCGTCATGGGGAAGAGGTGTATCAGCAGTCTGATTCACAGCTGTATAATATGTCATAAGTTACAGGGTAGGAGGGAGGATCAGAAAATGACAGACTTACCTGTCAATCTCTTGAGCACCGATCCTCCATTTGGTTATTTGGTCTTCTTATTTGGTTATACAGTCTTCATAGTGATCAAGCTTTTAAGGATAGACAGATTAAATGGACGAATAAAAGACTGTAAGTACGGATAGGAGAGCGTACCTTTAAGTACTTTTACACCATCCAGAAGTACGAAAGATGACTATACATCACCTCGTATATTATACTGTATTCACCAGCCTTTGCTGGCTCTCTCTTATATGGTCCGGGATGGACCATATAAGATGCTTGCTCTTTCTCGTGCTGTATTGTCATTCATCAGCACCAAACACAGTCCTTCAAAGGCTGCAACGGCACTTGTGACAAACTAAAGATAACTCCAAGTAAGACTGTACATCTGACAGGAAAAGATAGTGTTCACTATTATTTCTTTCAAAGTTTTACTGTGTTGTGTAATTTGAAGCTCAACGGGAATCGCAACGGGAATCACACGCATCACCCCGAATCTCCTTCCTTCTCTCTTTGATATCTCTCTTATCTTTGTATGCAATCTCACTCCGTGCTTACTAACACTGTCACTCAGTCAGTGATCTCAGTTTCTGTTGAGAAAAGATCCAAACTCTATAGTGTTATTCCCATTAAGGTTATTGTGCTTTGTAGCTTATTTTGTCCTTGGAAAAATTTTTTATAGTTTCTACCACTGGCCATTCACCACATGCAAGTCTTTTAAAGTCCCCGCCATATTTCTATTGCCTATTCTTCTTGTTTCACATACCAGGATGTGTGCCACATATTCAATTCATTTCAATTCAATTTTATTTGTATAGTGCTTTTACAGTTTTTCTCGATTGCTAAAACACTATAACCATTCTTTTGAACTAAAATTTCAAAACCATAACCCCATTTATCAAAAAGCACCCCCAATTCCCTAAACTCTAAACACTACTCCCCTGTTTTGACACATGAGTCAGATTTGTTGAGCTGTCACTGCAGAACTCTATACACAAATCCCTTAATTTCTTATTGCGTACACCATGTGGTCATTTTGAAAACACTAGCATTCAATACTGTTCACTCAAGTCAGCACATGTTGAGCTCAATTAGCACACAATTCCCCAGGTGAAAACACTAAGAGTCAAAATTGAACACACATCAATCGGATCCTTCAATAGATAGATAAAAGGGCCTGAATCAGTTCATTGAGTTTTGGAACAATGGATCCACAGAGAAATGAAGGAATAGGTCGAGGAGGGAGAGGAGGAGGTGGAGAAGGAGGACGAGAACAAGGAAGGGGAAGGGCAAGGGCAAAAAGACAAGTAGTCTCGGATGAAATTCGAGCCACTTTAGTTGACCATGTCCTTGTCCATGGTATGACTATGAGGGAGGCTGGGCAACGAGTACAGCCAAATTTGAGTCGCTTCACTGTCACCTCCATCATCAGAACCTTCAGGGAGGAAAACAGGTCGGTGTACTTACAGTAAGACTGCTCTGTGCAGTAACTTTTGAGTGCTGTACTCTGTGCTGTGACAACACATACACTGTTGCACTATGCTACTGTAATAAAGAAATGCATCAAATTGCCTCGCATACAGATAGAGTTTAAGTAAGTTTCCATTTTTTCCTGTAAAAAGGATGTGTGACAGTTACTTCACTTCACTTCACTTTATCAGCCTCTCCACAATTGATCGTATCCTCCGAAAGCACCGGTTCCGGATGGAATGTCACTATGTGCGCAGCCATCAGCCAACGAGGGGTTCTCCACCGCCATGCCATTCTAGGACCCTATAACGCTATGCTCCTCTTCGCTTTCCTTGACGGTCTAAGAGAGCATATGATCCAGCTGGACCAAAGGGAACCAGCGCAGCCAGAGCAGCCTCACTACGTTGTTTGGGATAACGTCAGCTTCCTCTGGTTCGTGACTGGTTTACCAATAACCCGAGGTTTTCAAACATCTTTCTGCCTGCATACTCTACCTTATTAAACCCGATAGAGGAGTTTTTTCGGCATGGCGGTGGAAAGTGTATGACCGAGAACCTTATATCCGTGTTCACCTCTTCCAGGCCATGGAAGAAGCCTGCCTAGACATATCAGTAGATGCTTGCCAGGGGTGGATCAGGCAAGAGGATTTTACCCCCGCTGTCTGGCTAGGGCCAATATAGCCTGTGATGTGGACGAGATTCTCTGGCCTGACCCAGACCAAAGACGGGATGCTGAGGCAGAATAATTTTTTTTTGTACTGTGTAGTACATGAATGAATAAAAATGTGCCAATGTATAAATTGGTTGTGTCTTTTGTGTTCATCATGTGAAAAGGTTTTTGAGGGGGGAACCCCAAGCAACATAACTTACCAGTTTGGGAAATATTGTTTTGAATTTATTGCACCAGTGTGTAAGACTATGTTGTAGTGTGTGTGTTTTTGAGGGCTTGTGTGTGATGTCTGAGGGCAAAGTTTGGTTTTTCAGCAAGAGTGAATGAGTTTGGGTGTAGAGCTTCATTTTGACCTGAAAATAGGATGTTTGGGAAATTGGGTGAGACGTTATGGATTTGTGTTTACTGTTTTGAGAATATGAATCATAGTTTCAAGAAATGTGCTTAAGCAATCAAGAAAAACTGTAACAATCACCATTGTCATAAAGCACCTTTACAGAAATATATAATTTCAGAATATAGATTTTTAACAAATTTGGCAAACAGATTCTGCCCTGCCTATTTTTGCACACTGGGCCAAAACCAGCACAGATATGTTCTGTACGTCTGATGTGAATTTGGGCTAGTGCTGGCCTAGCTCAACCTTTAATTTTATTATATTCAGCCCAGATCAGGCACAGAACCAGGACTCATTTTATGTCTGGCCTAATGTGGCACTGAACCAGTTACAGTTAGACCAACACTGGCCCAGCTCCGTACCTTAAACCTTTGCTTATCCAAGGCAGATGTGGCCCAGATCCTGTAGCTTTATTTGCATATGAGTGCTAATAAATACTAGATTTTAACATATTTTTATCTTCCAAATACTTAAAATGCTGTTTTAATTCTTATAACAGACATTATCTTGCCTAAACCATGTGTATACACATAAAAATACAAAAAGACTACCAGTTCATACACATCCTGAAAGATTTAGTTTCTAGCTGTTAGTTAGCTGACAAGCTTAAACATACAGTACTGAAGGGTATTATTAATGAAATAAAATTGCAGGGAACAGGTAAATAAAAACTGACCTAAAATATGATCTATAACGTATGGAGTACAGAAATTTAACAGTCATTTAAATCTCAGGCAGGAGAAAGAAAAGTGTGGGCATGTGTGTGTGTGTGTGTGTGAGTGAGTGAGTGAGTGAGAGAGAGATTATGTACGGGTGAGATTGAGATTGTGTTAGAAGAGTGTCTGTGTGTAATAGTGGGAAAAAGTAAGAGATTGTGTAAGACTGAGGGAAAGGTGTGTGTGTGAGAGAGAGTGAGAGAGAGACAGAGAGACAGAGAGCAAAAGAGTATATGTAAGAGTGAGGGAAAGGTGTGTGTGTCAGAAAGCTATTGGAACTAGTGGTAGGTTTCTGACCATCGGATTTTGACTGACAGACCAGGCAGAAGCAGGCAGAGTCATGGTTTATTCCACATCATATGGTGCAACACAACGTGGTTCCTGTTTTCTAATTGTTTGCTGGGAGTTTCTTGCCTCCCAGCATTTAAACTACACTGTTTCTTTTTCATCAATAATTTTGTGCTATCGTTTTGATGTTTTCACCTTCTGCTGTATTTTAATTTTTTCGAAGAACACTATTGTTTTTTTGTCTAAAGACAGCAAGTGGAGGCATCCACGCCAGATCCATGTAAAATAATATCAACTAATCTTCGACTAAGGTACATTAAACAACATGTCAAACATTGAGCTTGTGTTGGGTGCAGGATGTTTAGACATTCTTCTTCAGTCATTAGTAATAGCTTTATTTGTCCTAAATGTTTATTAGTTAGCTCTCTGACGGAGAAGATTGCAGCATTAGAGGTGCACATCCAAACGCTAGAGAGGGTTAGCAAGAGTGAGAGCAGCATAGTTTCTGTATGGAAAGTCTTGCCCTAGTTTTGAGGGCAGGGCTGGCCTTTGAGGGTGGGACGGTATCCATCGCACTCAAGAAGGTGCTGCTCTCATTTTTTTGCAGCATAAAGAACAGGCCTAGTTAATTGATGACAATCCAGAGCCAAGGCCAGGGAGCAGACAAGCAGACTAAACCGACTATCTGCTAGCTTCACTGAGTCTTCTCTTCCATCATAGTGAGACTATGTCTGTTGACCGAGCTAAACAAAAATGTAGAAATAATAAACTAATTAACATAAAATTAGATCATACTGAATGCACAGCCAGCACCTTTGATCTGAAGCTAGGACTGCTAAATATTATATCTCTTATATCTAAATCACTTATTGTTAATGAAACTATTACGGATCAGGATTTAATGTATGGGTTTAACAGAAACGTGGATTAAACTAAATGAGTATGAAGCTAGTTCTCCTGGGTACAGTTATATACAGTATATCAGCCTCATTTAACTGGCAGAGGAGGCGGTGTCACAGTTGTTTATAATGATAATCACACAAAATCACACAAAAACCTGGACATAAAATATTCGACGTGTTTGAAGTTCTTCATACTAACATAGCATGTAACAACAATAATAAGTGTACCCAGTCAATTCCATTACTTATTATCTACAGATGCCCAGGGCCATATTCTGAATTTCTTTGTGAATTTGCCTATTTCATCTCAAACCTGGTTGTTTCTTTACACAAATGTTAATTGTTGGAGACTTTAATATTCATTTTGATAACCCGGAAGACCCTCCTAGAACAGCGGTTGTGTCCATTCTAGGATATTAGCTACTTACTCAGATTAAATTGATCAGCTCAGAGGGGGATGTTTTGCAAACTTAATATTTCAACGTGTGGTCAACTATTCTTCAACCAATAAGTTGAGCTTAGTGTATCTTATTAAGTCTTACAAGGATATTATCTCCGTGGCCACCAGTAATAATATCCTGTTGCAGTTAAACCCAAATTATGAGCACAGTATCAAGATCAGGCAGTTTAACTGTAAACACAGAGACACAAGGCACCTCTCTTCAAAATCAATGAGACTTTATTTATTATTATTTATTATTTTTCTTTTGAGTGGCGTCTGAGAAGACCAATCATGATGGTGAATGGAGTGAGGAGTGCACTGGCGGAGTCTTGTAGGCGGGTTGCAGAGGAGCGCCTGATGAGCGTACAAGTGAAGGTCGAGGAGGCTTCGCAGGACCGGGTCGCAGAAGAGAGAGAAGACTTCGTGATCTTGAAGGCTGAGATCTCTCTTGAAGCTGCTGTTATACGAGAACTCCCCTGGAGTAGTTTGTTGATGAGAACTCACTGTTTCCATCATGTCCATGGGTTTTAACCCTTTCTGCCTGGGCTGACATCAAAGTGTTTGCTCCAATCGGCATGATCTCAGGGCAGGATGTAGCAACACTCCCCGCCCATACTCTACTCTGTCCATAGTCTTCGTAGTCATGTAATTTCACGCCTTTTCTTTCTGCTTTTTTATAGAGTGTGGATCAAACTATTAGTCCCAACTGTTAACACATACATATAATGGCATTCTACCTGAATTTTCTTACTCTCATCTTTCAGAAAATCCTTCAGCAAACATCACATACTTGCTGTTGTTGATACACTCATTAACTTTGTGATTCCTGTTACACATTTAAAAGGAATTGGTGGCTATAGGCATGACACATGGAATAGGAATAACATTAAGAATAACATAAGAATGACTTTAAATAGGCAACAAGTTTTTCAAATCGTGGTGCATTATTTTAAGAGTCATTGTCCTTTCAGGAGGTTTGAGGTAACCTGCATTTTTTAGAGCTGGGTTGTGTGGAATGTGTGAATGGTGGTGAGAGCATGAGGAATCTTTGTGTTCCCAGGGGGGACGAAAGACCAAAGGTCTCATTTCCTGACAAGTCTTTGTTGATTTTTTCTTGAGGCCTCGCTGGGTGAGTGTCCCCGCTTTTGGCCTTAGGCTATTAGATTTATGGTTGAGTGTCTTTGAGTTTTATCCTGTAGGCCAGCCATCTGGTCTTGGTCAATAAAGTCAGGGTCTTGGGCTTAAATCAATAAGCTTCCTCTTGGCTGAGAGGGTTCATGCTCTGGTCAGGGATATTCTAATGTTTATCCTGTTGTTCACAGATCATTACCTCATCTCATTTAAAATGTGTCTTTGTCATAATATATGCACCTTGACATGCTACTACGTCAAACATACAATCGCTTCAGTTACTGCACATAGGTTTATCACTAATCTCTCAGAGTTTTCAACTTTGATTGGTTCACCACCTGACCCCACAGAACTTGTTCGGTCAACTGAGTGCTTAGAGTCAGTGTTCTGCTACACATAATGTAGCTCCTCTTAAAAAAATAATTAGAGAAAAATCATTAGAGAGAAAAAAATAGCACCCCGGTATACTGATCATACATGCACCTTAAAACAGACCATACAAAAATTTGAACATAAATGGTGTCAAACTAAATTGGTAATATTTCAAACAGCATGGAAGGAGAACCTCATAGAAAATCTCTTAGTGCTGTTAGAGCAATGTATCTCTCCACCCTAATAGAAGATAACAAAAAGCTTCTTATTTAATTAACCAGGAATAAGACCACCACAGACACATGCACAACATCAAAATGCATGAATTTTTTTAATGAAAAAATGAATGAAAATATCAGGCAAAAAATTCAGACTACGAATTTAAAGCCAGACAATTTGCTAACTAACTCTGTAGATAACAAATTAACTATATCAGATCAGTGATTAGAATGTTTTACTCCCCTTCAAGAGACTGAATTAATTTCACTTATTTCCTCATCAAAATCATCTTGTGTACTAGATCCTTTACCTATATGTTTCTTCAAACAGATACTACCAGAAGCAATCAGGTCTCTTCTACAATAATCAATTCTTCCTTTAGCACTGGCTATGTACCCAAAACTTTTAAACTAGCAGTTTATCAAACCCCTAATTAAAAAAACTGACCCCTGTTAGCTGTCCAAATATAGCCCAATATCAATACTCTCCTTTAACTCCAAGATCCTAGAAAATGTTGGAGTACAGCAGTTATGCTACATAGAAATAACATTCATAAAAGCTATAAGTCAGGATTTAGGATCAGTCAGATTTAGGATCAGTCAGAATTATTTATTATTCATAAAGAAGGTATTAGCTCCCACTGTTATGCTGATGACACTCTGTTGTATGTTTCAGCAGAGCCAGATGAGATTCACAAGCGTAATAAAGTTGAGGGATGTGTAAAGGACTTTAGACACTAGATGCATATTAAATTACTTCTAGTTAATTGTGACAAGACAGAAGTACTTGTACTAGGACCACATGCAGCTAGAAGTAAGCTTTCTAATTACATAGTAACTCTGGATCACCTTTCTGTTTCATCATGTGCAGCAGTAAAAGATCTTGGTGTGATTATTGACTTCAGTCTTTCATTTGAAGCTCATGCAGATAATAGTACTAGAATAGTCTTCATTCATCTCAGAAATATTGCTAAGATATGAAATATAATGTCACTACACGATGCAGAAAAATAGCACATGCTTTTGTTACTTCTAGGTTGGATTATTGTAATGCAGTAGGTGCATAAACAAGTTCCAGTTATTCCAGAATGCAGCAGCCAGAGTCCTTATTAGAACCAGAAAATATGACCACATCACTGCTATCTCATCTACACTGCATTGGCTCCCAATCAAAATTTGCATTAATTATAAAATACTACCATTGACCTATAAAGCACTAAATGGTCTCACCCCAGTAACTGAGGAAACCTCTGGCCTTTTATTGTCCACCACTCCTACTTCAGTCAAACGGCGCAGACTCTTTGTTGGTACCTTGAATAGTGAAGGCTACAGCAGGGTGAAGAGCTTTCTCTTACGAAGCCCCACAGTTATGGGACAGCCTTCCTATTAGTTTTCAGGACTCAGACACAGTCTCAGTGTATATGTCTAGGCAGAAAAATATTTGTTTATTCAAGCCTTTATTCTTAGGTAAAGGAAGATCTGAAGGGTTCACAGACATAGAGTGTTTTGGTGAACTGGGATGTTTGGATGCTGGAGTGGCTGGCCGCTTTATGTCCCAGGGTGCCCTCATGTCTGTGTTACCTTCTGGCTCTCCCTTTTCATTGTGCTGTCATAGCTAGTCTTGCCAATGTCCCTGCTTGCACTCTGTACATAATGAACATTGTCTTTAGCAGGTACGTGACATGAGCATACCTAATAAGCTTTGTTTTTCTCTCTCTCTTTCTGTGTCGAGCTACACATGCTACTCTTGTGATACCAGTGATCCTGACTCCGTCTGCTCTCTGGACCTGCCTGATCCATCCTGATGCCCTACTTCTGGTTGGAATTCTCATCACCTAAAAACCACTAGTTGCTGCTGAGGATGGCCCCACATGGACAGCCTAAAGATCAGTGAGATTACTGTGGATGGTACCACTTAGAAGCCATGAAGATGCCTTAGGACTGCAATTGCTATGAACAGTTTTGCAATGATGGCCTAGGACTGCAGTTGCTACATAGCCTCGAGGATTCATCAGTGGCTCAGATTAACCAAAACATTATTTTGATTATTTAGAAAAGTTCAGGGATTACTTTCTAATTAGTTTAATAGCAATGGTCTGATAATACAAAATGCATGTTCGTTTTATGAATGATTGAATAAGCAATAAGTAGGAGGGACTAATTTGGGCCAAAGTAAACTAATCAGCGATAGCTAAGTAGTATAAAGCTTCACCCACAGCTGCACACACGAGATGCAATAGCTCAGTCGGCTAAGGCGTTAGTGGTCAATAACGGTATAAAAGTAAGTTACTTTATTTCACATCAGCATGTTTTTTATCAACATTAATGCTGAAATCAGATTAGTTTCTCTGCGAACACAACAGCATCGTCCTATGAGAGATTGTTTATTACCAAACTTTACCCTACCGGCTTTTCTCTAACACATCGTTGGGCGATTTAAACACTAAACTATGAATGAACATGACTGTATTTTTTGTTTTGTTTTTTTTTCTGTAATGCTTTTTGTGTTTACATATAGCGTAATGTTTTATCTCCGTGGTTGTGCTCTCGAGATGAAACATCATTGGGTGAATGATCAGTGATGTTTTTCGGTTGTGTAATGTTTTTTGTGTTTGCTCTTTGGTTGACTAAGTTTTATCAGTGTGATACTGAAATCAGATACGTTTTTCCGTGAACATGCACGTAATGTTCCTCCTATGAGAGAGTGTTTGTTTATTCTCTTTAACATGTCGCTGGTTAATTACAAGCTAAACTATGAATGAACATGACCATTATTTTATCAGTGTCAAAAAAGTGTTTCAGGTTGCATTCTAGTAAACACATTGAATATGATTATTAAAAAGTTTTATTTTAAAACAGACACACTAACATCTAAAAAATACTGCTTTTTCTGTCTTACAGGTCATCATGCACAAAAAGTTGTGTTTTTCCTAGAAAGAGTTTAGGTTGTGTTCTGTAAAGGACCACTGGGATATCTCCTTCAGGACCCAACTGAGGAGGCCAGGCTGATAAAAAATAACCTGTCTCTGCAGGACAAGTCCGCACCAATGAAGGAGCAGCTTGTCAGACAAAACACTCTGACTGTGGTCCGTCAGAGAGGAGGTGATATCTCAGACAAGAGAGAAGTTCAATGAGCACAGTCCTCTTGAATTGTGAGATGAAGTGCTTTCCAAGTCGGAACAAAAATCTTTTCTTATTTTGTCAGTGTTTTGGCCATGGTCTAGCCATGATTCACTAACAAATGTGTGTGCTTTTGGCAATATATTAACTGTCCTAGGGGCTATGAATTGATTTCCTGACCATGATAAACCAACACCAGCCACAATCAGGGTAAGTACTCACATATTTTTGTAATAGTCAGGTTTTAAATTTTTCTGTCTACTAACACATGATGAAATGCATACTCTTGCATTTTGCCTTTTCACATCCCCTGCTTCAGTTTGAAATGATTGTGACATTCCTTGAATAGGTATAATGTAAACTTTTAATTCATACTACTAAGAGAAGCAGGTGAAGTAAGAGTAGCATAATATTGTTTATATCTATTCCTTATATAGCACCAGCCTTGCCAGCTCTGAAAACGCCTATGTTTCTTGTGCCAGAATTAGGTTCTCTCAGTTTGTGTGGAACAGTTAGGTTCCACACAAACTGAGAGAATGGTTTCAACTACAGGTGTGTTTACCTAAATTTACATTGTGCATCATAACTGTTTAAAATCACATTTAATATTTATAATTCCTCACCTCTCATATATTGCTAATGTAGGAATGGTACTCTGTTTCAGGAGACAGCAGTATTATAGTCAGCTCTCCAGCGTGCAGGACACTTACTTTTGAGGAATGTGTCAAAGATGATAAGTGTGTATTACACTTGACTGGACTTGACATAAAGAAAGCAAATGTCTTTTGCTTGTGGTGAATATTGAACTAATGTAGATATATTTTGACTTTAATTTACAGTGTAATTTTAAGTTTGCATTAATATGTATATATGGGCAGACTTGTGTGTGTATATGTGTTTCTTCACTATTGTTGCTTTTGGTTTTCACTGATCTTTTAAAGTGTTTAAAATGCAAATAATAAAAAATAATAAAAATTGATAAACAGTAATTGCTTTGGTGTAGTGTGTCTCTGTTTGCAGGATTAATTATTTACTCTATTATATTGACAATGTTTAACTGGTAAGTTCATTTAAGACTCCCGTCCCTCAATAAACCATAAGCATTCAACACTGGAATTCATTATATTAGAGTAAAGCCTTATTTTAAATTTCTCATTTACGTTGCAAATACAACATTGATCCATTACAGATATTACTTAACAGTTTTATATATTATTATTTTTTAAGTTTACTAATGTTTCATTTCACTTGTTGACATTTTGTAAAATTAAAAAGTAATAATAGTATAAAGCTGTTAAGTGATATTTGTAATGGATCCATGTTGACGTAGCAGTCAAGGATTTATCCAGAGATTTATTCAGAGATTTATTCTGTGTTGTTGCACATTTGATGAATAAATATTTGAACTCTATATGTCAACATTAATCAATTAATAAAAATACATTGGCCATCAAACACAGAAAACATTTTAAACCACATTGCAATACTAATGTACAATATAATATGTACAATAGTATAATGCACAAAACTGCACTGAGTGGGATTCAAACCTAGGTCCAGACAAACGTTAAAAATTGTAAAAAAAAAAAAAAAAAAAAAAAAAAAAAAAAAAAGTGATTAATTGTGTCATCATTTCAGCACCTGGGACAGCAGCAGAAAAGCTTCAATATGATTGGCTGGCACTATGTGCCATACATGACTGGGGAATTGCTCATTTATGTAGATATCCAATAATTCAATCATATGGCAGCAGCACAATGCATACTATAATGCAGATACAGGTCAAGAGCTTTAGTTAATGTTCACATCAAACATCAGAATGAGGAAACAATGTGATCTCACTATGTTTGTTGGTGCCAGACTGGCTGGTTGAATATTTCAGAAACTGCTGATCTCCTAGGAGTTTCACACACAAGAGTCTCTAGAGTTTACACAGAATGGTGAGTGAGCACTGAGTGAGCAACAGTTCTCTGGGTGGATGGGCTACAACAGCTACAAGACCACATCAGGTTCCACTCCTGTCAGCCAAGAACAAGAATCTATCATGGACACAGACTCACTGTTCTGGTATATAGCCGCCACCTAGTGGCCATTTCCAGTATTGCAGTTTTGTTATTCTTCTGTACATACGCAGTGTTGATTTAGTTCGGTAACAGTCAACGTGCAGCATCGGCTTCAGTTCAGCACGCAAACAGTCTTTGCCTTGGAGAAGGATATGCCTGTAAGTTTATTGATTATTTGTAAGTGTAAAAGGTATGGAATGTATTATGTTGGTATATATAGAATTACACAAAAATGTTCAAATGTGTACCTGATATGCCTGTCTGTATGTGTGAATCTTCCCCTTTAACTTTCTGACTGCATTGTTGGTCTTAATTTCCTGTCTTTGCCCCTCCTCTTACCTTTCTGCACAGTCTCTGCATGGGAGAGGTGGGTTTCTAATGAGCTCTGATTAATCCAATTACATCTTTGTCTTTTAAATCACTTTTGTACTTAAATTTCTCATCAAATCATACCTTTGGCATTAATTTTCATGTATATTTGATTTTCATATTTTCACCAAGTTTGATCAATTTTATGTACTTTCTTCTGTACTCAAAGCACGTGCTCATTGCATTGCACTTTAACAGAAACAGAAACAACAAAGCGCAAATTCACATCGTAAAGACTGTTATCTTTTATCAGGTATGCTGTTTTGTCACTGTTAAATTAATTTTATTGCTTGAAAGTTTTATCCCTGTTCTCCTTTGCCCTTTTCTGTACTGTCTCTGCATGGGAGAGAATCAGAAACAACAAAGGGCAAATTCACATCATAAAGACTATCTTGTGTTACGTTATCTTTTATCAGATTAAAGAAGAGTCGAACCGTCAGCTGATGTCCGTCTGTTTATTATACCAAAAAAGAAAAACACACAACGCAGACAACAGCAGTTACACGTGGTGCCGTGACCATTCCGGATCATCAGATCAGCGCTTCGCAGATCGCCGTGGTTGCGTGACGGCTCGCCTGCTTCGCCGGTCTTCTCTCCCGGGTTTTCTTCATCGCCATCGCTCGCAGAGGCCCTGTGCTCGCGCAGAAGGAGGGCGCGTGTGTGGGATGAACAGCGTGTGACATCGCGGAACAAACTGTTGCATGTTAAAGGACCGGTAAAGAGTTTCATTGACTTCCTGATCGACGACTTTTTTTTCTCTCTTCTCCGAAGAACTTTCATTCATCGTTGATGCGTATTAATAGAGAGAGACTTTGTGATAAGGACCGCGGGACGCTTCAGTGACCTTCGAGCATCGTATCCTTTATCTGAACAGTATATTATGATTGTTAAAATGACTGTTGATGCGTTTTAAAAAAAGAAACGGTGATTGACTTTGAGTGAGAAATATTTTATTTTATTTTCGTCGAAAAGAGACAAGAAACTTTTCTCATTGAACTGTGTTCATCCTAATATTTAACTGAGTTGGTTTGATTTCAAATTTCCCAGGATCTTATATGAACTATATATGAACATTTGTGAATTGTTTAAGGTTTTGCTGGTTGAGGCATATTAATTTGTGGGAATTTTTCATATTTTTTGTGCTTTCACTTTACAGTTGAAACATGTTTGAGGATACTAGCCAAGACAATTTCAGCCCTGTGAAACAATCTAATGTCACTTTTCCAATGGGCCTGAAATTTATCACAATGAGGGTGTCTGAAATTACATCTCAATGTTATGGGAGAGGTAGAGCTAATGTGGGTCTTGACCATATGCACACAGTCGATTCAGCGATCGGTGCTTCTGTAGGCCCAACAGCTAGCTCCACCACAATCACACGCCCAGATACTGAACGTGTCATTTCTCCTGAGGCATTAGGGAGCATAATTTCAGATTTGGCTCAGAAAATAGGGGAGAGTATTTCAGCCAGCCTTAACCTTGCGCACCAGCCCAGCCTAGTACAGCCTAATCCTCATTGCCAGTCTCAACACTCCAGTGTGTATTGATACATCTAGTCTGAAGGTGATAGTTCAGCAAGATTAAGCACCTCCGCCATTCTTCAGGGGCGATAAGAGTGATTCATGTACTGTCCATGAATGGGAGGATATGATGTGCAGTTATTTAGACAGAATGAAATGCAAAACACAAACTGATGTTTCTGATCTTATCATGAGCAGACTGGCTGGAAAAGCGAGAGATGTTGTTAAGGTGTCCCTGCGAAGCCGCCCTGAACTGAGTGCCAGTGAGCTTCCAAGTGCTGTGTTTGACATACTGAAACGCAACTTCATTGAGTTGGCTTACTCAAATATGCCTATGGCTGACTTCTATAATACTGTCCCAAGAGCAGATAAAAGTCCCATGGTTTACTGGATTCGACTTAACAAGGCCATAGATGTTGCTGTTGAGTGCTTGCACAGACATAATAAGAGCGTCGAGGATCCCGCTGCTGAAGCTGTCATGATGTTTGTTTCACATTGTCCAGACCCAAGTCTTGCTATGTCTTTTCAGTTTAAACCAGCTGAGAAGTGGAGCACCGCTGAGGTCCAGGAGCGGTTGGATAGTCATCAGAGGGATCTAAAGAGAGTCTCTTTGAGGACACAGCACACAACGTCTTTGCCAGCTTGCAACGAGTGCACCGTTACGGCATGCCCCAATTCTGTGTCCAGTTCTCCTCAGCAGCCTGCTCCCGTGCCAGCCCAGTCACTGACTCCTGTAAATCATCTTAATCCTAATGCTGTTCCATTCTCTCCAGACACCAGTCTTCGACACATAGTTGGCATGATGGATCGAGTCCTGTCAATGTGCACTGCCTCTGTCACTTCATCCAATCAGTTTCATGCAGGCAAAACTTCAGACTTCAAAACCAACTTAGGCTCTGTATGTAGGGTCTGTAGATCCAAGGAACACACTACGTACTCACATTGTAGACGTCCGAGGCTATGTCGTCACTGTCTCAGTTCTGGCCACTCTAAGTGTGACTGTCCTAAAGCAGCATGCCCTGCCTTGGATACTGCTCAGTTAAACTGAATAGCCCATGTGATGAGAGGGGTAACATGGGCAATTTTGATAAAACCTCCCTCACAGGTTGAAAATAGGCAGACACAGGATAATGTGAGGCGTGCATTATTTTTGTTCGAGAGCATGAGCAAAAAGAATTTCAAATCCCTGGCAATTAGCCTTGATGTGGAAAAAGCGTTCGATTCAGTGTGATGGGAGTATTTGTATTTGGTATTGCAATGCTTTGGCTTTAATGAAGAGGTTATAAGAAGTCTTAAACTGCTATATCATTTACCAACAGCCATGATTAAAATAAATGGCAATGTCTCTAACTCAATTACACTGGAGCGAGGATGTTGTCAGGGATGCCCCCTGAGTCCCACGCTTTTTGCACTATTCATAAAGCCATTAGCTCAAGCAATTAGAGAAGATACAGAAATTCTAGGAATTCCAATAAAAGAAATTGAATACAAAATATGCCTGTATGCAGACAACATTCTTATGACTATTTCTTAGCCAGACTCCTGTTTACCTAAACTCATGTCTTGTCTTGAGCAGTTTGGTTGGTATTCAGGATATAAACTAAATTTACACAAAACCCAAACCCTCTCTTTTAATTATTCACCACAGGAAAATATACGTAATAAATATAATTTTAAATGGAAAACAAATAATATTAAATATCTGGGGGTTATTATACCAAAGAATCTGGCTAAAATTTATACTACTAATTATGCTTCTATTACGAAGGAACTGAAAGCAGACTAGGACAGTTGGATACCCATAACCTTTAGTTTGTATGATCAAATAGAAATTATAAGGATGAATGTTTTACTGCGATTATTGTTTTTCTTTCAATTACTACCTTTAGGGATACCAAAAAAACAATTTAATGACTGGAACCGAATGATCTCAAGATTTATATGGAAAAATCAGAAACCCAGGGTCAGACTTAAAACACTACAATTACCAAAGAAAAAGGGAGGATTGTCTCTTCCCTGTTTGGAGGACTATTATACAGCAGCACAATTAAAATATCTAGTCTGCTGGTGCATTAACGATTATGAGGCAAAATGGAAAGAATTAGAATTTAACCAACTAGACTTTCCTCTCCCTTCCTTATTAGGGGATAAAACTGCTAAGATTATGTATATATTATATTATATTAAGCAATTGGACATTGGTCCCTCTTAATATTTGGTTCAAAGAATGCAAAATTTTGAAGCTGGAGAGACAAGCACGGCTGTTAAGATGGGTGGCATATGATAGAGACTTCAAAACTGCACAGATCGATGTGCGGTTTAAACAATGGATATGGAACGACATTACATCATATTGTACAGTTTCATCCAAGATCAACATTTTTGCTGAAGCATATAAACGTGCCTCTGTATGCATACAGTCCTCCAAGTCTCACTCTACCTTATATATTAAAGAAAAATGGGAGAAGGAGGCCAATATAATTTTAACAGAAGAAGATTGGTTAAACATATGTAAATCACAGCATGCTACCTCCAGTTCTGGTCAGTGGAGAGAATTCTCATGGAAAAATATCATTAGATTTTTTATTACTCCAAAAAGAAAATATTTACAGAATGGTAATCCAGAATCTGCACTTTGCTGGAGACGTAACAACTCGATGGTTGATTATTTTCATATATTCTGGAACTGTCCAGCAATCCAGTCTTACTGGTTATTGGTAGTCACGGAAATAGAATTAATACTGGGTTTTGAGATTGATTATAGCTTTGGTACTATATATTTAGGAAACATACCAACTGATTTTAATGCTCAAGACAAGTATCTTCTCAGATTGCTGCTGGTTGCTAGTAAAAAAGCAATAACCAAGAAATGGCTGGATGAGAATCCACCAACAAAAGAAGAGTGAATAGCAATTGTAAAGGATACATTTGATATGAAGAAAATGACCTTCTCTTTAAGTGTAATACATAGGAAAATAGATATTACATAAGTAGATATGAAGTGCTTTGCAGTGAATGTGCCCCCCCCCCCTTTTTTTTTCCCCATCCATATATGTGAAGTATTTACTTGAAAATACACTGAATGGACTGAACTTTATGGACTTAAAAGACTGAGCATTATGGACTTGAATTAACACTTTTTTATTCTCTTCCCCCTCTTTTAATTTGTGTGTGTATTGGGGGGCTATTGGGAGAGTAACCCCTATCATGAAAATAACTGTACAAGGATCTAAGAACTGTATGTGATGCCTCTGGTGACCTGTTCAGTTCTTTATTTATTTATTTGTCTTTTTTTCTTTTTTATTTCTTTTTTGTATTTCATAGTTAAAAGAAATAAAAAAATAAAAGAGACAGATGTGCAAAATGTTTTCGTGAACAGCTGCAAGAAGACAAAACTGTGTTATATGTGGGGTCTCAGAGTTGATGGGGCAAATGAGTTGTTTTATGCTTCTGTGACTGTGACCATTACACTTTAAAAGGGTTACTGGATTCTGGTAGTATGTCCTCCACACTTAGTGAAGAGTGTGATTCCAAGCTGCAAGCCAATGGTCTTCTTCTACATCCTCAAGCGATTCCAAGTAATGTGGTTCTGGTTGGCTGTGGTGGCCTTACAATTTAGCCAAAGTGTACATATGACTTGGAGATTGAAGTCTATGGATTTAAGTTTGTCGTTTCAATTCTTGTGGTGCCTGGACAGAGGATGAATTCATTATTTGAAGCAACATGTTCAAATGCTTTCTGCAGAAGATGAAATCTCATGACAAGTACTGGGAACTTGTTTCCTGCAGTAACAGTAATCCTGAGTGTGAGCCATTCCTCGAGCTTCTGAGCTGCATCTCTCGATGGTCTGGCCCTCAGCAGCCTGATAAACTTGGTACTGTGCAACTCTGTCAGGCAATCACTCTACTTCCTAAATGTGAGTATCTTGTTTGGGGTAAATTGCCAGCAAATGTCCCTGTTTCCCCGGGAAGCACTGTAATTGTTGAGCCAACCACTGCACGTTCAGCACCTAAAAACATTCTTGTCGGACGAGTAGTAACACCAATGTGGGGTGATCGATGGGTGCCAATGAAGATACTAAATTCTAATCCAACTTCAGTGACTCTTTGCCGTAACACTAAACTAGCAATGTTTCTTCCTGTCTTGCTGTCATGCAGGGATTAAGTAGAACCCATCGTGACATTCCTAATTCAAATCCCTTCGAAACTGCCTCGTCCTCTGATCCCATGCAGTTGCTGAAAGACTGTGGCCTGAAGGACATTGACATTGATGGTTGTGAGGTCACTGAGGTGTGGAAGAGAAAATTGGCAGCTCTTATTGTGTCTTACCATGACGTTTTTCTCCAAGGATAAGCTGAATTGTGGAGAGGCAAAGGATTTTGTGCACAGGATCCATCTTTATGATGAGCGCCCATTCCGTCTTCCCTATCGCCGCATCCCTCCTGCTCACTACCAGAAACTGAGAGAAGTGTTGTCAGAGATGGAGTTGAAAGGCATAATCAGCAAGTCTGTCAGTGAGTATGCATCGCCCTTAGTGATGGTCTGGAAAAAAAGATGGTAATCTGAGGGTTTGCACCGATTTTCACTGGCTCAATGCTAAAACCATCAAAGACACCCACCCTTTACCACATCAAGCTGACTGTCTTGCAGCCTTAGGGGGTAATGCCTTTTTCAGCACCATGGACTTGACTTCGGGATTTTACAACATCTCACCCCATGCGTCTGACCGACGATACACTGCCTTCACAATGCCAATGGGCTTATATGAGTATAATCGTCTTCCTCGGGGCCTTTGCAATAGCCCTGCATCTTTCATGCGCATGATGCTCAGTATTTTCGGTGACCTTAACTTTTCCAGTCTTCTCTGTTACCTCGATGACTTGTTGGTCTTTGCTCCATCTGAACAGGATGCTTTAAGGCATTTGGAGATTGTTTTCTCGATTGAGATCCAGCCACCTGAAGCTCGCTCCTAAAAAGTGTCACTTCTAAAAAGTGTGACTGACAAATTTCTAGACCATGTGATAGATGGTTCTGGTGTTTCAGTTGATGAGGAGAAAGTGAATGTCATCTCTGCTTTTCAAAAGGAGGATCTAATGAAAGAAGATGGAATCACACCTTCACAAAAAAAATCAGATCGTTTCTTGGTATAGTCCTGTACTACCAAACCTTTATTCCAAGTTGTTCATGTATCACTAGACCCTTATTCAACTTGACGGCTGGCCAGAAACATTTGGTGAAAGGTGCTGATGGTCGTAAGAGAGCGGGCACTTTTTGGGAGTTGACACCCCAGGATTGGACTCCAGACTGTGGTGTGGCCTTTGAAGAATTGAAAAGAGCCCTTGTTGACAAAATCTGGACCGCTTATCCAGATTTTGAACGTCCTTTCCTGCTTTGCACTGACACTTCATTAGACAGCTTAGGTGCTGTACTCTCTCAGGTCCCTGCTGGTGAAGACAAGGTGAGACCGATAGCATTTGCTAGCAAGACTTTGAACCGCAGCCAAACTAAATATCCTGCACACAGATTAGAATTCTTGGCTCTTAAGTGGGCAGTGTGTGACAAGTTCAGTCACTGGCTTAAAGGCCATGAGTTTAAGGTATGGACAGATAATAATCCGCTTACATACACTATATTGCCAAAAGTTTTGGGACATCTGCCTTTACATGCACATGAATTTTAATGACATCCCATTCTTAATCCGTAGGGTTTAATATGGAGTTGGCCCACCCTTTGCAGCTATAACAGCTTCAACTCTTCTGGGAAGGCTTTCCACAAGGTTTAGGAGTGTGTTTATGGGAATTTTTGACCATTCTTCTAGAAGCGCATTTGTGAGGTCAGGCACTGATGTTGGACGAGAAGGCCTGGCTCGCAGTCTCCACTCTAATTCATCCCATTCATCATCTTGGTATGCTGAAGCATTCAGAGTTCCATTCACTGGAACTAAGTGGCCAAGCCCAACCCCTGAAAAATAACCCCACACTATAATCCCCCACTCCACTAAACTTTACACTTGGCACAATGCAGTCAGGCAAGTACCATTCTCCTGGCAACCGCCAAACCCAGACTCGTCCATCGGATTGCCAGACAGAGAAGCATGATTCGTCACTCCAGAGAACGCGTCTCCACTGCTCTAGAGTCCAGTGGCGGCGTGCCTTACACCACTGCATCTGACGATTTGCATTGCACTTGGTGATGTAAGCCTTGGATGCAGCTGCTCGGCCATGGAAACCCATTCCACAAAGCTCTCTATGTACTGTTCTTGAGCTAATCTGAAGGCCACACAAAGTTTGGAGGTCTGTAGCTATTGACTCTGCAGAAAGTAGGTGACTTCTGCACACTGTGCGCCTCAGCATGTGCTGACCCCACTCTGTGATTTTACGTGGCCTACCACTTTGTAGCTGAGTTGCTGTTGTTCCCAATTACTTCCACTTTGTTATAATACCACTAACAGTTGACTGTGGAATATTTAGTAGTGAGGAAATTTCACTAATGGACTTACGTTGCCCTCTGTGCAATATCACAGTACCGCTTGAATTCACTGAGCTCCTGAGAGCGACCCATTCTTTCACAAATGTTTGTAGAAGCAGTCTGCATGCCTAGGTGCTTGATTTTATACACCTGTGGCCATGGAAGTGATTGGAACACCTGAATTCAATGATTTGGAGGGGTGTCCCAATACTTTTGGCAATATAGTGTATATTATGACCAAGCCAAAATTGGATGCATGTGAGCAGCGCTGGGTTTCGAAACTTGCTCCATATTCTTTTGTGATCAAATATGTTCCTGGGAAACTCAACGTGGTGGCTCAGGAGGGATCCATTTGTTAGGCCGGTGAGTCAGCAGCTTTTGTCAGAGCCCTATTCTGAACTGTTGAGGCAAGTGCACAGTGTTGAGGATGGAAGTGTGCAAGAGTTGTTCCGACTTACCTGCCAACCACAAACATTAAGATCAGGTCCACTTGACGTTGGGCTGAATACAACATTGTCCTCCAATGACGTGTCTTAAATTCTGTCCTCCTGTGATGAATGGGAAAAAATTTAGAGAAACATCATTTACTGAACATCTGAACTCTTTAGTCAGTGGTGAAAAAGAGGTGTTTCATTACCTTTCGCTTACCGACTTACAAGAACATCAACACAAAGACCCTGTCATTGCCAGAGTATTTTTCTATGTTGGCAGGAAGCGCAGACCATCAAGACTGGAACGTGCCAACGAAAGCCAACGTGTGTTGCGGATTCTGAAGCAGTGGGACAAACTTTCCGTGCTTAATGGAATCCTGTACAGAGCTATTAAAGACCCACTCACCAAGCACAAGAGATGTCAGTTCATTTTGCCCAAATCCTTGAAACGTCAAGCACTTTCTGGTGTTCACGACCTGGCTGGTCATCAAGGGCATCAAGGTCGTCTTTAGCCCGTCAGAGGTTTTTCTGGCTTGATATGGAACGTGATTTGCGGGATTATGTGAAGAAATGTCCCAAGTGTGTCCTCAGCAAAACTCCAGAGCCTGCAGTGAGAATACTTGGAGAGTATTAAGCTGGCACATGCATTTCCATGTCAGGACCAAACAGCAAAAAGAGTGGCCAAGAAACTGTGGGACGGCTTCTTCTGTGTCTAAGGATTTCTCCAACGCATCCATTCTGACCAGAGGGCTACATTTGAGATTGAGCTGATCGCCGAGCTTCTTGAACTGGCTGGCATAGATAAATTTAGAACCACCCCCTACCACCCGATGAGGAATGGTGGTACCGAAAGATTCAATAGGACATTAGGTAACATGCTGAATTCCCTTCCACCTAGACCTAAGCAGAAGTGGCCGCAGTTAATACAGACCATGATATTTGTGTAAAACTGTACAGCACACGAAACAACAGATTTTGCCCCATTTAACCTAATGTTTGGCAAGTTACCAAGGTTGCCAGTTGACCTTATGTTCCAGAGTGTTCTGCAGGACAAGTCGGTTTGTGACTACGACCAGTACGTTAAATCGCTCATCAGTGACCTCCAGACAGCCATGACATTAGCGCAGAAGAATTCCGTTCAAGAACAAAAACACCAGTCCAGCCAGTACAACAAAAAGGTTAAAGGCCTTCCTCTAGCCATTGGTGACCAGGTGCTTGTGGCTAACAAGGGATGTAGGGGGAAACGAAAACTTGCTGACAGATGGGAGCCAGTTGTGTACACTGTCGTTGCATCAAAACCTTCCATACATGTCTATAGGATCCGTGACAGAGCTGGTAATGAGTGAACAGTACATTGCAATCTTCTTTTGCAAGTGAACTTCCTCCCTTTGCCAGATACAGACCTACGTGCAGTGTACCTTCGCAGATGTCTGATGCAGCACGCTGTGGTGGTCTAACTGGGCAGACACACAGTGGTGATTCCTCCTACTTTGCTGAGATAGAGCCTGCAGAGGATGCAGATGATGAGCGGAATGAGGCTGAGGAAGTCTCGCAAGCAGACTCTGCGTCGAACATCTCCAATGTAACTATTTGTGATGAAGACTACACTGCTTCATGGGTGTGTTCTCAGTTGTCCAATCAACACGAGCCGAATGCAGAAGTGGCTGTGCCAGTGGCTGATGACAATACTGTGGCTAGTGCTGGTGCTAATCCTTCTCCCCAAACTCTTGTCCCCAAACCAATGATCCTGTAGCTGATTTAAATACAGCCAATCGTTACTCTACCAGATTCGGGAGAGTTATCAAACCAGTACGTAGACTTATTGAATCTATGGTTCAACTTGAAACCCTGTTAGGTTTGGATTCTGGGTCTTCAGTTATTCATGTCTGAATTTGAAGTTTGACATGCAGTTTTTGGAACTTACTTTGTTTTTTCCTTTTCGTAGTGAAACTTGCCTTCATTGAGTATGTGGTCTAAGTGTACAAGGTGTAATGGGCACCTTGATAATGTCTATAGAATGTGTTGAAATTTGGCCAATTTCAAAACATTTTTATCCTTTAATTGAGTAGCTTTCAATGCTCACAGTCTTCACTCATTGTTTAGTGTGTGTACCATGTAATTCTTATGACCTGTGTACAATTTTTCTTGTGTTCTCAGAATTTTGTGTAATTCTAGTGGCGTGAGTGTAACAGGTATGGGATGTATTATGTTGGTATATATAGAATTACACAAAAATGTTCAAATGTGTACCTGATATGCCTGTCTGTATGTGTGCATCTTCCCCTTTAACTTTCTGGAACCTTTTCAATCAGGGTTTAGGTCTGGACATAGTACGGAGACTGCCCTTTTGAGGGTAATGAATGATCTCCTTGTTGCAGCAGATTCTGGGGCTAGTGGCATTTTGGTTTTGTTAGATCTCAGTGCTGCATTCAATACCATTTGTCACACTATACTACTGGACAGATTACATAAGTGGATTGTCTTTCTGGTGTAGCTTTAAAATGGTTTGAATCATATCTTTCAGAACGCACTCAATTTGTCTATTCTGGTGCAAACAGATCTCAGACTGTTCCATTGCGGCAGGGTGTCCCTCAGGGGTCGGTATTGGGTCCTACTCTTTTTAGCATTTATATGTTGCCTCTTGGGCAGATTATTCAAAAGCATGGTCTGGGTTATCATTGCTATGCAGACGATATCCAGATTTACATTAGTACTCAACCTGATGTTACATCAGCACTTTCAACTTTATCTGCTTGTTTACTGGAAATACAGACCTGGATGAAACAGAAATTCCTACAGTTAAACTATTCAAAAACTGAAGTTCTATTGATTGGCACTTCTACTGCTGTAAATAGATGTAAAAACTTTAAACTTACAGTGGATGATTGCCAGGTTCTCCCTTCTGTGCAGGTGCAGAATTTGGGTGTGATTTTTGATGCACATCTGACTTTTAATACAGTCTAAGAATGTTACTAAAGTAGCTTTTTATCATCTTCGGAATATTGCACGTATAAGACCATTTCTCTCCATGCCTGATGCAGAAAGGCTTATTCATGCCTTTATAACATCTAGGCTTGATTATTGTAATTCACTTTTTGCAGGGTTACCTGCAAATTTGATTAAGAGGCTGGAATATGTGCAAAATTCAGCTGCTCGTGTTTTAACTTTACACCATCCCGTAGTCATATCACTCCTGTGCTTTCTCAACTACACTGGCTTCCAGTTCAATCACGTATTGATTTTAAAGTTCTTATCTTAACTTATAAAGCAGTATATGGGCTGGCCCCAGAGTATATTTGTAGTTTGGTCTCAGTGTCCACACCATCTCGGTCTCTCCGCTCTGCCGGTTCTCTTACTCTGTACCAGCCTCGCTGTAAACTCAAAACTATGAGTGGGAGATCATTCTCTTGTACTGCTCTGAGGTTGTGGAATTCTCTGCCTCTTCCTATTAGGAATGCTCTATCTTTTGATTGTTTTAAGAAGTTACTCAAAACATATCTTTTTAGTGAAGCTTTTAAGTTATAATCTTACAGTTGTTGTTGTCATTGTTGTTATTGTGTTGTCATTGTGATTGCTATTATGGAGTTGTGTTGTTTCTTTTATTGTTGTTTTATACTGTTGTAGCACCTTGAGTGTAACAAAGGCGCATTATAAATAAAATTTATTATTATTAATTTATTATTATTCTGACTGCAGTGTTGGTCTTAATTTCCGTCTTTCCCCTCCTCTTCCCTTTCTGCACTGTCTCTGCATGGGAGAGGTGGGTTTCTAATGAGCTCTGATTAATCCAATTACATCTTTGTCTTTTAAATCACTTTTGTACTTAAATTTCTCATCTAAATCATATCTGTGGCATTAATTTCCATGTATATTTGATTTTCATATTTTCACCAAGTTTGATCAATTTTATATACTTTCTTCTGTACTCAAAGCACGTGCTCATTGCATTGCACTTTAACAGAAACAGAAACAACAAAGCGCAAATTCACATCGTAAAGACTGTTATCTTTTATCAGGTATGCTGTTTTGTCACTGTTAAATTAATTTTATTGCTTGAAAGTTTTATCCCTGTTCTCCTCTGCCCTTTTCTGCACTGTCTCTGCATGGGAGAGAATCAGAAACAACAAAGGGCAAATTCACATCGTAAAGACTGTTATCTTTTATCAGAATAAAGATGAGTTGAACCATCAGCTGATGTCTGTCTGTTTATTACACCAAAAAAGAAAAACACAACGCAGACAACAGCAGTTACATAAGGGACCTATAAGAGTGTTATGTGGTAACATAATATTACTTCTTGAAAGTGAAGTTTGTGATTGATGTAATATGATAATGTGAGAAAGTTTTGCATCACATACATACGCACGTGCAGACTGTACGCATTCACATTCATATGTATATCAAACGAGTTAATGTACAATTTGTAATTTCATTTCTTGTTTATTGTATTTCGGTTTACAAAGAAAAAAGGAAAAGAGCAATCCCAGAAGTAAACATTCTGGAAAGGATAATCTGCTTTGTGTTTGTTAGCTAGCTGTCTAGCTTCTTCAGAGTGACACAGGTGCGAGGACAGCATACTCACGGAAACTGGATTAGTTGAAGATTAGAAACAAATCACCTGGTCTTTTTCCAGTCTTCAGCTGTCCAGTTTGTGTGAGTCTCTGCCCATAATAGCCTCAGATTCTTGTTCTGTTCTTGGCTGACAGGAACCTGATGTGGTGTTCTGCTGTTGTAGCTCAGCCGCCTCAAAGTTTGATGTGTTGTGCGCTCTGAGATGCTTTTCTGCTCACTACAGTTGTAAATGATGCTTATTCGAGTTACTATAGTCTTCCTGTCCTCTCAAACAAGTCTGGTCATTCTCCTCTGATCTCTCTCATTAACAAGGTGTTTCAGCCTGCAGATCTTCTGCTTACAGGATGTTTTTTGCACCATTTTTAACCATTTCATGGTTAGTCACAGAGATCACGCATTTTCTTCATTCTGATGTTTGATATGTACATTAACTGAAGCTCTTCACCTGTATCTGCATGATTTTTTGCATTGTGCTTCTGCTATGATTGGCTGATTAGATAACTGCATGAATGTACAGGTGTACAGGTAGTGGACAGTGGGTGTATATTTACGAGGCAGCCATGCCAATTCGTATTTTTATGGTTTTTACTTCTGTCTTCTACTTGACCCTGTTTATTTTTTTTCCGGCTGCATCAGCAATTTGTTCAACATAATAGGACCTCTGGACTATAATTTCCAAAGGCAGCAATGCCAATTTGTATTTTTACGTTGTTTCGTCTGTCCTCTACTTGAAGTGTAAGCTTCTTGTATAATTGAGCAGCATTGTATCCCTCTGCAACCCTAGTTTGGGCAGAATTGCCAATCTTTGTAAACTTTTTCAGGTGAAGGCTCGTGCCACATATGCAGCTTCAACACCCAGCTTTGCATTGGCCAGGAATCAAACTTGGACCTCAGACACTAACACCTTAACCCACTGAGCTATTGCATCTTGTGTGTGCAGCTGTGGGTGAAGCTTTATATTACTTAACCATCACTGATTAAATTGATTTCTTTTTATCTGGTTTACCTGCTTTACCTGTTACTCACCTCCTTCATTTGATTTTTGACTTGCTGTGGAGCCTGAAGCAATACACACAGATGTATACAGAGTGACCCCAAAAAGTGGCTAAAGCTTCATGATGCAAGCACTTCATATGAATATACATATAAAGTGGAGTCCAAATGTCTTTCCTTTAAGAAATACCATTGCTTGTAGCTTATGCAAAAAAAAAAGTAGTGGATTTGTTTTTGTAGTTTTTGTAAAATCAGTTTTCCATCCTGGTCATAGTTGAATTTTCCTAGAAGTTTTCTTTCCTCTTTCTCGTTGACCACACAGATGTATACAGATGTATTTGCTTGGTCGATGAATGGAGGTAGTTGTCGGTGCTCAGAAGATTCTAGTCAGATCGGAGTTGGAGAATTTGGAGAAGTTGCTGGTCGTTGATGGAGAGAGTGGATGGAGACTGGATGACCAAGCAAAGAGATGAGCCGGACAGTGGCAACGAGAGAGCTTTGTGGTTCTTCCAGTTCCCAGATTTGATTGGCCATGAGGGTTTTAAGCATTTTGGCTAAACCAGCCCTCTAGGGGTTTCAGCCAACCAAAGATCAACTTAAAGGCGATTGGTGACTAGTTTGCCTGGCCCTCCAGCTAATTAGCATGAGACACTTTAGGTCACATACCTCTCAATTTCCATTATAATTTGGCCTTATTTGTCCTTGATGCTTATAATAAACGTGTGGGATGAGGTATTTAAATTTGCAAATCAACAACAGTTTTAAGACATGAAGACAAACACACAGATAGTAAATACAACATACATAAGTGTAACAATTAACTTCTGGATACAATGGTATAGTTACAGAATAGTAACAAGTCTAATATGTACAATATCATTAATTTTCATCGTCAGTTTGAATCCATGACTTCAGAATTATTACCAAGCTTGACACTGTATAAGAAGTTGATGTATTTGGTTGTATATGCTGAGGCTAGGTTAAGGAGTGTTAGCCTTAGATTCTTTGCTTTCTGATTAACACACTATCTGTGTTAACACACTATTACAATTACTTTTATTGCAGCTTCACACATCCCTGTGGCTATTAGCATCAGGTCGACATGGTCGACAGCTGGTCGTTTAATCCTAGACGTGCTGGAGCCCTCTATGGTCTGTTCTTCACAAAAAGGAATGTCTTTGTTTGTCCCGTTTGTAGTTTGAGTCGACAGTCAATTTTTGGTTTGATGATCCCTGAATTCCTAGACAGTCAACACGAAGTATCACTCAGTGTAGCCTCGTCTTCTTATCAAGCCTTGTTGATTAAGATTGTTTATCTGATATTATCTTTGTTTGTCCCCTGATTTCTGAATGTAGTCTTGCCTTGTTTTGACCATTTGCTAATCGTCTGACCACTGCCTGTTTATACTGATTTTGACTTTGCTTCACGATTTGGATCTGTTTGTCTGTTAAAATAATAATGCCTTTTGCCTGCACCTGTAACCGCCTCTGCTCCACCTGACAATATCCATTACTTTACAGAAGCTACTGAATAATCGCTTCTTCACAAGTGTCTTGTAATGCGAGGAGACAGGACATGAATGAAAACAAAACACACATGTTAACATAAACAAAGTCCTAACCAGGAAGCACGCCCTGTTGCGCTCCAGGTACCTTAAGCGCACTGAGCGCTCAGATACTCAATGCAAGGTGGAAATACCTGACAACGAGCCTCTCTTTTTTGTTTTTTCTTTCGAGTTTCACAGAATTTAACATTAAGCAGTTAAAAAGCACGTTGTCAAATTGCTGTGGTGTAAAGCGAAATACTATCTCCAACGTACAAACTGATCAAAATAATACATTTTAAAGACGGTTTTATTTTTATTTATTTTACGAGTGTAAAATATTTTACCCATCCTTGAATACATTATGAGAGAAATATATTTTGGGAATACAGAAACAGCTTCAAAACTGACTCATCTTACATCACTGATTTGGCTAGCAAATCTCGTTCCTTTGACCAATGAAATGTACCTTAAAAAGCAGAATATTGTTAAAACAATAAATCTTTAATTGCTTTCTTCCAAATGAGCAATCTCTCACCTCTGTAACTCTTTTTGAATTAAATTGATGACATTGTACCCAAGTTATCCCAGAGAAATATGGGTGTGATCAGACTGAAGGTGCTACAAAGAGGGGATGGGCATTGCAAACTTAAAGAGCCATAGGGGCTTAGGGGTGTGATGGGCATATGTTTATTCACTGCCTAAAAGGCAGCATTTCTGATTCCAAGAAACACAGTACCACATAGATCTCAGCAAACCAGCTGCTATGACACAGCAGGTAATAAAAAAATAATAAAATAACGTATATAGACAGCATTCAACATCCTGCACTCAACACACTGAACAAGCTGAATGTTAAACATGTTGTTTAACGCACCTTAGTCAAAGATTTGTTGATATTACTTTAGGCGGCGTGGATCCGGTGAGGATGGCCTCCGCTCGCTGTCTTGACAAAATACAAAAGCGCACTTCGAGAGAAAAAAAAATGAAAATACGGTAGAAGAGAACGTGAAAAATACAACAGATGAAAACGATAGCGCAAAATTATTGATTTAAAAAAGAAAGAAACAGTAAAGTTAAGACGCCGACGCAGGCAAGAAACTCCCGGCAAAAACACGTACAATGGGAGGGGAATAATTTGATGTGATTCACGTACTTATTATGCAGCCACTCAAGGTTGTTGGAGGCATTGTAGATGGGGTTGCTAGTGGAGGAGAGGTAGAACCTCTCCGCTGACTCACCAACCCCATCATCCATGTACGTCTTCTTTCCCAGCATAACTGGGCACACCTTGGTGAAGTATTGATCAAAAAATATAAATTTCTGGTTGTACCACAAGACACGATCAAATCTGTCAATATATTTATAATAGGAGTATTTATTCAGGGTCTTACCATCTCTTCCTCCTGGGAGAGGGCAAAGGTGGCCACCTGTGCTGTGGCAGTCTTATGTTCCTTCACCCCAACAATAATGCACTGAACTCATTCATTTAACCACAAAAATGCAATGAGTTTGGTAAATTATGAGTCTGTCTAAAAGACAAATTAAGTTAATAGATAAAAAAATATGACACACTTAGTACTAATACTAATACTTACTCACCAAAGATGGAGCAGAAGCAAAACGGCCTCCAAGTAGTAGAGGACCAGTTGTGATTCTGCCTGGGTCAGCTGAAATGCCAGGAACACACCCAGGCCCATGACCCATGATGGCCAGAAAATCTTTGTTGGCCTTGTCTGACACAGCCATGCCCTGCTTCAGGGACACGCCACCTTCAGCAAGAATCTCAAATCTGTGATAATAAAAGAAGATATTGAGGTCATGTTTATGAAAGGACAGCTCATTGCATAATTGCAGTTTATTACAAAAATACATGAAGAAAAATAAAAGGTATTAACCTCTTTCTTTTCGCTTCATTGCGGAAATGCTTCGATAGAGATGCCTGGACATTATTCAGGAAAAGTCAAAATTCTTGAAATCATTACAGAACATTGTCAGTGAAGCAGAGATCTGTGGGGAAGTTCAAGAACATTAATGGAGGAATAATTTATAAAATTAAAAATTTTTGTATCATCAAAATAAATCAGGCCGTATGATTCTATTTCAATAAGCTCTTGCAGGCCTGACTCAATAAATAGACAGTGCAGAATTACTTGAAAAGCATTAAAAGGTAAGCAGTGTGTGGCTGATATTGGTAGACTACCCTGCACTGTATTTATTGAGTCAGGCCTGCAAGAGCTTATTGAAATACTCCCGAGTCCGTTCATGCTGGCATACAAACAGGAGGTTCGGCTGCCAGGGTTCCATGAAATACAGGAACCTAGCAACAAGAAAACACACAATACTTTTAATCTAAAATCATGTTGACACAGACACACACGTTATGGTTATGTACTCTGTTGTTGAAAATATTACCTTCCGAAGACAGATAGAAGTTAAACTCACAGAGACACAGTTGACTCCAAAGCAATATGTTTATTCTCATCATGGCCGGGGAGAACAGCTCCATTGAGCAAAGTGTTATATGCAATTATATAGTTCACTACACATAGCTAGTGTTTCATGATTGGTTACAGGTAAACAAAGAACTTCATACTTATTGATCAGACCCTCCAGAACATCTTCCTGTTATCTCACACAACAAGTCTGAATATAATGAACTTCTCAGCACCCATAAAAGTGTTGTGTTTACAGAGTATATGATGAAAATTAACTAAGTATAATTAACAAATAACTAATAGATAAATGATTAACTCATTAGTAGAAGTATGAAATTAAATAATGTTTGATACTTCAGTATGAGTCCTTGAGTCCACACTCCCAGATGCAGCCATGGTGAAGCAACTCCTGCAAAGCAACTCCTTCACATCTTTCTTGGCAGCATCGACAGCCCTCTCAATGTCAACACCTGGAAAGTGCTTCATGCAACATCTCCTCAGGTGGACAGAATTAAGAATCTCATTAGTAGGATAGGTCACTGATAACTAACCTACAATATGCTGTACTCAAAAATTAATCCGGTCACTATGCCAGTGGTCATTAACAGTGGCAATTGCAAGTCCCAATCAGTGACGCTCACAGACGGTGTTAGAGCAGCCTCATTAAGTCACTGGATATGACTTGACAAGCAAGTCTTAAGCAGCTTGGTCATCTGATTCAATTTTTACTGAAATATTGCTTTTAACTGTTATGATGAAAAATGATTTCAAACATGACTGTTTATATTAAAATTCATAATTTGATAAAAAAAAATTAATAAAAAAACAGATAAATGATGTTTTGAAATCTTGTATACAGCAGATGTGTTTTAACACACGATAATATCGAAATATTCATGTGTGCGCAGACAAGTGTCTGCATTAGGTGCTAAAAAAGTTATACAGAGAGATTCATGGAGCTGGGAGCTTTAGAAAGTGCCTTTTCAAGCAAACCCATTCACACAGGTGTGTAAGATGCTTTTAAATGATGGTTTTTCACATGGTTGTGATGAAAAATGACTTCAAATATGATTTCAAATTCATAATTTGATAATAGTCATAAAGTGATAAAGTGATTTTATAAAAGTGATAAAAAGTACAAAAAAAGATAAATGAAATGAAATTTTCTATTCAGCAGATGTGTTTTAACACACAATAATATCGAAACATTCAAGTGTGCACACAAATGTGTGCTGTAAGCGCTAAAACACTATAAAGAGAGTTTCAAGGAGCTAGGATCTTTATAAACTGACTTTTCAAGCAAACGCATACACGCAGATGTGTTTGTTGCTGTCAAATAATGTTTTTCACATGATAATGGTGACTGTGTATATTAAAATTCATAATTTGATAATAAACTGATAAAAAAGTCAAAAAACCTGTTAAATGATATTTTGAAATCTGATATTCATCAAATGTGCTGTAACACACTAAAAAAGGAGTTTTGCTAACAAATGAATATATGCACTTGTATGAGGTGCATATAAATGACATTTTTCACATGTTTATGATACAAAATCACACTAAAAATTATTTTTATATTAAAATGCATAATTTCATAATAAATGGTAAAAAAAAAAGTGAAAAATATGAAAATTCATCTTTAAAAATTCATTATTAATCTAATATGCATTAACACACTGGCTTAATACTAAAGACATCTCTGCTAACAGAGTTGTGCTCTGTAAGTGCTGAATTTGCTATTTAGGCAGTGTCAAGGCAATAGGAGCTTGGGAGAGTTTTTTTTTCTAATAAACGAATATAAGCACTTGCATGATGTGCATATAAATGACATTTTTCACATGATGTTTTGAAATAAACATGTGTTTATGATAAAAATGATAGCAAATATGTTTGTTTATATTTAACTGCATAATTTAACAATAAAGTGTTTAAAAAAAAAGTCAAAAAATGAAAATTCATGCGTAAAAAGTTAATATTTATCAAATATGCTTTAACACTCTGGTTTCCTAACAAGGACATATCTGCTAACACAGCTGTGTGCTTTAGGTGCTGAAAATGCTCTTTGGACAGTTTCAAAGTGATAGGAGCTTGGGAAAGTGGTTTTTCTAACAAACGAATATATGCACTTGCATGATGTGCATGTAAATGACATTTTTCACATGTTTATGATATAAAAATTATGCTAAATAAGAACATTTATATTAAAATGCATAATTTACTAATAAAATTCATTATTCACGAATTGAAATGTTCATGAACATGAACAAAGTGGGAGATTTTGCAAAAAATTGGGATTCTTTGTTCGATGTAAATACCATGTATCCTTTGCACACTTCTATGCAACAAGTTTTATCTTCCATGTTTTCTGGACTTTTTGAATGCAAAACTAGTCATGTATTATGCATCTTAAAATATGTAACTGCTATGTGTGTTTTAAAATTGCTTAGAAAGGAAAATGATGTCACTAAAAATTTTATTTAAAATTTTAAAAATGTAAACCTTACTCATGTCATAGGTTTTCTGAGATAAAATGCTTCATATATACCTGTAATGCTTATTATCTATAAATGACTGAATGATTGATGAATATATATTATACACTGTCAGATCCAGGGTTGTATTGTGGCATTGTTGAGAGCTACTGTTGACAAAATAGGTAAAAGAGTTAATGATGCTGAAATAAAAAACTGGTTAGCAGAGCAGGATGTGAACAATCTACATAAATCAGTATCTGCAAAGTTTAAAAGAAACAAGGTTTTTGTAAGAACATCATTGAACAATAGCAAGTTGATTTAGTTGATATGAACAACCTGTCAGAGAATAATGACATAGCAAAATTTATGATAATGTGTATAGATATTTGATCCAAATATGCCTTGGTACGTGTGTTATGAAACAAGACCAGAACTGAGGTAAGAAGAGCTAGAACGGACACTATTGATTCCATTCTAAAGGAAGGTAGAGTCCCCAAAAAACTAAAAACTGACGAAAGGAAGAAATTTTTTAACAAACATTTTCAAACTTTAATGAAAAGACATAACATTGTTCACTTTGCTATGGTTATGGGGCAAAAAGCAGTGGTGTATGAAAGGTTTAACAGAGCACTAAAGACCAAGATATGGAGATATTTTACAACAGAAAAATACACAGACATATTACAGGATTTGGGTCAAGCATACACTTAAAATTAGCATTCCAGCATCACAATGAAGCCTGTCAAGGTCAACAAGGCCAATTCCTTCAGAGTATTTAAAACCCTCTATGAACTATTTTCACTGAAAATAAAGAAACTAAATTTAAAGTTGGTGAAATTGTTAGAGTTTCCTGTTTAAAAAGACAGTTTGAAAAGGCTATGAGTAAACTTTATGGATGTGTGTGTGTGTGTGTGTGTAATATTTTACAATTTCCAAACAGATACTGAGAGATTTTCCAGTATATAAATTACAAGACTATGATGATGAAAAAACTGAGGGAATATTTTATGAACCTGAGTTACAAAAGATTATTATTGAGAAGGAGAAGGCATTCAAAATAGAGAAAATCTTGTCTGAAAAGACCCAAAACCAGAAAAAAACAGTTTGCCTGTTGAAATGGGTGGGGTGGCCCAATAAATTTACTTCCTGGGTTCCGGTCGAAGACGTAGTTAACATAACGTTAGAGTTTAAAAAGTATCATTGTGAAAATAATCATTAAACCATGGAAGAGTATAGATTCTTTGTGACCCTTCCAAGCAATGCATTGATGGACATTGATTGACCCTAATAATAAGATCGCTCACGATACTACTAAATTTGCCAAACCAATTGATTTGAAAGACGATTGAGAGGTCTCACTTTTATAGGCTGTCATTAACATGAGTTGTTACTCATTAACAAAGCATGACTCTCTATATCATGTTACTTTGAGGGATGGAAATAAAGTTTCAAATCAATGAAGGATATTATAAACGTGGATTTCACTGTTTAATGAAATCAACAAAACAGTGAAAAAATGGATATCGAAATGGAGATCACCTATAACCCTATGAAAAATAAAATACGCATCGTGTCCCAAAAAACTTATATGTTCAAAGGTATTGGAAACTTAGCATATATGCTCTGTATGAATCCCAGCGATCTGTTAACCAGTAGCACCTCATCCCACTGATATTCATGCAGGCTGAATATCAGTTTGTGTACATTGTGTAAAAACCTCGGAAATGGATTGCTATTATTACTGTCATTATAATTATTCCTTACTGCACAACCCATTTGGAAAACCTGTCAACAATCATTAATAGGTATTTTAGATTGCGCACAGAGACATATGAGTAAAATCAGCCTACAGGTGTTAAAAAGGGCCAGCAGGTGGTGGCAAAGCATCATGTTTGGCAACTGGCCCAGAAATGTTGGATCTGGCACAAGTGAGACACACACTCAATAAGACACACACTCAATAATAACAGAAGCCCTCAATTTCTGGATGCACGACCATTCTTGTAACAATCTTACTACTTTTGCACTACTGACATTTGACACACCATGAAAATGTCTGACTACAAACGGAGAAACAGAAATTACTTTTAAAAGACTTTTCTACTTCATCATTTTTAGTGGCAGATTCCATCAAGCCATCGATGACCAATAAGTTTGTTTTGCTTGGGGGAAATAGTTCATCATCACACAAAGAATTGGGGATTCCTTGAAGAAAATGTATATTTATTCTAGTCACCAAGTCCTCGAATAAAGTTTGCCAACACATACAACACCGGGCAATGTTTTCGTTGACTACTGTCAATGCCTCTTTACAGTATTCCAACAACGTTTTGATAAAATATGATTTTCCGCTATTACTCGAAGCGACACATGAAACGGGCAGTTGCATCCTCGCATTAAAAGCAAACACGTTCGTATCTTCCATTAATGTTCAAAATGCATCAAGAGAAACAGAATAAAATATATACATTCATACATTTATGTACATATATACATGAATTGTCTTAATAACCATAAAACATGCTAATCATACACAACCCTGAACCTTTTTAACTGTGAGTTGTTTCTAAAATTAAAACCCTTTTTATCTCACACAATTTGGTTATGTGAGCCTATGAGTTGACTGGTTTCATCCAGATATTTCACTCGTTTATACACCAGCTCTGTCAGTGATTTCAAATCGACAAAATGAGAATTGATATAATTTAAAGTAATGCCTTTTGCTTTCATAGTTGTTTTTCCTTTTATAGTTTTGTAAACATAGGTTGTAGGGCTTGCACTTATGAATGCCACAATTTGTTCACCATCATCTAGTTCGCTGGTAAGTCCACTCAAGTAATCGCTCCAGTCACCGTCCTTGCTTTTAAAAGTGATGCTGTCAGTGTCTGTGTACAAACAATGCTTATGCGCTTGGTCCATCCAATTGTACAATTCAAGCCTAGCATACGCTGTAGTGAAAATGGCGATGAATGCATTAGCATTCCCCCGCTTAATAAGTCTCTTTTCTGCATAAAACCACTGCCCGATTGCAACCTCATCATTCAAAAAAGAGAACATGAAACGCAATTTAAAATTTTCAATGTGATAGGAGCCTGGGCAAGTCGTTTTTCTAACAAACGCGTATATTTACTTCCATGATCCACATATAAGTGACATTTTTCACATGTTTATGATAAAAAAAAAATATACATTTTTTATATTAAAGTACATAATTTAAAAAATAATAATTTAAAAAAGTGTAAAAAGTCAAAAAAGTCAAAAATAAAAAAAGAAAATTCATGTTTATTAACACTTGTTAACATCTGTCATTCATCAGACATTTACATTATGTGTGACTGATATATGTATAAGCATATATGTAAATGATATCCGTGTGATATTGATACTGACACACAGTACAGATGTTCTCTCTCTAATAAATGTATTCTGCATGAGATGTAAATTTCAGTTTAATGTCCCCTGTAAATGTCAGAATTGTCAAAGGTTAATAATGATATGATTTCATTGAAAAGCTAAATGTGTTTGAACCTCAGATGTTAAAAGCATATGATGATATCTACATTATGATGATATCCACACACACAGACACACACACACACACACACACACACGCACATTAAAAACATATGTGTAAATTAATGTCAAACACACACACACATAAAAGCACACATTAGCCCCCCGACACACATATTAAAAATATATGTGTAAATGAATGTCAGTCTCACACACACACACACACACACACACACACACACACTCAGAGAGAGAGAGAGAGAGAGAGGGAGAGAGAGAGAGAGAGAGAGAGAGAGAGAGAAGATACTCCCTGACCAATGCAGTGGCAGGAGAAATGGACAGAATTATTGATCAAGCTCTGAAAGACACCTGCCACAACTACGCGATTCATCACCCGAGTCAACTCCAGTCTTTGTTCGATCCTGACATTTAATATCTGCACATGAACACCTCCAGATTGGTGAAAAAGCTGTTTAAACTGTAGCTGAAGTACACGTTGGCTAGAGGTCTGAGATTGTGCGGTATCAAACACACTCCATCCCCGGAAAAAATTCAAAGTATCACTGAAGCCGTCATCCGCGATTGGCAAGATGAGCCTCACATCAAAACTGTTCTGAATGAGGTCAAAGAGAAAACAAATAAATGTCTAGTGACCAGGTGTATGAAGACGTTGTGGACTACTGGACCTTTCACTTATCTCTGGAGCAGCCACATACATGGGAAACTATACTGACTGTGAGACAGGCCTGAAGACTGAGTTCTCCTCTGCTCTCCAAAAAAATTTTGAACTGAGAGTCAATGACCAAAATATTTTACTAATAATTTTCCTGTTGATAAAGAAGTTGTTTATTGACTAAAAATGTTCGTGAACGATGTGGGAGATTTTACTAAAAATTGAGATTCTTTGGTCGATGTAAATACCTTGTATCCTTTGCACACTTATTCACAAGTTTTATCTTTCATGTTTTTTGAACTTTCTGAATGCAAAACTAGTCATGTATTATGCATCTTAAAATATGTAACCAATATGTGTGTTTTAAAATTGCTTAGAAGGGAAAATGATGTCGCTAAAATCTTTATTTAATGCATAAAAATGTAAATCTTATTCACGTCGTAAGTTTTCTGAGATAAAATGCTTAATCTATACCTGCGTTTGATCACTATTTTTCTGATACTCCAAAATGACTGAATGATTGATGAAGAATATATATTATATTCAGTCAGACCCAGGGTTGTATGGTGGCGTTGAGAGTTTGCAAAGAGCTATTGTTGAGAAAATAGGTAAAAGAGTTAATGATACTGAAATAAAAAAAACTGGTTAGCAGAGCAAAATGCATACAGTCTACATAAACCAGTATCTGCAAGTGTGAAAGAAACAAGGTTTTTGTAAAGAACATTGATAAACAATGGCAAGTTGATTTAGTTGATATGTGCAACCTGTCAGAGAGAAATGACAACGTGAAATTTATGATAATGTGTACAGATATTTTATCCAAATATGCCTTGGTACGTGTGTTACCAAATAAAACTGGAACTGAGGTAACTAAAGTTTTTGATTCCATTCTAAAGGAATGTAGAGTCCCAAAAAAACCCTACAAATTGGCCAAGAGAAGGAGTCTTTTGACAAACATTTTCAAGCTTTAATGAAAAGACATAACATTGTGTATGAAAGGTTCAGCAGAACTCTAAAGACCAGGATGTGGAGATATTTTCCAGTTTTTAACACAAGAAAATACATCACATACAATTACCTTTCCAGCATCACAATGACAGCCTTGTCGACGTCAACAAAGCCAATTCCTTCAGAGTATTTAAAACTTTCAATTGACTATTTTCACCGAAAATAAAGAAGCTAAAATTTAGGTTTATAGTCGGTGAAATTATTAGAATTTCCCATTTTAAAAGACAGTTCGAAAAAGGCTATGAGCAAAACTTTATGGAAACTTGAGGGAAAATTTTATAAACCTGAGTTACAAAAGATTATTACTGGGAAGGACCAGGCATTCAAAATAGAGAAAATCTAGTCTGATAAGATCCAAAACTGGAAAAAAACTTTGTCTGGTGAAATGAGTGGTGTGGCCAGATAAATTTACTTCCCGCCTTCTGGCCAAAGACGTAGTTAATATAACATTAGATCTTAAAAAGGATTGTCGGGAATATAACTGAAACCTATAATCATTATAAACCATGGAAGAGTGTAGATTTTTTGTGACCCTTCCAAGCACTGCGTCGATGGACATTTACCTTAATAATAAGACATGCGCACGACACTACTAAATTCGCCAAACCAATTGATTTGAAAGAAAATTGGGATGTCTCACTTTCAGAGGTTGGTCCTCATTAATACAGCATGACTCTCTATATCAAGTTACTTTGAGGGATGGAGATAAAGTACCAAACAATTACTTGCAAATCACACAAGGATATTTTAAAAGTGGATTTCACTGGTTAGTGAAATCAAGAAAATAATGACAAAATGGATATCGAAATGGAGATCACCTATAACCCTATGAAAAATAAAATACGTATAGTGTCCCAAAAAACTTACACGTTCAAAGCTATTGGAAATTTCGCATATATGCTCAGTATGACTCCCAGTGGTCTGTTAACATCCCAAGAACAAGAAGCACCTCATCCCGCTGATATTCATGCAGACTTTTATACAACGTGTGTACATACAGGCAGTATTAACGAGTTGGTGACAGCTTTGCTCCATTACTGAGATCAGTACATATAATGAGTGAAAACAACAAAGTCGCAACTATTATTTATGTTAAGCCACATTACGTACTTCTCACCAAGAACCACATTACCGAAATAGTAATCGAAGTCAAATCGGATCAGAACAAGCATATACCTTTTAATTACAGAAAATTTATATCTAAACTACATTTTAGACCAAATAAACATTTGTTCCGTCTGTAAAAATGATAGGGTGTGCGCTGGATCCACTGTCCTAAGTGGATTATTATGTCCATCAGGCTGGAAATGGCCTTCCAGGTTTTCACAGAGCCCCCACCATGTATGTGTCAGGCCTAGGAGGTCTGTTCAAGGGTCTTTATAGAATGGCAGTTCCGTTCCTCAAAAGGGGATTTGCTATCACAAAACTTCATTTAAACACAGTGGTCAAAGGTATTTTAAGCGATGTAGTGAGCAACATTATGAGAATGACACAAACTCAGAATCAAGACGGATCAGGTCTTGCATTGATTGCGCATAAAGAATCTAAAGGATCCCGTGAGCGTAAGCACACGTTTCCGAATAAAAGACGTAAAGTAACTAAAATCAAGACCAGTGTGAAAAAAGACCAAGCAGAGAGGCAACAAGCATCCTTTTATCTCTCACAAAGGAAAGCATCTGAACATTTTCTAACTTCATGACTTTCTTACCCCTTCGATGCACAACATGGGTCTAAAGTGACCCGACTGAGTTTTTATTTTCTATATCTTTACAAGAAATTAATTTCATCATTCAGTGTTCCTGGTATTCCTCAGTGACCTTGTTTTTGATCATCACAAAAACGTATTTTAACTTTTCCTTTCTTACTTTTTGAATAAAAATCGTTTTTGTACCATTACCCTTCTAATGCACGACATGGGTCTAAAATGACCCATATTCATTCCCTATGTTATTTCAATCATGGCTGAGTGTTTCTTTGCTGAATCTTTGAAAGTAATGTATTTTATCATTTGCTATTCCAGGTATTCATTAAATATCTTGTTTCTGATTTCTACAAATCATTATGTCTATTTTTCCTTTCTTACTTTATAAAAAAACACAGTTTTTGTATTTCTACACCAATTTTACACATATGGGTCAAAAATGACCCATATAGGAAACTTCGATATTTGCAAATTTTTGCAAATATTTACTGCAGAAAAATATTGACATTCCACATATTTCACTACTCAACACAGCTGCTTTTGTAAATTAGATACATGTAAGTCTTATTTTATTTCATGTAATATATTATATTTCGTGATTTTTATTTTTTGTCATAAACCAATGTTACCGGTCACCCTTTACTTCTGTCAGTGTTACTGAAAAGTAACAGTTTTGGACAAGGTTGCTGTCTGATAGTGGCAATATATAATAAGTATATACTTGTTTGCATTTGAAAATATTCTTGAAAATATTCTTGCTTTTGATTTTCTTTATCCAGAGTGTTAACATGGCTGGTCCCAGTCATTCTAGATTTCCTGCTGAAATGGTTGTAGAGATGCTGCATGAAGAACAGGATGAGGAAGATGAGGCAATTCTTAGTCCTGATTCAGAGTCTGAAATATCTGACGCTGATGACCTAGACTATGTGCCACAGGAACAATCTGGAGTTGTGGGGGTAAATCCAGCTCTCCGGGATGAAGAAGATTCCTCTGATGACATCAATGACTTGTCTGATGAGTCCTCTGAAGAGGAAACTCAGACCCAGTCCAATAGATTGAGTAAAAAGGGGTCTTACTGGAGCGAGCATTCCCCCCAGGGCAGAACAAGAAGCCACAACATCCTGAGGATCTGCCCAGGACCTGCACCTGGTTCAACAGTTATTTCACCAATAGATGCCTGGGATATGTTCATCAGTGACAACATCATTGAGGAGGTTCTGAAATGCACCAACTTAGAGGGGAGAAGAGCAGCAGAAGCAAAAGGGAAAGAGTGGAGAAGCATTGACAAAGAGGAATACATGCCCGGCAAGCCTGCAAAATACGGATTAAAAATCTTCTGGATGTGCAATGCAAGGGTCCCTTATGCAATAGATGGAATGGTCTACACAGGGAGACAGCAAGGAGAGGAAGTTCAGCAATACCTTGGAAAGAATATCATCCAACAGTTGTGCAACATAATCAGACAGACAGGTGAATATACAACACATAATTGAACATACTCTTGAAATGATAAAAGGTAGATCATTGTTCCAATCTCTTATAGTGTATATTTTATTTTTAATTACCATTTTGAGAAATTTATTTGTTTCTAAAAAGAAGAGTAGAATGGAATAAAACACGGTGCAAAACAATGCAATAGATCATCTATTCATTGTTTATTTTATTGTTAGAATTGAGAGATTTCTATTATTATATTGAGTAAAGTGACCATTGTTTTTATTTTTTTATCATAGGTCGCAACATCACAATAGACTTCACTAGTGTCCCTCTGGCTGAGAAGCTTCTTGAGGAGAACCTGTCCATTGTGGGGACTCTTCGCCAGAACAAGCCGGACATACCACCTGTCATGAAGCCATCTAAACTGAGGGAGAAGTATACCTCAGAATTTGGATTCAATGGCAACATGACCATGGTAAGCTATGTGCCGAAGAAGTGAAAGGTTGTTTTCTTCCTGAGCACAATGCATGGTAACAAAGCAGTGGATGACAACAGTGTTAAGAAGAAACCAGAAATGATCCAGTACAACGGAACCAAAGGAGAAGCGGACACAATGGATCAGATAGTTCTCACCTACACATGTATGCGGAGAACATGGTGCTATGGTACAATGTGCTGGATGTTGCCACCTTCAATGCCTACACCAACTTCACTGCACAACACCCTGATTGCATGGGTGGTGTGACCAATGCACGACGGCTATTCATCAAGCAGCTGGTCATGTCACATATGAAGAGGCACTTGGAGGGCAGGCCCCACCTTCAAAACCATCTTACAGAGGCAATGGGAAGAACTGGGTTAAAAAAACAAAACACAGACACCACCTGGCCACAGGTGGACTTCAGACAGGAGGGCCAATCAAAGAGGAAGAGGTGCAGGATCTGCCGAGCTGCCAAAGGCAGAAAAGTCAGCAGCTGGTGTTCCCTGTGCACCAGGCCTGTTTGCAAGGAGCACAAACATGTAGTTGTTATTTATGAGGCATGTGAGCACTGAGATGGCAATTTGAGATGGTGCTGTAAGTTGCAAATAAACATTTCAAGGGTTAAATGTGTCTAAATAACTACTAAAATGATTATTTTAACAAAATAATCTTTTATTCTTTTGTTTTATCACGCTTGCATAGATGAGTCATTTCTGACCCATGTGTCGTATTAACACAAACCACTATATTGTGAATATTCTTGGATCATGGAATTCATAGCTCATGGAATATTAAATGCTGAAATAAACTGATTTCAAAAGATGAAACAAAAAAAACACCCAGCCATGCATGAAGTAACACAGGAAATGAATACAGGTCATTTTAGACCCATGTTGTGCATTAGAAGGGGTTTGCATAGCTTGTGCATCAGAGGGTTATACAGTCTATCCTCAGAATGTACTAAGACAGAAATGAATATTTTCACATTAACTTATACCAAAAGAAGTATTGAAAAGTACACATATGTCGAAATTACTCCACTTTCTGCCCTAATGGACAACGGGGCCCTGGAGTTCTTCGTGGCTGGAAACGGTGAGGATTACCTCATCTTGAACAACACTTTTTTTACATTTAGCCTGCAAAATCATGAATTCTGATGGTTCTAACATAGCTAACCATGCAAAGGTGGGGGGTCATTAACTAGCCTAAGGCAACACTTTTTTCACAAGTGGATGTCATGCTTGTTGGATTGTCTTGTTGCTTGATCTAGCAGTACATACCCATACTGTGCTACCATCTTTGGGATGGTAGACAAGGATGCCTTTGATGGACCGTAGATCATGGATCGTACTTAATAACCCAGGTTAGGAATTTGAGATAGAACTATTCCACTCTGTGGCTACCTGAATACAAAGCTCTGGGAAGAACACACACAGGCACAGGGTTTGTATGCAAGCTCTTCAGTTTAATAAAGAACACCAGAATATTTATAAAGGTGCAACATAGGGAGAAACTAGGTCAGCTATTTACATTTTGGGCGGGGGAAGTGAATGAGGAGTGAGTAATTTTCCTCTCTAGGGTTACATCAGTTTATCCTTTCATTTGCCCACTTTTATTCTTGGAAAGAATAACGGGACAAATTTATACTGGTTTAACATAAACATATAACTCATTATATTCCTGAAGATAAATATGATGATAACAGGGTATTTGAAAGCATTCCTTCTATATTCAGAGGTAACAAGGAGAGCTAAACCAGGTGCACAAAAATTCCGACATTGGTAAATAAGGTACAAGTACATGTAAACAATCAACAAGAAAATAATAAACAGGTGGGCCCCCTAAGGGCTGCTTGACTGTAGAGACACTAGTGTTTGGGCCCCCTGAGGGCTGCTTGATTCTAGATGCCTGCACTGTTTCCATGCCTGCTTGGGTGGATCCACTGAGGTTGAGAGGCTGTCAGAACCGCTGTCCGAGTCACATCCAAGATCGTTGTAGGGTTGCTGTAGGCGACGACACCAATCTTACTTGGGTTTTCACCAGGACCTTGTACCCAGGCTTGTAAGGGTGTGTAGGGGAAACTGTGGGGAGAGGTAGAGAAAGGGATACATTGCGGTGCAGGCTGTTAAGTTTTTGGATCAAGTCATGAGTGTATTTGCTGAGAACAGCATCCAGGTCTCCTGTAAAAGAAACACCAGCATTACACTTCACCCAAGAATCTTGTAAGGTCTATCGGTGGCATCTTGAAAACATTCCAAAAAGTACTTGTATCTTACCCAGATACATTTGATGGGCTAGTATGCTGATCTGTAATTTGTCTCTAGGGTTTTTTTTTCTTTTTAAAAAAAAACATGTTCATATTGATTATTGTCTTGCCTTGAAAAAATGAATTCTGAACAAGATAGATGATACATATTTCTCATCCACTTGTTCTTTCTTAACCAGTTGTATAAAACAACTGGTCTCAGTATCTATATTGAAGTTTTCACCAAAGAGTTTGCACATGTGTTTTTTAGGGTGAAAAGGGTTCTGTGGTATCACACAATTCATTTACTGCAGTAGAAACCTGATTCACACATGGAACATTCACCTTCGCTCAACTGAAGCGCTGCTTTATGTTTGTCAAAACAATATTGTGATCTAGATGATCTCCGGCCTTCCGCACCTACATACATTTTTAGGGTGTTTGTGACAATCAGGATTGTGGCAAACATTACAGCTAAATTTGCATTAAGGTTTCCATGAATCATCAAGCCCTGAGTGACAGAAACCACATAACTTGATCCTAAAAGGCCAGTGATACTTTTAACCCCATAAAAGTCATTGTCATGCAAGAACAAGTAAATTGTTTTTTTCATGGGGAGTCTTGCTGGTTTGAAAGAAAGAGTATCTAGCTTTTTTGGCAGAACAGTATACAATTACAATTTTACAGATTACAAATGTCTCTCAAATCTCGATACATCTGCAATGGTGACTGGAGTGTTTGCAGGTAATCCCACATCATGTTAGATTTGTTTAGCGATTTGTTGAATTTGGAAATCGTTTTTTTCAGGATTCAAAAGTTGGGTAACACACATTGTCTCTTGTGAAATAGGTATAGATGTCTCATTTTTTTTCTGAACAGCTTCAAAACTGAATATATTGCCTATTTTCCTTCTAGGTGCACCCCCATGAGATGGTCGGACTATTTGGTTTACTATTTCAAGGGTATTGTCCATAAAAATTTCATGTTCACTCTGAATGGCATTTTCGAGCATTGTCAGAAAAGATTGCAATTCGATGGCACCACTGACTAAAATCTTCTAAAACAAGATTATAAAATTCTGTGAAACTGTTGTTGTAAGCGGTCAAGGAAAAAGTCTCTCTAATCCTAATTTCAGTGTTATTGAACCTTTGACAATTAATTATTCTAATATTATGATCTAATCTATTACCAACTTCTGCATTTTGGATATTAGGCAATGGTATGCTTTCCCCTTGAACGTTAGGCATTGGAGGGTCAGTGCTCATTATCATTTCCCAAAATTTTGTGGAATAATGTCAGGGGGTTTGATTAAGTTAACCAGACTGTCATTTAACTTCATAAGAATTTGATTACAATCATAAAACAAATCTTGAGGAGATAATTGTTTATGTTGCTGAGTGATTTCGGGAGTTGAGACAATACTGAAGTTGTGTTAAGGAGATAAGTCCAAACTTTTTAGTTCATCTGATTCACTGCATCTATTAAGAAAGGATTCAACTGCATAGAATGCCTTTTTTTCATTTAGGTTATTTTGTAACCCCAACAGACATTGATTTAGATCATGGAATATGTCGTGTGGAGTCACCAAGGTGTTTGATACGTTTTGACTGGCATTTTGGCTGGAATTTTTAAATTTTAAATATTGTACTTGTCTGAAGACCTTAAATTTACGTTCAGCTGTTTGACTGCTCCGATTAAATCAGGGTATAATTGTACAGAATGACAATGTGGACTTTGACTATGGCTCTGACTAACAAGCTGGTGTGATTGAAATAAACTGTCATTCAGCTGGTTGATCGAATCAGATAAATACGGGTTCAGACTTGTGTACGGCTCATGATGTAACAGACTATTTGAAGAACCATAGCAGTAATCATGGGGTGACGCCAGAGTATTTTCAGTTCAAAATTTTTTAGCATCTGTAACTGAAAGGTAATTCAGGCGTTTCTGTGCCATATCTATCGTCGAATTTTCTTGCTAAATTTCCGTTCACTGTGCCACACCTGTTCGAGGATTTTAGGGTACTGTACAATGATAGAACAAATTCCCTACCTGGACCGTTTTTCAATGTATTATCAAGATGTCCAAACCTTTCCAGTGAAGCAATCTTTAGTTGGAAGAATTCATTTAATGTGGTGTTGATCTCCTCTAGTTCGTTATTGTCTTGTCTGATGTTATTTTCTTCTTCTTGAATGGCCTCTTCTTGTTCTCCTTTGTCATCACTCACATCTAAAAGGGAAGAAAAATCACAGAAAATATACATAATATCATCTCACCTGAAGCACTTGAATCACCGTCGCTGATAGTTAACTTCTGAATATGATTCAAACAAAATATAAATGTATATGTTAAATGAAAGACTTTACAGTATGAAATATTCATAATTTTATATTATGACTTACATATAGTTTGCAAGAATGTTCTATGTTAGACGCTGGTTTTGCTAACAAGAACGTGTTTCCTAAAACACGTACGCTTTAGACGCTGAAAACGCTGTTTAGGCAGTTTCAAGGCGATTGGAGATTGGGAAAGGAGATTTTCTAGCAAACGAATATAAACTCTTTCAAAGTGTGGATAGAAATGGCATTTTTCACATGTTTACAATAAAAATTGATACTAAAATATAATGGATAATATAAAGAAGCATCATTAAGTTATTAAATGTAAATAATCAGAAAATATTAAAATTCATGTTTAAAAAGTCATTTTCCATGAAATATGAATTTAGACTCTGGTTTCCTCTAGTTTCGAGGCGACTGGAGGTTGGGAAAGTGTTTTTTCTAACGACCGAATGTAAGCACATGCGTGTGCATAAAAATGACATTTCTCAAAGATTTATGGTAAAAGATGAATTTATTCATGAAATATGCATTAAGACTCTGGTTTCCTAATAAGAACGTGGGTGCTAAAACATGTGGGCTTTAGTTGCTGAAAACGATGTTTAGGCAGTTTCAAGGCGATTGGAGCTTGGGAAAGAGGTTTTTTCTAACAAGCGAATGTAAGCACTTGCACGATTTGCATAACAATGACATTTCTCAAAGATTTATGATTAAACATGATGTTTTTCAAGAAATATGCATACGTCCAAACAAGAAGGTGCATAACAATGACATTGCATAACAATGACATTTCTCACAGATTTATGATTAAATATGATGTTTTTCATGAAATTTGCATTAAGACTCTGGTTTCCTAACAAGAACGTCTTGCTAAAACAGTTTTGCTGTTTAGTTGCTGAAAACGCTGTTTAGGCAGTTTCAAGGCGATTGGAGCTCATGAAAGTGGTTTTTCTAACGACCGAATGTAAGCACTTGCATGATGTGCATAACAATGACATTTCTGACAGATTTATTGTGAAAGATCAATTTATTCATGAAATATGCATTAAGACTCTGGTTTACTAATAATAACGTGGGTGCTAAAACATGTGGGCTTTAGTAGCTGAAAACGCTGTTTAGGCAGTTTCAAGGCGATTGGAGCTCATGAAAGTGGTTTTTCTAACAAACGAATGTAAGCACTTGCACGATGTGCATAACAATGACATTTCTCACAGAGTTATGATTAATTAAGATGTTTTTCAAGAAATATGCATACGTCCAAAGAAGAAGGTGCATAACAATAACATTGCAATAACAATGACATTTCTCACAGATTTTTGATTAAATATGATGTTTTTCATGAAATTTGCTTTAAGACTCTGGTTTCCTAACAAGAACGTCTTCCTAAAACAGTTTTGCTGTTTAGTTGCTTAAAACGTTGTTTAGGCAGTTTCAAGGCGATTGGAGCTTGGGAAAGAGGTTTTTCTAACAAACGAATGTAAGCACTTGCACGATTTGCATAACAATGACATTTCTCACAGATTTATGATTAACTATGATGTTTTTCAGGAAATATGCATAGGTCCAAACAAGAAGGTGCATAACAATGACATTGCAATAACAATGACATTTCTCACAGATTTATGATTAAATATGATGTTTTTCATGAAATATGCTTTAAGACTCTGGTTTCCTATCAAGAACATCTTCTTAAAACAGTTTTGCTCTTTAGTTGCTGAAAACGCTGTTTAGGCAGTTTCAAGGCGATTGAAGCTCATGAAAGTGTTTTTTCTAACGACCGAATGTAAGCACTTGCATGATGTGCATAACAATGACATTTCTCAAAGATTTATTGTGAAAGATCAAATGCATTTAGACTCTGGTTTATTAATAAGAACGTGGATGCTAAAACATGTGGGCTTTAGTAGCTGAAAACGCTGTTTAGGCAGTTTCAAGGCGAGAAGGTGCATAACAATGACGTTGCTTAACAATGACATTTCTCAAAGATTTATGATTAAATATGATGTTTTTCATGAAATTTGCATAGGTCCAAACAAGAAGGTGCATAACAATGACATTGCAATAACAATGACATTTCTAAAAGATTTATGATTAAATATAATGTTTTTCATGAAATATGCTTTAAGACTCTGGTTTCCTAACAAGAACATCTTCCTAAAACAGTTTTGCTCTTTAGTTGCTGAAAACGCTGTTTAGGCATTTTCAAGGCGATTGAAGCTCATGAAAGAGGTTTTTCTAACAAACGAATGTAAGCACTTGCACGATTTGCATAACAATGACATTTCTCAGAGTTATGATTAAATAAGATGTTTTTCAAGAAATATGCATACGTCCAAACAAGAAGGTGCATAACAATGACATTGCAATAACAATGACATTTCTCACAGATTTATGATTAAATATGATGTTTTTCATGAAATATGCTTTAAGACTCTGGTTTCCTAACAAGAAATTGGTCCTAAACCAGTTTTGCTCTTTAGTTGCTGAAAACGCTGTTTAGGCAGTTTCAAGGCGATTGGAGCTTGGGAAAGAGGTTTTTCTAACAAACGAATGTAAGCACTTCAACGATTTGCATAACAATGACATTTCTCACAGAGTAATGATTAAATAAGAAGTTTTTCAAGAAATATGTATACGTCCAAACAAGAACATCTTCCTAAAACAGTTTTGCTGTTTAGTTGCTTAAAACGCTGTTTACGCAGTTTCAAGGCGATTGGAGCTTGGGAAAGTGGTTTTTCTAACAAAGGAATGTAAGCACTTCAACGATGTGCATAACAATGACATTTCTCAGAGTTATGATTAAATAAGATGTTTTTCAGGAAATATGCATAGTTCCAAACAAGAAGGCGCATAACAATGACATTGCAATAACAATGACATTTCTCACAGATTTATGATTAAATATGATGTTTTTCATGAAATATGCTTTAAGACTCTGGTTTACTAACAAGAACATCTTCCTAAAACAGTTTTGCTTTTAACTTGCTGAAAACGCTGTTTAGGCAGTTTCAAGGCGATTGGAGCTCATGAAAGTGGTTTTTCTAACAATCCAATGTAAGCACTTGCACGATTTGCATAACAATGACATTTCTCAAAGATTTATGATTAAATATGATGTTTTTCATGAACTTTGCATAGGTCCAAACAAGAAGGTGCATAACAATGACATTGCAATAACAATGACATTTCTCACAGATTTATGATTAAATATGATGTTTTTCATGAAATTTGCATTAAGACTCTGGTTCCTAGCAAGAACATCTTCCTAAAACAGTTTTGCTCTTTAGTTGCTGAAAACGCTGTTTAGGCAGTTTCAAGGCGATTGGAGCTTGGGAAAGAGGTTTTTCTAACAAACGAATGTAAGCACTTGCACGATTTGCATAACAATGACATTTCTCAGAGTTATGAGTAAATAAGATGTTTTTCATGAAATATGCATACGTCCAAATAAGAAGGTGCATAACAATGACATTTCTCAGAGTTATGATTAAATAAGATGTTTTTCAGGAAATATGCATAGGTCCAAACAAGAAGGTGCATAACAATGACATTGCAATAACAATGACATTTCTAAAAGATTTATGATTAAATATAATGTTTTTCATGAAATATGCTTTAATACTCTGGTTTCCTAAAAAGAAATTGGTCCTAAACCAGTTTTGCTGTTTAGTTGCTTAAAACGCTGTTTAGGCAGTTTCAAGGTGATTGGAGCTCGGGAAAGAGGTTTTCCTAACAAAAGAATGTAAGCACTTCAACGATGTGCATAACAATGACATTTCTCACAGAGTTATGATTAAATAAGATGTTTTTCAAGAAATATGCATACGTCCAAAGAATAAGGTGCATAACAATGACATTGCAATAACAATGACATTTCTAAAAGATTTATGATTAAATATGATGTTTTTCATGAAATTTGCTTTAAGACTCTGGTTTCCTAACAAGAACGTCTTCCTAAAACAGTTTTGCTCTTTAGTTGCTTAAAACGTTGTTTAGGCAGTTTCAAGGCGATTGAAGCTCATGAAAGTGGTTTTTCTAACAAACGAATGTAAGAACTTGCACGATGTGCATAACAATGACATTTCTCAGAGTTATGATTAAATAAGATGTTTTTCAAGAAATATGCATACGTCCAAACAAGAAGGTGCATAACAATGACATTGCAATAACAATGACATTTCTCACAGATTTATGATTAAATATGATGTATTTCATGAAATATGCTTTAATACTCTGGTTTCCTAGCAAGAAATTGGTCCTTAACCAGTTTTGCTGTTTAGTTGCTTAAAACGTTGTTTAGGCAGTTTCAAGGCGATTGGAGCTTGGGAAAGTGGTTTTTCTAACAAACGAATGTAAGCACTTCAACGATGTGCATAACAATGACATTTCTCACAGATTTATGATTAAATATGATGTTTTTTCATGAAATATGCTTTAATACTCTGGTTTCCTAGCAAGAAATTGGTCCTAAACCAGTTTTGCTGTTTAGTTGCTTAAAACGTTGTTTAGGCAGTTTCAAGGCGATTGGAGCTTGGGAAAGTGGTTTTTCTAACAAACGAATGTAAGCACTTCAACGATGTGCATAACAATGACATTTCTCACAGAGTTATGATTAAATAAGATGTTTTTCAAGAAATATGCATAGGTCCAAATAAGAAGGTGCATAACAATGACATTTCTCAGAGTTATGATTAAATAAGATGTTTTTCAAGAAATATGCATAGGTCCAAACAAGAAGGTGCATAACAATGACATTGCAATAACAATGACATTTCTAAAAGATTTATGATTAAATATAATGTTTTTCATGAAATATGCTTTAATACTCTGGTTTCCTAAAAAGAAATTGGTCCTAAACCAGTTTTGCTGTTTAGTTGCTTAAAACGCTGTTTAGGCAGTTTCAAGGTGATTGGAGCTCGGGAAAGAGGTTTTTCTAACAAACGAATGTAAGCACTACAAAGATTTGCATAACAATGACATTTCTCACAGAGTTATGATTAAATAAGATGTTTTTCAAGAAATATGCATACGTCCAAAGAATAAGGTGCATAACAATGACATTGCAATAACAATGACATTTCTCACAGATTAATGATTAAATATGATGTTTTTCATGAAATTTGCTTTAAGACTCTGGTTTCCTAACAAGAACGTCTTCCTAAAACAGTTTTGCTGTTTAGTTGCTTAAAACGTTGTTTAGGCAGTTTCAAGGCGATTGAAGCTCATGAAAGTGGTTTTTCTAAAAAACGAATGTAAGAACTTGCACGATGTGCATAACAATGACATTTCTCAGAGTTATGATTAAATAAGATGTTTTTCAAGAAATATGCATACGTCCAAACAAGAAGGTGCATAACAATGACATTGCAATAACAATGACATTTCTCACAGATTTATGATTAAATTTGATGTTTTTCATGAAATATGCTTTAATACTCTGGTTTCCTAGCAAGAAATTGGTCCTAAACCAGTTTTGCTGTTTAGTTGCTTAAAACGTTGTTTAGGCAGTTTCAAGGCGATTGGAGCTTGGGAAAGTGGTTTTTCTAACAAACGAATGTAAGCACTTCAACGATGTGCATAACAATGACATTTCTCACAGATTTATGATTAAATATGATGTTTTTCATGAAATATGCTTTAAGACTCTGGTTTCCTAGCAAGAAATTGGTCCTAAACCAGTTTTGCTGTTTAGTTGCTTAAAACGTTGTTTATGCAGTTTCAAGGCGATTGAAGGTCATGAAAGAGGTTTTTCTAACAAACGAATGTAAGCACTTCAACGATGTGCATAACAATGACATTTCTCACAGAGTTATGATTAAATAAGATGTTTTTCAAGAAATATGCATACGTCCAAAGAATAAGGTGCATAACAATGACATTGCAATAACAATGACATTTCTCACAGATTTATGATTAAATATGATGTTTTTCATGAAATTTGCTTTAAGACTCTGGTTTCCTAACAAGAACATCTTCCTAAAAGAGTTTTGCTGTTTAGTTGCTGAAAACGCTGTTTAGGCAGTTTCAAGGTGATTGGAGCTCGGGAAAGAGGTTTTTCTAACAAACGAATGTAAGCACTTGCACGATGTGCATAACAATGACATTTCTCACAGAGTTATGATTAAATAAGATGTTTTTCAAGAAATATGCATACGTCCAAACAAGAAGGTGCATAACAATGACATTGCAATAACAATGACATTTCTCACAGATTAATGATTAAATATGATGTTTTTCATGAAATTTGCTTTAAGACTCTGGTTTCCTAACAAGAACGTCTTCCTAAAACAGTTTTGCTGTTTAGTTGCTTAAAACGTTGTTTAGGCAGTTTCAAGGCGATTGAAGCTCATGAAAGAGGTTTTTCTAACAAACGAATGTAAGAACTTGCACGATGTGCATAACAATGACATTTCTCAGAGTTATGATTAAATATAATGTTTTTCATGAAATATGCTTTAATACTCTGGTTTCCTAAAAAGAAATTGGTCCTAAACCAGTTTTGCTGTTTAGTTGCTTAAAACGCTGTTTAGGCAGTTTCAAGGTGATTGGGACTCGGGAAAGAGGTTTTTCTAACAAACGAATGTAAGCACTTCAACGATGTGCATAACAATGACATTTCTCACAGAGTTATGATTAAATAAGATGTTTTTCAAGAAATATGCATACGTCCAAAGAATAAGGTGCATAACAATGACATTGCAATAACAATGACATTTCTCACAGATTTATGATTAAATATGATGTTTTTCATGAAATTTGCTTTAAGACTCTGGTTTCCTAACAAGAACATCTTCCTAAAAGAGTTTTGCTGTTTAGTTGCTGAAAACGTTGTTTAGGCAGTTTCAAGGCGATTGGAGCATGGAAAAGAGATATTTCTAACAAACGAATGTAAGCACTTGCACGATGTGCATAACAATGACATTTCTAAAAGATTTATGATTAAATATGATGTTTTTCAAGAAATTTGCATTAAGACTCTGGTTTCCTAACAAGAACATCTTCCTAAAACAGTTTTGCTCTTTAGTTGCTGAAAACGCTGTTTAGGCAGTTTCAAGGCGATTGGAGCTTGGGAAAGAGGTTTTTCTAACAAACGAATGTAAGCACTTCAACGATGTGCATAACAATGACATTTCTCACAGAGTTATGATTAAATAAGATGTTTTTCAAGAAATATGCATAGGTCCAAATAAGAAGGTGCATAACAATGACATTTCTCAGAGTTATGATTAAATAAGATGTTTTTCAGGAAATATGCATAGGTCCAAACAAGAAGGTGCATAACAATGACATTGCAATAACAATGACATTTCTAAAAGATTTATGATTAAATATAATGTTTTTCATGAAATATGCTTTAATACTTTGGTTTCCTAAAAAGAAATTGGTCCTAAACCAGTTTTGCTGTTTAGTTGCTGAAAACGCTGTTTAGGCAGTTTCAAGGTGTTTGGAGCTCGGGAAAGAGGTTTTTCTAACAAACGAATGTAAGCACTTCAACGATGTGCATAACAATGACATTTCTCACAGAGTTATGATTAAATAAGATGTTTTTCAAGAAATATGCATACGTCCAAAGAATAAGGTGCATAACAATGACATTGCAATAACAATGACATTTCTAAAAGATTTATGATTAAATATGATGTTTTTCATGAAATTTGCTTTAAGACTCTGGTTTCCTAACAAGAACGTCTTCCTAAAACAGTCTTGCTCTTTAGTTGCTTAAAACGTTGTTTAGGCAGTTTCAAGGAGATTGAAGCTCATGAAAGTGGTTTTTCTAACAAACGAATGTAAGAACTTGCACGATGTGCATAACAATGACATTTCTCAGAGTTATGATTAAATAAGATGTTTTTCAAGAAATATGCATACGTCCAAAGAATAAGGTGCATAACAATGACATTGCAATAACAATGACATTTCTCACAGATTTATGATTAAATATGATGTTTTTCATGAAATATGCTTTAATACTCTGGTTTCCTAGCAAGAAATTGGTCCTAAACCAGTTTTGCTGTTTAGTTGCTTAAAACGTTGTATAGGCATTTTCAAGGCGATTGCAGCTTGGGGAAGTGGTTTTTCTAACAAACGAATGTAAGCACTTCAACGATGTGCATAACAATGACATTTCTCACAGAGTTATGATTAAATAAGATGTTTTTCAAGAAATATGCATACGTCCAAACAAGAAGGTGCATAACAATGACATTGCAATAACAATGACATTTCTAAAAGATTTATGATTAAATATAATGTTTTTCATGAAATATGCTTTAATACTCTGGTTTCCTAAAAAGAAATTGGTCCTAAACCAGTTTTGTTGTTTAGTTGCTTAAAACGTTGTTTAGGCAGTTTCAAGGCGATTGGAGCTTGGGAAAGTGGTTTTTCTAACAAACGAATGTAAGCACTTCAACGATGTGCATAACAATGACATTTCTCACAGAGTTATGATTAAATAAGAGGTTTTTCAAGAAATATGCATAGGTCCAAATAAGAAGGTGCATAACAATGACATTTCTCAGAGTTATGATTAAATAAGATGTTTTTCAGGAAATATGCATAGGTCCAAACAAGAAGGCGCATAACAATGACATTTCTCACAGATTTATGATTAAATATGATGTTTTTCATGAAATATGCTTTAAGACTCTGCTTTACTAACAAGAACATCTTCCTAAAACAGTTTTGCTTTTTAGTTGCTGAAAACGCTGTTTAGGCAGTTTCAAGGCGATTGAAGCTCATGAAAGTGGTTTTTCTAACAATCGAATGTAAGCACTTGCACGATGTGCATAACAATGACATTTCTTACAGATTTATGATTAAATATGATGTTTTTCATGAAATTTGCATTAAGACTCTGGTTTCCTAACAAGAACATCTTCCTAAAACAGTTTTGCTCTTTAGTTGTGTTAACGCTGTTTAGGCATTTTCAAGGCAATTGGAGCTCATGAAAGTGGTTTTTCTAACGACCGAATGTAAGCACTTCAACGATGTGCATAACAATGACATTTCTCACAGAGTTATGATTAAATAAGATGTTTTTCAAGAAATATGCATACGTCCAAACAAGAAGGTGCATAACAATGACATTGCAATAACAATGACATTTCTCACAGATTAATGATTAAATATGATGTTTTTCATGAAATTTGCTTTAAGACTCTGGTTTCCTAACAAGAACGTCTTCCTAAAACAGTTTTGCTGTTTAGTTGCTTAAAACGTTGTTTAGGCAGTTTCAAGGCGATTGAAGCTCATGAAAGTGGTTTTTCTAACAAACGAATGTAAGAACTTGCACGATGTGCATAACAATGACATTTCTCAGAGTTATGATTAAATATGATGTTTTTCATGAAATATGCTTTAATACTCTGGTTTCCTAAAAAGAAATTGGTCCTAAACCAGTTTTGCTATTTAGTTGCTGAAAACGCTGTTTAGGCAGTTTCAAGGCGATTGGAGCTTGGGAAAGAGGTTTTTCTAACAAACGAATGTAAGCACTTCAACGATGTGCATAACAATGACATTTCTCACAGAGTTATGATTAAATAAGATGTTTTTCAAGAAATATGCATACGTCCAAAGAATAAGGTGCATAACAATGACATTGCAATAACAATGACATTTCTCACAGATTTATGATTAAATGTGATGTTTTTCATGAAATTTGCTTTAAGACTCTGGTTTCCTAACAAGAACATCTTCCTAAAAGAGTTTTGCTGTTTAGTTGCTGAAAACGTTGTTTAGGCAGTTTCAAGGCGATTGGAGCATGGAAAAGAGATATTTCTAACAAACGAATGTAAGCACTTGCACGATGTGCATAACAATGACATTTCTAAAAGATTTATGATTAAATATGATGTTTTTCAAGAAATTTGCATTAAGACTCTGGTTTCCTAACAAGAACATCTTCCTAAAACAGTTTTGCTCTTTAGTTGCTGAAAACGCTGTTTAGGCAGTTTCAAGGCGATTGGAGCTTGGGAAAGAGGTTTTTCTAACAAACGAATGTAAGCACTTCAACGATGTGCATAACAATGACATTTCTCACAGAGTTATGATTAAATAAGATGTTTTTCAAGAAATATGCATAGGTCCAAATAAGAAGGTGCATAACAATGACATTTCTCAGAGTTATGATTAAATAAGATGTTTTTCAGGAAATATGCATAGGTCCAAACAAGAAGGTGCATAACAATGACATTGCAATAACAATGACATTTCTAAAAGATTTATGATTAAATATAATGTTTTTCATGAAATATGCTTTAATACTTTGGTTTCCTAAAAAGAAATTGGTCCTAAACCAGTTTTGCTGTTTAGTTGCTGAAAACGCTGTTTAGGCAGTTTCAAGGTGTTTGGAGCTCGGGTAAGATGTTTTTCAAGAAATATGCATAGGTCCAAATAAGAAGGTGCATAACAATGACATTTCTCAGAGTTATGATTAAATAAGATGTTTTTCAGGAAATATGCATAGGTCCAAACAAGAAGGTGCATAACAATGACATTGCAATAACAATGACATTTCTAAAAGATTTATGATTAAATATAATGTTTTTCATGAAATATGCTTTAATACTTTGGTTTCCTAAAAAGAAATTGGTCCTAAACCAGTTTTGCTGTTTAGTTGCTGAAAACGCTGTTTAGGCAGTTTCAAGGTGTTTGGAGCTCGGGAAAGAGGTTTTTCTAACAAACGAATGTAAGCACTTCAACGATGTGCATAACAATGACATTTCTCACAGAGTTATGATTAAATAAGATGTTTTTCAAGAAATATGCATACGTCCAAAGAATAAGGTGCATAACAATGACATTGCAATAACAATGACATTTCTAAAAGATTTATGATTAAATATGATGTTTTTCATGAAATATGCTTTAATACTCTGGTTTCCTAGCAAGAAATTGGTCCTAAACCAGTTTTGCTGTTTAGTTGCTTAAAACGTTGTTTAGGCATTTTCAAGGCGATTGCAGCTTGGGAAAGTGGTTTTTCTAACGACCGAATGTAAGCACTTCAACGATGTGCATAACAATGACATTTCTCACAGAGTTATGATTAAATAAGATGTTTTTCAATAAATATGCATACGTCCAAACAAGAAGGTGCATAACAATGACATTGCAATAACAATGACATTTCTCACAGATTTATGATTAAATATGATGTTTTTCATGAAATTTCTTTAAGACTCTGGTTTCCTAACGAGAACGTCTTCCTAAAACAGTTTTGCTGTTTAGTTGCTTAAAACGTTGTTTAGGCAGTTTCAAGGCGATTGGAGCTTGGGAAAGAGGTTTTTCTAACAAACGAATGTAAGCACTTCAACGATGTGCATAACAATGACATTTCTCACAGAGTTATGATTAAATAAGAGGTTTTTCAAGAAATATGCATAGGTCCAAATAAGAAGGTGCATAACAATGACATTTCTCAGAGTTATGATTAAATAAGATGTTTTTCAGGAAATATGCATAGGTCCAAACAAGAAGGTGCATAACAATGACATTGCAATAACAATGACATTTCTAAAAGATTTATGATTAAATATAATGTTTTTCATGAAATATGCTTTAATACTTTGGTTTCCTAAAAAGAAATTGGTCCTAAACCAGTTTTGCTGTTTAGTTGCTGAAAACGCTGTTTAGGCAGTTTCAAGGTGTTTGGAGCTCGGGAAAGAGGTTTTTCTAACAAACGAATGTAAGCACTTCAACGATGTGCATAACAATGACATTTCTCACAGAGTTATGATTAAATAAGATGTTTTTCAAGAAATATGCATACGTCCAAAGAATAAGGTGCATAACAATGACATTGCAATAACAATGACATTTCTAAAAGATTTATGATTAAATATGATGTTTTTCATGAAATTTGCTTTAAGACTCTGGTTTCCTAACAAGAACGTCTTCCTAAAACAGTCTTGCTCTTTAGTTGCTTAAAACGTTGTTTAGGCAGTTTCAAGGCGATTGAAGCTCATGAAAGTGGTTTTTCTAACAAACGAATGTAAGAACTTGCACGATGTGCATAACAATGACATTTCTCAGAGTTATGATTAAATAAGATGTTTTTCAAGAAATATGCATACGTCCAAACAAGAAGGTGCATAACAATGACATTGCAATAACAATGACATTTCTCACAGATTTATTATTAAATATGATGTTTTTCATGAAATATGCTTTAATACTCTGGTTTCCTAGCAAGAAATTGGTCCTAAACCAGTTTTGCTGTTTAGTTGCTTAAAACGTTGTTTAGGCATTTTCAAGGCGATTGCAGCTTGGGAAAGTGGTTTTTCTAACGACCGAATGTAAGCACTTCAACGATGTGCATAACAATGACATTTCTCACAGAGTTATGATTAAATAAGATGTTTTTCAATAAATATGCATACGTCCAAACAAGAAGGTGCATAACAATGACATTGCAATAACAATGACATTTCTCACAGATTTATGATTAAATATGATGTTTTTCATGAAATTTCTTTAAGACTCTGGTTTCCTAACGAGAACGTCTTCCTAAAACAGTTTTGCTGTTTAGTTGCTTAAAACGTTGTTTAGGCAGTTTCAAGGCGATTGGAGCTTGGGAAAGAGGTTTTTCTAACAAACGAATGTAAGCACTTCAACGATGTGCATAACAATGACATTTCTCACAGAGTTATGATTAAATAAGAGGTTTTTCAAGAAATATGCATAGGTCCAAATAAGAAGGTGCATAACAATGACATTTCTCAGAGTTATGATTAAATAAGATGTTTTTCAGGAAATATGCATAGGTCCAAACAAGAAGGTGCATAACAATGACATTGCAATAACAATGACATTTCTAAAAGATTTATGATTAAATATAATGTTTTTCATGAAATATGCTTTAATACTTTGGTTTCCTAAAAAGAAATTGGTCCTAAACCAGTTTTGCTGTTTAGTTGCTGAAAACGCTGTTTAGGCAGTTTCAAGGTGTTTGGAGCTCGGGAAAGAGGTTTTTCTAACAAACGAATGTAAGCACTTCAACGATGTGCATAACAATGACATTTCTCACAGAGTTATGATTAAATAAGATGTTTTTCAAGAAATATGCATACGTCCAAACAAGAAGGTGCATAACAATGACATTGCAATAACAATGACATTTCTAAAAGATTTATGATTAAATATGATGTTTTTCATGAAATTTGCTTTAAGACTCTGGTTTCCTAACAAGAACGTCTTCCTAAAACAGTCTTGCTCTTTAGTTGCTTAAAACGTTGTTTAGGCAGTTTCAAGGCGATTGAAGCTCATGAAAGTGGTTTTTCTAACAAACGAATGTAAGAACTTGCACGATGTGCATAACAATGACATTTCTCAGAGTTATGATTAAATAAGATGTTTTTCAAGAAATATGCATACGTCCAAACAAGAAGGTGCATAACAATGACATTGCAATAACAATGACATTTCTCACAGATTTATGATTAAATATGATGTTTTTCATGAAATATGCTTTAATACTCTAGTTTCCTAGCAAGAAATTGGTCCTAAACCAGTTTTGCTGTTTAGTTGCTTAAAACGTTGTTTAGGCAGTTTCAAGGCGATTGCAGCTTGGGAAAGTGGTTTTTCTAACGACCGAATGTAAGCACTTCAACGATGTGCATAACAATGACATTTCTCACAGAGTTATGATTAAATAAGATGTTTTTCAATAAATATGCATACGTCCAAACAAGAAGGTGCATAACAATGACATTGCAATAACAATGACATTTCTCACAGATTTATGATTAAATATGATGTTTTTCATGAAATTTCTTTAAGACTCTGGTTTCCTAACGAGAACGTCTTCCTAAAACAGTTTTGCTGTTTAGTTGCTTAAAACGTTGTTTAGGCAGTTTCAAGGCGATTGAAGCTCATGAAAGTGGTTTTTCTAACAAAAGAATGTAAGAACTTGCACGATGTGCATAACAATGACATTTCTCAGAGTTATGATTAAATAAGATGTTTTTCAAGAAATATGCATACGTCCAAACAAGAAGGTGCATAACAATGACATTGCAATAACAATGACATTTCTCACAGATTTATGATTAAATATGATGTTTTTCATGAAATATGCTTTAATACTCTGGTTTCCTAGCAAGAAATTGGTCCTAAACCAGTTTTGCTGTTTAGTTGCTTAAAACGTTGTTTAGGCATTTTCAAGGCGATTGCAGCTTGGGAAAGTGGTTTTTCTAACGACCGAATGTAAGCACTTCAACGATGTGCATAACAATGACATTTCTCACAGAGTTATGATTAAATAAGATGTTTTTCAATAAATATGCATACGTCCAAAGAATAAGGTGCATAACAATGACATTGCAATAACAATGACATTTCTCACAGATTTATGATTAAATATGATGTTTTTCATGAAATTTCTTTAAGACTCTGGTTTCCTAACGAGAACGTCTTCCTAAAACAGTTTTGCTGTTTAGTTGCTTAAAACGTTGTTTAGGCAGTTTCAATGCGATTGAAGCTCATGAAAGTGGTTTTTCTAACAAACGAATGTAAGAACTTGCACGATGTTCATAACAATGACATTTCTCAGAGTTATGATTAAATATAATGTATTTCATGAAATATGCTTTAATACTCTGGTTTCCTAAAAAGAAATTGGTCCTAAACCAGTTTTGCTGTTTAGTTGCTTAAAACGCTGTTTAGGCAGTTTCAAGGTGATTGGGACTCGGGAAAGAGGTTTTTCTAACAAACGAATGTAAGCACTTCAACGATGTGCATAACAATGACATTTCTCACAGAGTTATGATTAAATAAGATGTTTTTCAAGAAATATGCATACGTCCAAAGAATAAGGTGCATAACAATGACATTGCAATAACAATGACATTTCTCACAGATTTATGATTAAATATGATGTTTTTCATGAAATTTGCTTTAAGACTCTGGTTTCCTAACAAGAACGTCTTCCTAAAACAGTCTTGCTCTTTAGTTGCTTAAAACGTTGTTTAGGCAGTTTCAAGGCGATTGAAGCTCATGAAAGTGGTTTTTCTAACAAAAGAATGTAAGAACTTGCACGATGTGCATAACAATGACATTTCTCAGAGTTATGATTAAATAAGATGTTTTTCAAGAAATATGCATACGTCCAAACAAGAAGGTGCATAACAATGACATTGCAATAACAATGACATTTCTCACAGATTTATGATTAAATATGATGTTTTTCATGAAATTTGCTTTAAGACTCTGGTTTCCTAACAAGAACATCTTCCTAAAACAGTTTTGCTGTTTAGTTGCTGAAAACGTTGTTTAGGCAGTTTCAAGGCGATTGGAGAATGGAAAAGAGATTTTTCTAACAAACGAATGTAAGCACTTGCACGATGTGCATAACAATGACATTTCTAAAAGATTTATGATTAAATAAGATGTTTTTCAAGAAATATGCATACGTCCAAACAAGAAGGTGCATAACAATGACATTGCAATAACAATGACATTTCTCATAGATTTATGATTAAATATGATGTTTTTCATGAAATATGCTTTAAGACTCTGGTTTCCTATCAAGAACATCTTCTTAAAACAGTTTTGCTCTTTAGTTGCTGAAAACGCTTTTTAGGCAGTTTCAAGGCGATTGAAGCTCATGAAAGTGTTTTTTCTAACGACCGAATGTAAGCACTTGCATGATGTGCATAACAATGACATTTCTCAAAGATTTATGATTAAACATGTTTTTCAAGAAATATGCATACGTCCAAACAAGAAGGTGCATAACAATAACTTTGCATAACAATGACATTTCTCACAGATTTATTATTAAATATGATGTTTTTCATGAAATTTGCATTAAGACTCTGGTTTCCTAACAAGAACTTCTTCCTAAAACAGTTTTGCTGTTTAGTTGCTTAAAACGCTGTTTAGGAATTTTCAAGGTGATTGGAGCTCATGAAAGTGGTTTTTCTAACAAACGAATGTAAGCACTTCAACGATGTGCATAACAATGACATTTCTCACAGATTTATGTTTACATATGTGTTAAAAATGTTAATGATGATATGATTCCGTTGAAAAGCTAAATGTGTTTGAACCTCGGATGTGGAAAGCATCCGATGATATCGACATTATGATGATATTGACACACTCAAATACACCCACCCACACACTCACTCGTTGAAAACATACGTGTAAATAAATGTTACTCTCTCTCACACACACGCAAACACACGCGCACACACACACACAGAGTGAGAGAGACAAGATACAAGCTGACCAATGAAAATAAAGTAATTTAATCCACACGCTTCCTCCACATTTTCCCTTCAAATACTTTACCTCTTTAGATGTAGAATAACATTGATTCTTTGAGTGTTCAACTATGGCTGCTTATTCCGTTAAATTCTTAAATTGTACAGAAAAAGTTGTCCTTGTGTTTTTTAATTTGAAGCTACTGAGTCACATACAGATCGTAATTTTTGATGACTGTGATTGTAAACAGTTTTGTAAATGGTGCAAGGACTTTGACTACATTTTCAGAATAGATTTCTTTTCACCAGGACCATTAAAGCAACAAATTTCTCCAAGAACCAGGTTTCACTGCACAGTTCTGCAAACTCTTACTGGTGACTGTGCATCTGATATCAAAGAGAAGCTGGCGCGATCTACCATGCTACTTTAAACAAATCTTTAAACTGGGAGGAAACAAAGAAACAGCAGAAATAAAAGTAAGACTAATTCAAATTCAAACGCTGAAGCCGTCATCTGCGACTGGCAAAATAAGCCTCACATCAGAATGTTCTGAATAAGATCAAAGAGAAAACAAATGAAATGTGTAGTGACCTTTCACTCATCTCTGGGGCCCCCTGACCAAATACATGGGAAACTTCAAAACACACCATGTCTCTTCTGACTTTGAGAAAGGCCTGAAGACTGAGTTCACCTCTGCTCTCCAAAAAATTGTTGAACAGAGAGTCAAGGACCAAAATATTTTTACTAATAATCGTCCAGTTGTTTATCCACTAGAAATGTTTTCGAAAAACGTGGGAGATTGTACTAAAAACTGGGATTCTTTGTTCAAAGTACATTCCATCTACCCTTTGCACACATATTCACAAAATTTTAATCTTTCATGTTTTCTTTTTGAATGCAAAACTAGTCATGTATTATGCATTTTAAAATATGTAACCTATATGTGTTTTAAAATTGCTTAGAAGGGAAAATTATGTCACCAAAATCTTTATTTAATGCATAAAAAATTCACGTCATAAATTTTCTGTGATGAAATGCTTAATCTATACCTCATTATTTTTCTGATACTCCAAAATGACTGAATGATTGATGAAGAATATATATTATACTCAGTCAGACCCAGGGTAGTTGTGGAGTTGAGAATTAATTAGAGTTAAACAAGTTAGTGTTATAATAAAAATGGTTAACAGAACAGGATGCGTAAAGTCTACATAATCCAGTATCTGCAAGTGTAAAAGACACAAGGTTTTTGTAAAAAACATTGATAAACAATGGCAAATTGATTTAACTGATATGTGCAACCTGTCAGAGAGTAATGACAACACGAAATTTATGATAATAAATATGATATTTTATCCTAATATGCTTTGGTACATGTGCTACCAAATAAAACTAAAACTGTGTCCCAATGTGGTGTCTGAAAGGCTCACCAGAACTCTAAAGACCAGGATGTGGAGATATTTTCCAGTTTTTACCACAAGAAAATACAGTGACATAGTGCAGGATTTGATTGAAGCATACAATCACAGTTACCTTTCCAGCATCATGATGACAGGCTTGTTGAGGTCAACAAAGCCAATTCCTTTAGAGTATTTAAAACCTTCAATTGACTATTTTCAATGAAAATAAAGAAACTAAATTTTAGGTTTATAGCCAGTGAAATTGTTAGAATTTCCCATTTTAAAGGACGGTTTGAAAAAGGCTATGAGTAAAACTTTATGGAAACTTGAGGGAACATTTTATAAACCTGAGTTACAAAAGATTATTACTGGGAAGGACCAGGGATTCAAAATAGAGAAAATTTTGTCTGAAAATACCAGAAACCAGAAAAAACTTCTCGCCTTCTGGCCAAAGACGTAGTTAACCATAACATTAGATCTTAAAAAGTATTGTCGGGAACTTAACTGAAACCTATAATCATTATTAACCATGGAAGAGTGTAGATTCTTTGTGACCCTTCCAAGCACTGCATCATTGGACATTTACCTTAATAATAAGATAATAAGACACTACTAAATTCACCAAACCAATTGATTTTTAAAGAAAATTGGGATGTCTCACTTTCAGATGTTGGTCCTTGTTAATACAGCATGACTTTCTATATCAAGTTACTTTGAGGGATGGAGATAAAGTACAAAATTACTTGCAAGTCACACAAGGATATTTTAAAGGTGCATTTCACTGGTTAGTGAAATCAAGAAAATAATGACAAAATGGATATCGAAATGGAGATCACCTATAACCCTATGAAAAATAAAATACGTATGGTGTTCCTAAAAAATTACACGTTGAAAGGTATTGGAAATTTCGCATATCTGCTCAATAAAAAATACAGCGGTCTGTTAACATCCCAAGAACAAGGAGCACCTCATCCCGCTGATATTCATGCAGACTTTTATGCAACGTGTGTATATACAGACAGTATTAACGAGTTGGTGACAGCTTCATTACTGAGATTAGTACATATAATGAGTGAAAACAACAAAATCACAACTATTATTTACGTTAAGCCACATTACGTCCTTCTCACCAAGAACCACTTTAAACCAAGGATCTTTATGGAATGGCAGTTCCGTTCCTCAAAAGCAGATTTGCTATCACAAAACCTCATTTAAACACAGTTGCCAAAGGTATTTTAAGCGATGTAGTGAGCAACATTAAGAGCAAAACACAAACTCAGAATCAAGATGGATCAGGTCTTGCATTGATTGTGCATAATAGTCTAAAGGATCTCATGGGCTTCGGCACACGATTCCGAATAAAAGACGTAAAGTAACTAAAATCAAGTCCACTGTGAAAAACGACCAAGCAGAGAGGCAACAAGCATCCTTTTATCTGTCACAAACGAAAGTGTGTCAACATTTTCTAACTTTTCATGACTTTCTTACCCCTTCGATGCACAACATGGGTCTAAAGTGACCTGACTGAGTTTTTATTTTATCTTTACAAGAAATCAATTTCATCATTCAACATTCCTGGTATTCCTCAAATAACTTGTTTTTAATCATCACAAAAACTTATTTTAACTTTTCCTTTCTTTCTTTTTGAATAAAAATTGCTTTTGTATCACTACCCTTCTAATGCACGACATGGGTCTAAAATGACCCATATCCATTCCCTATGTTATTTCAATCATGGCTGAGTGTTTCTTTGCTGAATCTTTGAAAGTAATGTATTTTATCATTTGCTATTCCAGGTATTCATTAACTATCTTGTTTCTGATTTCTACAAATCATTATGTCTATTTTTCCTTTCTTAATTTATAAACAAACAATGAACACGTATGAAGAGGCACTTGGAGGGCACGCCCCACCTTCAAAACCATCTTACAGAAGCAATGGGAAGAAGTGGGTTAAAAAAACAAAATGCAGCCACCACCCGGCCACAGGTGGACTTCGGACAGGAGGGCCAATCAAAGAGGAAGAGGTGCAGGATCTGCCCAGCTGCCAAAGGCAGAAAAGTCAGCAGCTAGTGTTCCCTGTGCACCAGACCTGTTTGCAAGGAGCTCAAACATGTAGTTGCTATTTGTGAGGCATGTGAGCACTGAGATGGCAATTTGAGATGGTGCTCTACCCGTCTGATTTTATTTTGTCAGTTTTATTTTCTTTTATTAGGTCACATTCACCACACTACAGTTGCACTACAGATACACCACAGTGTGTATGTCATATATGACAAAAAGTGTCAAATAAACATTCCAAGTGTTAGATGTGTCTAAATAACTGCTAAAATGATTATTTTAACAAAATATTCTTTTATTCTTTTGTTTTATCACGCTTGCATAGATGAGTCATTTTTGACCCACGTGTGTAAACTTGACGTAGTAACACAAACCACTATATTGTGAATATTCTTGTATCGTGGAATTCATAGCTCATGGAATATTAAATGCTGAAATAAATTTCAAAAGATGAAACAAAAAAACACCCAGCAATCCATGAAATAACACAGGAAATGAATACAGGTCATTTTAGACCCATGGGGTTTGCATAGCTTGTGCATCAGAGGGTTACACAGTCTAGCCTCGGAATGTACTAAGACAGAAATGAATATTTTCACATTACCTTATACCCAAACAAGTATTGAAAAGTAAGCTTATGTCACAATTACTCCACTTTCTGCCCTAATGGACAACGGGCCCCTGGAGTTCTTTGTGGCTGGAAACGGTGAGGATTACCTCATTGCGAACAACACTTTTTTTTACATTTAGCCTGCAAAATCATGAATTCTGATGGTTGTAACATAGCTAACCATGCAAAGATGGTGGTCATTAACTAGCCTATGGCATCACTTTTTTCACAAGTAGATGTCATGCTTGTGGATTGTCTTATTGCTCGATCTAGCAGTACATACCCATACTGTGCTAGACCAGGTTGTGGTAGACAAGGATGCCTTCGATGGATCATAGATCATAGATCGTACTTAATAACCCAGATTAGGAATTTGAGCTAGAACTATTCCACTCCGTGTCTACCTGAATACAAAGCTCTGGGAAGAACACACACAGGCACATGTTTTGTATGCAAGCTCTTCAGTTTAATAAAGAACTCCAGAATATTTATACAGGTGCAAGATAGGGAGAAAAAAGGTCAGCTATTTACATTTTGGGTGGGGGAAGTGAATGAGGAGTGAGTAATTTTCCTCTCTTGGGTTACATCAGTTTATCCTCTCATTTGCCCACTTTTATTCTTGGAAAGAACAATGGTACAAATTTATACTGGTTTAACATCAACATATGACTCATTATATTCCTGAAGAAAAATATGATGATAACAGGCCATTTGAAACTAAGGAAGTATTCCTTCTATATTCAGAGGTAACAAGGAGAGCTAAACCAGGTGCACAAAAATTATGACGAAGGTGGGCCCCCTAAGCGCTGCTTGACTGTAGAGACACTAGTGTTTGGGCCCCCTGAGGGCTGCTTGATTGTAGAGGCACTGTTTCCAAGCCTGCTTGGGTGGATCCACTGAGGCTGTCAGAACCGCTGTCCAAGTCACATCCAGGATCATCATAGTTGCTGTAGGCGGCGACACCATTCTTACTTGGCTTCAGCGTTTTCACCATGACCTTGTACCCAGGCTTGTAAGGGTGTGTTGGGGAAACTGTGCGGAGAGGTAGAGAAAGGGATACATTGTGGTGCAGGTCGTTAAGTTTTTGGATCAAGTCATGAATGTATTTGCTGAGAACAGCATCCAGGTCGCCTGTAAAAGAAACACCAGCATTACACTTCACCCAAGTATCTTGTAAGGTCTATCAGTGGCATCTTGAAAACATTCCAAAAAGTACTTGCTCTTACCCAGATACATTTGACGGGCTAGTATGCTGATCTGTAATTTGTCTCTAGGTTTTTTTTTTGTTTTTTTTTTTAAAAACATGTTCATATTGATTATTGTACTAGTCTTGCCTTGAAAAGTCTCAGTAAACTCAGTAAGTTTTCACCAAAGAGTTTGCACTTCCGATTAGAGCACATGTTTTTTTTAGGGTGAAAAGGTTCTGTGGTATCACACAATTCATTTACTGCAGTAGAAACCTGATTCACACATAGATCATTCACCTTGGCTCAACTGAAGCGCTGCTTTATGCTTGTCAAAACAATATTGTGATCTAGATGATCTCCGGCCAACATTGTGGCAAACATTACAGCTAAATTTGCATTAAGGTTTCCATGAATCATCAAACCCTGAGTGACAGAAATCACATAACTTGATCCTAAAAGACCAGTGATACTTTTAACCCCATAAAAGTGGTTTGTTTCATTGTTTCAAGTAAATTGTTTTTTTCATGGGGAGTCTTGCTGGTTGGATAGCTTTGTTTTCAGAACAGTATACAATTACAGTTTTACAGTTCAAATGTCTCTCAAATCTTGATACATCAGCAATGGTGACTGGAGTGTTTGCAGGTAATCACACATCATGTTAGATTTGTTTGGCGATTTGTTCAATTTGGAAACCGTTTTTTTTTCAGGATTCAAAACTTGGGTAACACACAGCACATATTGTCTCTGTCGTGAAATAGGTATAGATGTCTCATTTTTTTCTGAAAAGCTTCAGAACTGAATATGTTGCCTACTTTCCTTCTAGGTGCACCACCGTGAAATGATCGGAATATTTGGGTATCGTCTATTGGGACTATTTCAAGGGTATAGTCCGTAAAAATTTCATGTTCACTCTGAATGGCATTTTCAAGCATGGTCAGAAAAGATTGCAATTCGATGGCACCACTGACTAATTGAATGCGCAATGACACATTGAGCATATCACATCTGATTGACAACCTTGACAACATCCTTTGGTGGAATTATTTCATTTGCCACATCTATCACACAGTTTAAAATCTTCTAAAACAAGATTATAAAATTCCGCAAAACTGTTGTCGTTAGCGGTCGAGGAAAAAGTCACTTTCATCTTAATCTCAGTGTTATTGAACCTTTGACAATTAATTATTCTAATATTAGGATCTAATCTATTACCAACTTCTGCATTTTGGATATTAGGAGATGGTATGTTTTCCCTTTGAACTTTAGGCATTGGAGGATCGATGCTCATTATTTTCCAAATTTTGTGGAATAATGTCAGGTGGTTGGATTAAGTTAACCAGACTGTCATTTAACCTCATAAGACTTTGATTAAGATCAAATTAAAACCAAATCTTGAGGAGATAATTGTTTATGTTGCTGAGTGATTTCTGGAGTTGAGACAATATTGAAGTTGTGTTCAGGTGATAAGTCCAAACTTTTCAGTTCATCTGATTCACTGCATCTATTAAGACAGGATTCAACTGCATAGAATGCCTTTTTTTCATTTAGGTTATTTTGTAACCCCAACAGACATTGATTTAGATCATGGAATATGTCGTGTGGAGTCACCGAGGTGTTTGATATGTTTTGACTGGCATTTTGGCTGGAATTTTTTTTATTTTAAGCATTGTACTTGTCTGAAGACCTTAAATTTACATTCAGCTGTTTGACTGCTCCGATTAAATCAGGATATGATTGTACAGAATGACAATGTTCATTTAGGCTATTATGTAATCTTAACAGACTTTGATTGAGATCATAGAATATGTGGTGTTGAGTCGCCGTTGTAGTTCTTACATTGTAATTTGGAGTTTGACTATGGCTCTGACTAACAAACTGGTGTGATGGAATTAAACTGTCATTCAGCTGGTTGATCGCGTCAGATAAATATGGGTTCAGACTTGTGTATGGCTCATGATGTAACAGACTATTTGAAGAACCATAACAGTAATCATGGGGTGATGCCGGAGTATTTTCAGTTCAAATGTTTTTACCATCTGTAACTGAAAGGTAATTCAGGCGTTTCTGTGCCATATCTATCGTCGAATTTTCTTGCTAAATTTCTGATCACTGTGCCACACCTGTTCGAGGATTTTAGGGTACTGTTGATCTCCTCTAGTTCGTTATTGTCTTGTCTGATTTTATTTTCTTCTTCTTGAATGGCCTCTTCTTGTTCTTCTTTGGCATCACTCACATCTAAAAGGGAAGAGAAATCACAGAAAATATACATAATATCATCTCACCTGAAGCACTTGAATCACCGTCACTGATAGTTAACTGAAAGACTTTACAGTATGAAATATTCATATTTGTATGTTGTGACTTGCATATAGTTTGCAAGAATGTTCTAGGCTGGTCTTTCGATAGATTGGTTATGTTCCCGTGATCTTGGATTCAAATGGCCTTGCATGGACGTTTCAGGAAGCTCGTGGTCAGAAATAATCTTGACGTTGCGGTCTAAAATAATCAGTAAACAAACAAAAAAATTATTTTAGTAACTGACAAGTTACCTTTTAGCTCACTACACTATTCTAAGAAACAAATTGAAATTACCAAGTAGGCTTGCATTCATTTTTTACAATTTCCTAGGCAATAGAATAAGATGGGTTTGGTCATGCTCTGTAATAAAAATGTATTAAAAATTAACCTTTTAAGTATAGACCTATACCAGAATACATAAATAAGATGGAACATCTCTGTTGAAATTGGAAACGTTCTGAATATGTCATATGTTAAAATATTGTATAGGTTAATAACAAAATTTAAAAAGACAAACATTCTAATGCAGTTAAAAATGAATGACTTTAACCATTTTAAAAATACAGCTTCTTACCTGTTGAGAAGTCCATGGGCTCTTAAAGTTTTGATGGAAAGCTTGGAAGTTCTTTAACCTTTGCGAGATTTGGAAAGATGTTAAATCTCTTGGCAGACTGCCATAATGTTAAACTTGGTGGGCATATATGATAAATAATGACTTTCTCAACATGAGAATCTCAACATGCTTTATTATTCTGGTTTCCTAACAAGAACGTGTCCTAGTTTTCCGCTTTAGACGCTGAAAACGCTATTTAGGCAGTTTCGAGGAGACGATAGGAGCTTGGGAAAGTAGTTTTTATAACAAAAGAATCTAAGTATTTGCATGATGTGCATAATAAATAATCTTTGTCACATGTTTACGATAAAATGATATAATATAATGATATATAAATGATACTAAATACGATTCTTTAATGTAAAAATGCATAATATCATATAAAATGTGACAATTCATGTTAAAAAAGTTATTATTCATGAAATATGATTTAACACACTTGCTTAATCCCACGCTCAGGTTTGCTTACATTATTGTGCGCTTTAAGCGCCGAAAACACTTTTTAGGCAGTTTCAAAGCGATAAGAACTCGGGAAAGTAGTTTTTCTCGCAAACAAATATCAGCACCTGCATGATGTGCATAAAAATAAAATTTTTCTCATGTTATGATAAAAATGATTCAAAATGTGATCATTTATATTAAAATGCAAAATTAAGTCATAAAAAGTAAATAGTCAGAAAATATTAAAATTAATGTATAGAAAGTCATTATTGATGAGATATGCAATAGCCCTCTGGTTTGCTAACAGGTACCTGTGTCCTAAAAACATTTGTGCGCAGTTAGGCAGTATCAAGGCGATTGGAGCTTGGGAAAGTTGTTTTT